>NC_056663.1:1950000-2275000 GCF_018350195.1 Panthera tigris | reverse complement strand
AGAAGGAGGAGGAGGAGGAGGAGGAGGAGGAGGAGGAGGAGAAAACAACCGCCCCAAAGAAAATGTGAACAAAAGACCTGAACACACACCTCACCAGAGAAGATGTGTGGATGGCAAGTAAATGTATGGAGCAATGCTCAGCATTACACATAATTATGGGGGTGCAAATTAAAACAAGACACCACTTTTAGAAGGGCTAAAATCCCAAACAGTGAGGGGAGGTGGGATTCCCATTTATTGTTGATAGAAATTCAAAATGGTGCGGCCTCTCTGGAAGATATTTGGAAGTTTCTTACATAAATAGGCATAGAATCATCATATGATCCTTTAATCCCGCTCCTTGGGATTTACTCAAATGAGTTGAAAACTATGGTCACACAAAAACCTGCACATAGACACTTGTAGCAACTCCATCCATAATTGCCCAAAGTTGGAAGCAACCTAGATGCCCTTCAGTAGATGAATGGATAAATAAACTGTGGTCCATTTACATGGCAGAGTATCATTCAACGCTACAAGTGAGCTACCAAGCCATGGAGAGATGTGGCACAACCTTACGTTCATATTACTAACTGGAAGAAACGGGTCTGAAAAGGCTATCTACCATAGGATTCCAATTCTATGACATCCTGGAAAAGGCAAAACAATAGAGACGGTCAAACAGTCAGTAGGTGTCAGTGGTTGGATGAAGTGAGGAGGGATGAATAGGTTGGGCACAGGGGGTTTTAGGGCAATGACCCTACTGTATGCGATGCTACAATAATGGATACATGACACTGTGCATTTGGCAAGACCCACGGACCTGTACAAATAAACAGTGGACCTTAATGTAACTATAAATTTAGTTAATAATAATGTATGTGACAATGAGGTGTCAATATGCGTTCATCAACCATGACAAATGTACCTCATAGATGAAAGATGTTAAGAGCAGAAACAGGGTGCGTGGGGAGTATGTGAACTCTGTGCTTCAGCTCAGCTTTTCTATAAACCTAAAACTGCTCTGAGAAGCGAGGCTTATTAATTCTCCAAAAAGGATTTAAGGAGAAAAATAGGGCATATTTAAAAAACATTCTACACTCGTGTGAAGAAAATCAAATGAACGAAGAGGTCATGGGTCAAATGAAAACTCTCTGAACTGAGTATGCATCTTTGCTTTGCCTGAAAATTCACAGCGTGACGATTCACAGGGGGGACTCGAAAGCTTTAGCTTCAGCTTCAGCTCCACAGACGGTCTCCACACGAGGGGTGGACAATGCTGCTCTGTGGACCATTGGGAAGGGAGTTTTCCCCTGAGAAATCTTCAGAAGCTCCCCTCCATGGGAAGATGGCCCAAGAGCTGGAGGAAGCCTTCCCTCTGTCAAAGATGACCTGTCCCATGAGAAAGATGCTCCAGAAGCTACCTGGCCACCCTGTCATCAGAGAGGAATCATAACAAGCTAAGAAAAAACACCATTCCCCGCGACAGCAAAGCTGGACCACGGCAGCATTTAAGTGTCCGTCTCTCCCCCGTGTTCCTCTTGAGCTTCTACTGAACAGCGTCTGTGAGGAAGGGCTCTGTCAGGATGTCTAAACCCGCCTCGTCCACATCAGCATCACACTGTGGACACGGGGGACCTGGTATCTTACTTCCCTCTGTCTCCTTCTGATCAATACACATAAACGTAATTTCAATTTTTCAGGACGATTGAGTACCATCAATAGTAGTGTAAAAATAATAACATACATTAAAATACTACTGCGATCCACACGGAGGAGGTTGGGGGAAGCCTGAGAGAGCGGTACTCAAAACAGCAGTGCTGCCATATAAATTCCTACATCCGTGCTTTGATGGTATTTTTCTATTTGCCCTCCTTACCAGGTTTTCGACATTTCTGTCTCTGGCAAACACATCTTAATTTGCTCTTTCCGCTTCGCTACTTCAGATGTTTAAAAACATAAAAGTTGTGGGGGCGCCTGGGTGGCTCAGTCGGTTAAGCGTCTGACTTCGGCACAGGTCATGATCTCACGGCTCCTGGGTTCCAGCCCCGCGTCGGGCTATGTGCTGACAGCTCAGAGCCTGGAGCCTGCTTCTGATTCTGTGTCTCCCTCTCTCTCTGCCCCAACCCACGTGCGTTCTGTCTCTGTCTCTCTCAAAAATAAATAAACATTAAAATTTTTTTTAAATAAATGTTTTTTAAACATTGTTTAAACATTATATATAGTGTAATGGCCTCAGAAGCACACTTACTCAGGCGGACTGAACCATCTGCCAAACCTAACACATGTACCTTATTGAGAGAAGGGCCCTCCTGGGTCGTTCGGTTCCTCGTCGCCATGCAACAACCACAGAGGTTCAAGGACATGTCACAAGAAGCATTTACTTTGCACTTGTAGGGGGCCTGCTGATCAGGGCTGGGCTCAGGTGGACATCCAGCTGCCTAACTGGATCAGGTCCTCATGTCTCTCTCTGTCCTCCCTAGACCAGCAGGTTGGTCGGTCTTGTCCTCATGGAAATGACAAGGGAGTGTGACAGCAAGCAGCTGCAGGCTGTGCTCTCTGTAACCCACGGTGTGGCCTGCACAAGGTGGCCCGTGCCCACCGCGTGCTCGCTGAATCGTGTCTGATAGCCAAGGCTCAGGGAAGATGCAGAGGAGTCCCCTGCCTCCAGTGAGAAGGTGGCAGGTCACAGGCAAGGGACATGGGTATGGGGGGCTGGGAGCTGAAGACTGGGGGCCACTAATTCAGATGGCACAGCAGGTACAGCAACAGTCTGCACCTCACCTTCAGTAGGCCCCCAGGGCCAATGATCACCCCACAAAACTATGGCACAGCTTCTCCCTGCCTGGAACAGCAGGTGTGGTCTGGACCAGTCAGGCTGCCCTGATCCAGGCTCAGGAACAGCCTTACAGAATCAGTAGGTTCTTCCAATACCTACAATTCTTCACTCTATCCACAAATCCCACGGTGGAATTCTACTATGTCAATTTAAGTGATTTTTTTAATGTTTATTTATTTATTTTTGAGAGAGAGAGAGAGAGAGAGAGAGAGAGAGAGAGAGAGAGGCAGAGAGAGTAGGAGAGAGGATCCCAAGCAGGCTCCTTGCTGTGAGCACAGAGCCCGATGTAGGACTTGAACTCATGAACCGAGAGATCGTGACCTGAGCCAAATCCGAGAGTCGGACGCTCAACCAACTGGGCAACCCAGGCACCCCTCAAGTGACTTTTAAAAGCCATGCAGCGTCTCTGTGTCCCTGGCAGCACGCCAGGCCACTGCATTTAATCCTGCCAACGGCCCCATGAGGTAGCTACCAACACCATCCCCGTCTTCCTGGTGAGGAAACTGGGGGCACAGAAAATGTAACTGTCCTACCACAGAGAACCCTAACACAATCTTGAAGCCCACTGTCATCACTACAAATCACACCACGACTGAGTTCACTAAACACCTGGGCCTGTACATAAATGAGCGCGTCTACCACTGACCACCCTCATACCCACTCAGGACCCTCCACCAAGCGTTCTCATCGGCAGAGAAGCCTGCACGGGGACTCTCTCCATTCAGCGTCCTCATGGTGCATTTCAGGGACAGCACAGGTCCTTCCTTTCCAGGAGACCACTGACCTGGCCAAGGTACTCGAAGGTATGATTTGTCGAACGTACTAGAAGATATGTCTTTCTCAGAATTTTGTTAATCTTTCTAGAATTGCTACCACATCACTACACTTCTGCCCTGTGCTGCTTGCCTGGGCCACCAATGCCAGGAAGTCCCTTTACTCTGGCCACTGGTGATTTTCTTCATTGCATGAAAATCTTAAATGGTCACCAACATGTCACGGCTGCAAATCATTTGCCTTTCCGGCGAGGTGTCTAACCTGACCTCTTAAATGAGCAAGAAACATCATCCACCATACACAGGCCAGGTCATGGCGGCTGCAGCGGGCAGGCCCAAAGCCACCATGCCTCCCTCCCCCACTCCCTCCCCCCTCCCTCCTCCTCCCCCCCCCGTCCTTCTGCCCCCCTTTCCCCCTTCTTCTCCTCTCCCTCCTTCTATATTTCCCTCCTCCCTCCCTCTCCTCTCCTCCTTTGCTTCCTTCCCCTCCCTCCCTTTTCCTCTCTCTTCCCTCCCGCCCTCCCCTCTACTCTCTCCTCCCCCTCGCCCTCCCTCCCTTCCTTCCCACAGCCCTGGGAGAACACCAATCTGGGTGACCACGGTATTGATTCTTCCATCCATTAAATATGTGGGTGTTGTTTGATGTCCTCTCAGCTCCCGGTGGCTTGGCCTACTTATGCTGCAGTGACACTTCTGGCTTATTTAAGAGCACAAATTACTGAGAATCAACTTCTATAAAAACACATTAAAGCTGAAGTCTGGAGACCTGAGGGATAGGCTGGCTGTGTTGGGCGAGGAAGGCTAGACTGGGTAAGAGGAATGCTCGTACAAATTAGATTCATGGCCATCAACTGTGACATTCTAGAACTTACAACTGTTTAGTATATTAGCATCTAACATTTCCCTTGCTGCACCACAGAAAAATATTGCCCCTAGAGAACTAATTACAAGAAATTGTAACCATAACTCTACAAGCACAGAAAAAATTGAAATATGGATTTAAAAAATCCACACGGGTCACCTTCACATTGTGTGATCATTCACATCGAAGCAGCCAGGTACATTTTTTAGAACGCAATTAACTATGCAGTTATGCAAGACAAATAAGTTCTGGAAAAATACCGTACAGCAAACAATGCCTGCCGTTAGCAATATGGCTGTGTACATTTTTTAAACCGTTAAAAGGTAGAACTCACGTTAAATAGTTTCATTACAAAAACAAAAGCAAATGAAAAACAAGTAAGCCCCCCAGGATTGCATTGTGGGATTGGCACAGGGAGGTCCGTCCATTCGTTCATTCAGCCAGTGTTTGTTGAGGACCTCCAGTTAACACAGTTAACCAAGCTTCTGTGCTTTTTCCTGCTCCCACTCTTATTTTAAGTTGCCAGGAAACATGCATTGACTCATTCATCCAGGAGCTATTTGTTAAAACATTTTCTTGATGCACACGAGTTGGTCATACGTTCTTGTGTTTTCTCACTTCAAGTTTATTCACTCAGTGAACAGTGAACAGTACCTACTGCACGATATTGTGTGCTGAAGGACAGAAAAGCAAAAATAAATAAAATATTTCCCCTGCTCTAAGGCACGCACCGACTATCAGGGAAGAGTAGCGTGCCTGAAATGACCTACGGACAGTGGCTACACGCAGTTGGTAGTGTTTGCCTTTTCCCAGAAACTAGGGAATACCCCAATCTGGCATGATCCTGGGAATGTGATCAGCTCGTATGCAAAGTTGGAGGCCTTGAGCGGTCGTCATTAGAACAGAGCTGTAGGCATGCGGTAGAATAGAAGAAAATAAAAATGGGGAGCTGTTGGGTAGTTATAACTAGAAAGTGACAGATTTATGTCTTTGCTCCCTGAGTATCACAGTGGGGCAGGACAACAGTGGACACGTCGAGACCAGCTAGGAGGCTTTAGGAGCTGCCTGGGACAGAGAAGATCAAAGTCCAAACTCAGGAGAAAGTGTGTATGGAGGCTTGGAGGTGGACCTCAGAGCTCTCACGGGGGGCCCACCCGTGGCTGGAGAAGCAGGGTCAGTGACCCAACCATCCTCTCTCGAAGGCCTAGGCGGTGGCTGATGCCAAAGACTGAGTAGAAAATTCGGGGGACACTCTGTCTGGAGGTGATGATAAAACGTGTTTTGAGTATTCAGACTGCAGCAGAGGAGAGTCCGTGAGGCAGGCACCTCATCACTTCCTGCTGAGCACAGGAAATCCTCGTTCGATGAACTGGGAAGAGTGCAAGCTTTACTACCAAATGCTCGAGAGCGTATTTGAATGAGTGGAGCCCTAACCCAGAGGGTTCGCGGTGTTTCTCGCGACGACCATGCTGGCTCTAGACTCACACGCACCTGCTGGCTCAGTGGCCCCGCTCCTATGAGCTGAAGGTTCGAGGCTTCAGAGGCTCCCGCTCGGTTCTTAAATGTACCTAGTTGCTCAGGACCACTCTTTAAATGCCCCCTCTGAATCCTTCCTTTCCGGTACTCACCAAATCCACTGGGTCGGGGGGAGGCCTGCTAGCTGTATCCCCCAGATAGATCCCCTGTCCCTCCACTTCTGTCTTCCCTACTACCTCCGTCCACACTGCCTCTCAGCTCACATCTGGCTGGCTCACCGGACTCCTGCAAGATGCTTGCGTTCATATTTCCCCCGCCCCCCACCTGCTATAATCCATTCTGCACGGAACAGCCAGGCTGTGCAAGACTGGTCCTCCAAACTGTCAATCAGACATGTCACGGCCCTGCTTAAAATCCGTGCACAATAGGCTTCCTTGACTTTGGAGGACAGCCAAACCTCTCACCTCACCGTAAGCCCTCTCCCTGCCCTGGGTCCCCACTCACCGTTCTCTCCTCCTCCACTGCTGCCTCCTTCCCTCCGCTATCTCTAGGTCACACCTCTCTGGTCTTTGATGGCCAGTGTCTTCTCAACCTTGGAATCCCAACGCAAACGTCCTACGCTGAGATATCCCTCCCCACCCTATCGGTGGGCACACGCCCCAATCACCCCAGCAGCCCCGCATCATCACCCTCTTGTTCTTAAATCCTCTCCGTATGTGTCTGCTCTGGCCTTCCTCTGTCTTACAACCATTTCAGTTGGGCAGAGAATCTGTTTATCTCCCTCCAAGGATCTAACAGCATCAGGGACATCTTAGCTGTTCGGAGATTTGTTAATCATGTCATCCGACTCACTAGCACCGAGCAGCTACTTGTTGAGTCAAGCGGGGATCCATGCGGAGCCCCTGCTGGATTTCTGACAGTGCGTATGCATGGTCGCGATCAGCGTGGCAGCCGGGAGCCCAGGTACCGACTTGTATGGGTGCCGGATGGAGCTCCTAGGAAGTTAGTCTTGGTGAGGAAAGACGGAGCCAAGTCCGGCCGTGGTTCAAGGTCTTGGGCCAGTGTTGGCCAACAGACTATTTCTGGCCCTGACACCACATCCCATGACCTGCTGGACCTCATTTTAAGGAAGCACGTAGTAAATGAAAGAGCTGTGCCATTGAGAAGCAGGACACAGGGGCATTCCCAGCAGGAATCGGCCACAGTCCTTGTGGGTGGCCGGATGACACAGCTGCCCTCCGGACTCCGGGATCTGCTGTCACCGGTGAGACTGTCATGTCCTGGCGATAATCGTGGCATTGGCCGCAGCAAATGGAAGAAGTAAGGCAAGCGTACCAGCCAGGAGGGAGAACCGAACACCACTGTATGTACCCCAAACGCAGCGGGAGTCCGGCCCATGTCCCTTTCCTCTCTGAAAGGGTAAAAGTCCATACGGGAATGCCTACTTTCTCTGGGTAAGCCCCTGGTATGCTGAATCCTAATATAAAAGGATAAGACTCCATTTTATTTCCTTTTAAGTTTTTTAATTTATTCTGAGACAGAGAAAGAGAGAGAGAGACAGACAAAGAGACAGAGAGCAGGGGAGGGGCGGGGAGGGGGGGAGACAGACAGAATCCCAGGCAGGTTCCATACCATCAGTGCAGAGCCTTACTCGGGGCTCCAACTCGGGAGCCGTGAGATCATGACCTGAGCAGAGACCAAGGGTCTGACACTCAGTTGACTGAGCCACGCAGTTGCCTCCTTTTCTTTTTTTAAAGAAGACCTCACTTAAAAAAAAGGTGTTCATTTATTTACTTTTGAGAGGCGGCAGGGGTGAAGAGAGAGAGTGAGAGAGAGCAGGAGCAGGATAGAGGCAGAGGGAGAGAGGCAGAGAATCCCAAGGAGGCTCCATGCTCAGTGCAGAGCCTGATGTGGACCTTGAGCTCACGAATTGTGAGGTCATGACCTGAGGGGAAATCAAGAATCAGACACTTACCCGACTGAGCCACCCAGGTGCCCCAAGAAGACCCCACTTTAAAGACACAAATATTAGGGATGCCTGAGTGGCTCAGTTGGTTAAGCGTCCAACTGGCTCAGGTCACGGTCTCACGGTCCGCGGGTTCGAGTCCTGCGTCAGGCTCTGTGCCGACAGCTCAGAGCCTGGAGCCCACTTCAGATTCTGCATCTCCCTCTCTCTCTGTTCCTCCCCTGCTCATGTTCTGTCTCTCTCTCTCTCAAAAATAAATATTTTAAAAAATTAATAAATAAATAAAAAACATAAAGACACGAATATTAGGCAAATTTTAGGTCATTTATGAAAGCTTGTCCTTCCCAGGACTGTCGTAAGGAAAAGTGTCAACTTCGAAGGAGTAGATGGTCTCACAAACCCAACACAGCGCGAGATCCCGCCTACTACCCATCAGCACGTTGTCCTTCCTGACGCATGATACAACTGAGCTATGATTTACCCATTGCCTGTTTTTACTTTTGTTTATACATACTTGAAAACGAATTTTACCTACCTATCAGATGGATGCATATCTAAAGAGCAAAGTTTCATTTTAATGAACGAAGAGTAAAATAGTTGACGTGTATTGACATTCCGACTTATGAATAGAAATCTGAAAAGACAACTTTACGGTAGCTCACAGCGCACAAGATTAAATAGTGCTCTCTTTGCAGTCAAGAGTACTGAGAATCTACGGTCGCTTTGCTCAAGTGAGGTATCTGTAAACATTTAACTAGGATCATCTGCTCATTCCTGCTTGCCTCCACTATCTTTTCTCTCTACTTTTTGGTTCCAAAGCAAACAATTCATTTCCACTATAATACAATCTGAAAGAGATGAATTAGCAATCGGGATTAGGAATCATACATTTTAACAGGAGCGAAGCAAAGACTGTTTTCATAGTCAATAACTACAAGAAAATGGCATTCTTGTTTGGCCAACCCTTAGCACCTGGTCAGTTCCTCTTGCTGGGGTTTGATTCCTCCATAAAAATCTCCAGATTGTACTAATCCTTCCTGTTTCTGCACTAAAATAAAAATTTGTACTGGGACAATATTCACGTTAAAATAGATGGAGGCAGAAATGATGAAGAATTACACGCATTTCGATACACTTGGACCACGAAGGAAAAGGCACGAGTAGAAAGAAGAAAGAGTAGGAGAGAGACTGGGTGGCAGGTGGCAGGGTGGGCAGCGTCTTCCGGCCCCAGGCCAGGCTGGCCACCCAAACGACTACAGTGTATAAGCGGCCCCAGGACTACGGGAGCCCAGCCAGGGAGGGCTCAGCCAATGAATCCCCTTTTCTGATAGACCACTGAGACCCTCAACTAGAAAGACACCCCTCCTCCCACTTCGCGGTGGCTGAACTTCATGCCCCACCTGCCCATGTACCTGCAGCCAGAGTCCTAAAAGAACAAAAATTCGTGAAGAACATGAAGTTATAATGTGTATAGCATCCCTGAACCTCTGGGGTAAAACTCATGCCGTCTCTCTATGTTTACATTGTTTCTAACACCCCGATTCTCCAGATCCTGGGGCATTTGCAACAGGACTGGGATATGAATGGGCCACCGGGTGGCTGATAGACACACCCATTTATCAACCGAGTGAGTCTTGGGGATTTTTCACAGTCAAGGTGGGTTTAGTGTTTTCTACCACTGGTCCTAAGCCATGCTACAGTGGGACAGCAGCAGATACCCACGAAGTTGTGTCTGCTGTGAGGTCTTTGTATGCAGCCAATAATTAAAACAAAACTAAATACGAGGAAAATATTTGCTGGATGAAGTGAGAATTCAGATAGGACCAAAATGGTCATTGTTACCAATGCATTTCCTTTTATAAAAGAAATAGCAGACCCAAGTACCTAAAAATCCCTGGTCACTGAATACAGACCTGGGCCTCTTCTTAGTGAGGAAGCTCCAAAGGTGGCCATGTTTCATGTCTAGAAAGGTGAAGGGTATCGAGCAACGGTGAAGACGTGTTGTCCCCCACCTGTCCCCCGCCTGTCCCCCACCAGAACCCTCAAGACAGACCCCAAACTAGCCACTGTCCTGCCTTGGCCAAGACAAAGAAAGGCATCTGCCAACTTGGACAATTTGCAAAGACAATTAATTTTGGTAACAAGGCAAAATGTGTCACTTGAGCAACAAATGTTAATTCTTCAGCGTAATTGAAAAAGAGATTGAGTTCAAGTCAATTCACGTGAAAACAAAATGCTATAAAAGGAGGCCAAATTATAAAGTTAGAAGACAAGTGACAGGAAGTCTTTTCTTCCTACCCCAAAGCCTTATTTGCAATGACTTTCTTTAGCCTTCCTTGTTAGATTAGTCAAAGCCCACTGTGAGAGTACGCAAGACTTCAACCCAGCCAATCTGGAATAATCACTGAGTTGACAGTCATTACCTTAACTTCCCAAGTTGATCTTACATTTGGCCCAGCCCTTGAGATTCCCAAAGAGTATGTTTATTTTTGAATTTGAAAGGTTCTTTACATACTGGCTTCGGAAAATGGTTATCTTCAATAGCGTTGGGGCATTTACTTCTGGGAATGCAAAATTTGAAATCTCACGGAGGAGGACTCGGGTGTCAGCTCTGTCAGGCAAGGACTATCAAATCTCAGATAATTTACGTATCAGCCACTTTGCCACTTTTAATGCTGCCTACAATATTTTCCTTGCTATCCCTACTCGCTGCCATTCCTACAGGCATGATTTCTTCTCCCTCCAGCCGTACTGGGATTTTACCCAACTTAACTCTTCTCCATGCCCTCATTTGGACTTCTTTTCAAGTTTCCCTTCTCTAAGCCTGCCCCAAATGTTGCTATAAAATTAACCTTTCTTTTTACCCTTCTGACCTTCCCGCCCCTTCATTGGTTCCCTTCAGAGTTGAACCAGACATACCCAACTTTCTCATCTTCCCCTTTAAGGTCCTGCAGTGGCCAACAATGTCCCCTCATCCTCTGGAGCCAGCAGGGGCCACATACTTGACTCAAATCTCTCTCTTTAAATATGACCTTGGCTTCCTCAGCACCTACCTCCCTGTTCTGCCAACGGAGTTACACCATCAATCTTTGTCAAAGATCTTAGAATACTGCACGCTTTCCACTGAACTGATTCTCGTCAAGAACAGTTTTGAGGAATTTGCTAACTTTTAAAGAGGTAGATAAACCAGTGAATCAGCTGTGTGTTAGCCAAGTCAGATCCTGTGTCGGTGTGAAAGCAGATCACCATCTCCACCCCAGCTCTAGATTTAAGGCGAGCACACAGGTGTTGTTATGCATGTATTTTTTTCGTTTTAAGTTTACTTATTTATTTTGAGAGAGAGCACAAATGCGGAAGGGACAGAGAGAGAGAGAGAGAGAGAGAGAGAGAGGGTGAGAGAGAATCCCAAGCAGGCTCCACACAGAGCCCAACACAGGGCTGGATCCCACAAACCATGAGATCATGACCTGAGCCGAAATCAAGAGTCAGATGCTCAACCTACTGAGCCACCTAGGTGCCCCATGTGTCTTCTTTATCCCAGATTTTCTGCTGTATATATGTTAGATCCTTCACATGGGTAATAGCCAATGTATTCCTATGCGCTGTAGTGATGCGGAGTTACATACAATCACTGTTAAATATGCTATAAAAAACATTTTCCTTCACGGATTTTTGTTGTACTTACAAGATACAAGTAGATTCGATGCCTCATGAGTTTTATATGTAATCTGTCAGAGTGGGCCAATCTAAAGAATGTTTGGCTTCCTTCATTCAGAAAACATTATAACCCTGTGCAGAAATATATGTCAAACTGAAAAGTGAGCTGAAAATTCAAACAAAAAGACACTTTCTGGGGAAGCATCAGCAGCAGACACCCCTTTTCTATCAAACGATGGAAGATGGAGATAAACGAATCATGTATGCTGCTCTCTTCCCTGGACACCAATCCAGTGGCCAGGTCATTCTAGATTTAGTTACATTTCCCTTTCTTTTTAAAAATTTTTTAATGCTTATTTATTTCTGAGAGAGAGAGCATGAGCCAGGGAGGGGCAGAAAGAGAGGGAGACACAGAATCTGTAACAGGCTCTCAGCACAGAGCCCGATGTGGGGCTCGAACACATGAACCATGAGATCGTGACCTGAGCCGAAATCGGACGCTTAACCAACTGAGACACCCAGGCACCCCCATTTCTCTTTCAAAAATGCCCAATTTGGATAAATCTATTTACCTTAAGCATTTCTTCACTGTGCATATCACTTCCGAAATTGAGATTCTACATGCGTGTAATTCTTCCCTGCTTATACTATTAGAAAGAAAATTCCATGGGCAAGAGACAATGTACACTTTGCTCAGATACCGTAACAGGTATCTCAAAATCATATCTGGATTCCCTGCTCCTACCTGAAAGAAAGGAATGAAGGAGGAAAAGAAGAAAGAGGAAGGAGGAGAGAAAGAATCCCATTCTTCTCTCTTTCTTCTTCATCTACGTCAATGGCACACAACCTACCAACGTGTTCAGAACAAAACTCTAAGAAATCAACCTTGACTCCTCTCGTCCCGGCCAAAGTAAGCCCTGGAGACACAACCTCCACAATACGCTCCAAATCCAGCCATCACCAGCTCCTGAACCCTCGGTCTTAGTCCAACCCACCAAAACATCCGCCTGGACTTTGTGTCAGCATGTGGACTGAGCTAACCTTCCTTCCCTCCTCCTCACTCCCCTGCAGTGCATTTTACATAAACCCACTAAGTGATTTTTAGAAAGTCTAAGTTGTTGGGGTGCCCAGGCGGCTCAGTCAGTTAAGCCTCCGACTTCAGCTCTGGTCATGATCTCGTGGTCCATGCGTTCCAACCCCACACCAGGCTCTGTGCTGACAGCTCAGAACCCGAAGCCTGCTTCGGATTCTGGGTCTCCCTCTCTCTCTCTTCCTCTCTCCCACGCATACTCTGTCTCTGAAAAATAAATAAACATTAAAAATTTTTAAAGTAAAGAAAGCCTAAGTTGGTATCCTATCGTACTCTACTTGAAACATTCTAAAAGCTTACAATTTTTACTAAGTTATAATTTTTTTATTTATGTTTATTTTGTTTCCCCTGGTGCAGTGGAATTTCGTGAGGAGAGGGGCTATCCTGTTGCCACTGTGTTCATGGAGCCAGGACTTGGCTCAACGTGGGCACCCAGCAAGTGCTCACTCTATGAGTGAGTGAGCGAGTGCGTGGATGGACCCACAGAGCAAGTCCCCCCACCCTTCCACATCCACAGCCCCACACGGGTGCAGAAACACCCCCGCTCGTGGGGCTTTGCTTTACCGCCACCAGGTAAGGCTGTGGATCTGAAGTGTCTCTGTGTTGCACACCATTTGCTCAGCTCTCCGCATGACAAAAGACCCACAGACCCCGTGTAATCCCTCACTCAATCCCATAAATTTTGGAACACGTGAAACACGGTTTCTAGGCTTTTCGCAGAAAACAACAGGCGCCCCCCTCCATGGAGACAACTGGAAAGACGCCAGCTGACAGCTTCCGGGCAACGGTATTCTGTCTGCTAACTCTTTTCTCAGGCGAGCACACAGGGCACACACCTCTGAAAGGCCAGCCCTCTTCACAGGCACCCAGGTGAACCCAAATCGTTTGAGGGACAGGGGACCGTCTCCCTCGATCAGCCACAAAACGGCACCGGTGACCGGGACGATATATACCCCCGGCTGTAGTTCCAGTTCCGTATCTAGGCACCCTCCACCCTGTGGGCTTCTCAGAGCACAGCCCTGGACCACCGAGGTGAGGCCATCAAAACTGCCAGCGAGCCAGAAAGCAGTGCAGGAACTTTCCACGTCGAGCCACACAAGTGCCTGTTTCCAACTTAAAATGGAGACACTCACTCTCCAGTGCTGCCTCCTGCCGTTATTCCAGAGCCCAAACCCCGTACGTCTAGAAAAATACCCGCATTCTAGCTGTTGTGTCAGCCTTCGTGTGCACCTGCGTGCATCAGTGACAGGCCCTGTAGAGACGGAAGTGTATTGTACGTTGTATCATATATCATGTTTTTTACTAAAAATCTAAGCAGGAAATGCAAACTGACTGCTGAATTTGACTACTGACTATTAAGTAGCAAGCATACAGTAGTAAGTATGCAAGGTATATAAAAATATAAATATACAGAATATAAATATTAAATATACAAGTATTAAAGAAACGATTCTAAAGTCGGAACTAGTCTGCACTCAGGAAACCAGAACCCCCTGGGACTATAAAATTTCATTCCGGCATCTGGGCAGATAACGAATGAGGGGTGGGTTGACTTCAGACTAACGTGGAATTCTGGGCATGGTGAGTTGAGGGTCGCTCTGGGGTCACGTGCAGGAAGGTCTGGGCAACACCAGAGGACTTCATTACAACGCTCCCCCAGCACGAGCCCAAGCAGAGTGTTGTATCAAAGCTCCAGTCTGTCTGGGTACCTTAGCCATTATTTTTCTTTGTCTAATTTAATAAGACTCTCCATATTTTCACGTTACCACGTTTGACCTCAGGCATTTAAATACCTTGTGAAAACACAATTCAAAGAACGATACAGTCTAGGATTCCAACGGTCATTTTCATCACCAGCGGGGAGGAAATTACCCTCCATTTGGCGTCCCGGGGCCACGCTTGTAAACTTCCTGCCTTTTTCTGGTTGCTTTCCTTTTCCAAGGCGGGAGAGTCGGCCCATCCTCGTATCGACTTCCAGCACAAAACAAATTCTGTCGCTCTGGTCTGCCATGTCGCTCGGCGCACAAACTCAACAGCCCATTAAACTTCTGCATCAATATACCCCTTTGCAAAAGGAAAAAGGTTTTTAAAAAATAAATCTGCCAATATACAGGATGATGTGTGCCCGAGAAGCGTGTTCCTGGGTCACATACCGTACCGTATCTTAGAACCCTGAGGCCCAGAAGGAACACTCCAAAGGCCCGAGTTTAACGAATCTTGTCCAGGGAGGGAAAACAAAAGTTATGACTGTGCTCACTCAGAGCATCTAGGACACCAGCTGTGGGTTTTTTCCCCACACCAGCCAGTGCTCCAGTGCTCCAACACAAGCATGGGATCCTGCGGTTCAGCTCTGAGAGTAACCACCGGAACCAGTATAGGCCCCACCACGGGTTAGGGGCCCAGCCCCACAAGAGCAGCCCCACCTCAGTTGCCCCCCTACTTCTCCCCGGCCAGCTGGAAACCAGAGGTTCCCACGACCCTCCTCGGCTCCATTTACTCACTAGAAGGGCTCACAGCCCTCAGGGAAACACGTCTATTCCAAGGGTACGAGTCGGGAACAGCCAGGGGGTAGGGATGTACAGGACCAGCTGGGAGAAGGGGTGCTGAGCCCTCTCTGGGAGCACTTCCTGCCAGCCCCTTCATAGGCTTACCAGCTTGACGCCCTGCAAATGCCCCTGTGGCCGCAGGGGACTAACTCGGGGTCGGGGGAGGGGGGCTGAGAGGTTCAGCCCTCCTCCTGGAAACCGGCCCCATCCTGAAGCCACCGCAGGGCCCCAGACACGGTCATCTATCTCACCCACACAAAGGACACTCATCACTACACGAGGCTGTCAGGAGCTGCGCCAGACCAGATAGTTAGCAGTTATTTTCTATTACATCATAGCACTAAGGTCCATGACCTGGGTCTTAACGAGAACACCTCCGACCAGAAACCCCACAAGAGATCGTGCTGGTGTGGCCACCGGCGTCCCCAAGTCCCTCGTAAGGCCCTTCCCACCACAGAGTGAGGTCCCCGGGGGCCCAGACTCGCAGAAAACACCAGCGTGACCACCTGAACCCCCCGGACACGAAGCCTCACTGAGACACTCACGCACTCGTGAGCGCCACATATATGCACAACTTGCATGCATGCACCCCCTGGGGGGTCAAGGCCTCAGCATAGGGGAGCAGTGATGAGCCGGGCCAGAGACACGGCCCGCAGGGATGGCCGGGAGGCCAGGGGGTCAGAACGACAGGGCAGGGTGAGGCGGGGGATGGGCCAGCTGTGCCGACATCACACAAGCGGGACCCCTCCTTCCCTTCTCTCGGGGACCCTGCCCGTACGGCTTCCATCTACCCAAGAGCACGTTGTCCCCCGGCACCCCCTCTGCACCTGGAGCCTTCCCCGCATCCGACCTGTGTCCTACGGTCTGTCCTCTTCCACATCCCACCCCCCGGGGGGAAGCAGGGGCCGAGTTGGAACCGCCCTCAAGGAAACGGCCCGACTCCACCAAAGGGGCTCCAGCCAGCCCAAAGGGCCAGGACCGTCTCTCCCGCCGTGGAAACAAGCCACGCGGTCGCATGACAGATACTGCATACGTGGGATCCTATCAGTCCCCAAGCGGGCGCCCCGTGAGGTCACGGCCGGGAACGCTTACGGCCGGCCCTGAAGTTTTACAGCCAGCACCGGACATCGGCACTGTCCTTGTGTCCTTCTTCTTCTCGACACACGTACATACACACGCACACACGCCCAGCTCCAGACCAGGCGGGAGGCAGAGGTGCCAAAAGGTTCTAGAAAACAAATCCCGAAGACCCTCACGCAGACGTCCCGTGCCGGCCCCGGGCTGTCGCTGCCCTGCGCTTGGTGCCAGGGCCCCAGAGGGAGAAGTGACCCCTGCCTGGTGAGGGGCAGGCACATCGCGCACGGGTCCCGCAGAAGGTCCTGGAGTGCCCTGCACCGGCCAGGGTGCCCGGAGGAGCTCAGTCCGCAGGCAGCCGCGGGCCAGCCCATGGCACCCCGTGTCCCTCCTGGGGCCTCCCGGCACGAGGACACGGAGGAGGCCACGTCGAAAGAGCACCCTCGAGAGCTTGCCAACAGGAAATCTGTTGTGATTTGAGTATTGCCACATCTGCCTACTTCTGCTTATTACCTAAAATGCATCAGAGGCGCCTGGGTGGCTCAGTGGGTTGAGCGTCCGACTTCGGCTCAGGTCATGCTCTCGCCGTCCGTGAGTTCGAGCCCCGCGTTGGGCTCTGTGCTGACCACTCGGAGCCTGGAGTGGTTTTCCAATTCTGTGTCTCCCTCTGTCTCTGCCCCTTCCCTGCTTTGTCCTGTCTCTGCCTCTCAAAAATAAACAAACATTTAATTAATTAACTAATTAATTAAATGCATCATTCGTGGAAGTAATGGCCCCCCAGACTTCTTCCTGTAAACACAGTATTCAAACCTCTACCTAATTTGGTCTCTGGTGTAAAATCCTCACGTCAAAGGTGACATTCTTTCTGTGATGTCAGGTTTTCTATTTTAGAAGAGAAAATTCATGGGGCAGCGAGCGGGGGAGAGGGAAAGCCAGAGGGGCTTTTAAAGGGCCCACGTGTTTTCCTCAAAATAAGTTATCTTCAGCTCTGGCTACCTCGTCTGCTGTCAGCGGAGGTTAGGAAGAAGTGTGGGTTGCTTCTAACCGTCTCTGTCCCTTACACATCCTGTGGGTCATGTCCCTCCCTGACTCACAGCCCGTCTGCTCAGGGCACCAGAGACAGAACACGTGTAGTTACATGCAGGTATAATAAACACCCCAGTTCAACACCGGACCATGCGTGAAAGCATAGCCGCCCAAACTACGAAGTGGGAGAGTCAAGTCTGAGAGGACAAAGGCACAGCGAGATACAGGAAGGTAGCGGTCCCAGCCCAAGTGCCGTGGGTGTGCGTGTTCAGGGAGGCCGTGTGTGGTTCCCAAAGGGAAAACCTCTCCGTGCTTACAGGTGCTGTTCTGCACACTGTTATTCAAGGCCATCGATAGGGTCCCTGCATTCTCCTGCCTTTTCTAGACTAGAATCCAACTCAAGTCCTGGCAAGGTGAAAAGGGAAGAAATTTCCCTGGCCCTGCGAGCCTGTGGCGAGAAGGCAGGCATCGTAATATGAATACCTAAATGTTATCGCCTCTTTAAAATCACTTCCTGAAGCCCGGGGGTGCCTTCAGGGAGCTGAGGACACCTGTTGGTGCGCTGTTGACATTGCCTGCCTTCCATTCTAAGTAGAGCTGTTTGAGACGCAACGTGTTCCTAAGACCATGCAATTTTCCATCCTGACGCAGCCCTGTCTCTGAGGACCCGGGCATGCGTACAGAGGGTCGGGCCGGAAGAACATTCATGGAGCCTCCACCCACATCTCAGAATCCCTGATCCTTCTCATCCGCATGTGTGATGCCAGGGAATCCAGAGCCCATGGATCCAGTGGGACGATGCCCCCGTTTCCGCCCCCCGAGCATGGGAGATGTGTTGGGTGAACAGCGGCCCCCGGTCTCTCTCTTGGAGGACAGGAGTGTTAAGCTCAGCCAAAGCAGTTAGGATGGGGGTTTCTAGCCACGTGCAGGGCCGGTGGCCAATCGCACGTTCCAGGAGGTGGGAGATTCAGTGGTGTGGCCATGCCCTGTATCTGGCTGGCCGTACGGTCCAGAGGATCATGTTTGCGCCTTGTTGCTGTGGCCGTTGTGTCAGCTAGTCCTTAGCGCTTTCTAAAAATGCCTTCAGTATATGTTACTCAAGAAGGCTACAGAAGTTATTCAGTTTCGAAGTCCTTAAATACCTGAAACGTACTGTTGCTATTTTAGACAGAATGCGATTTGTCTCGGTGACCAGAATCGCGTTCATTGAAAACTTCATGTTTTGCCCTAAAACTTTTTCTATTGATTTCTGAAATTTTGAAAAGCTGTCTGGGGAGACTTTGCTTCAAAATGTGCACTGATGTTAAGTGTTCCTATCACAAAAAGAAAATAAAAATAAGAAGAAATAGCAGGCTGGGAGGACGCTTCTGGAGGTGACGGACATATTTATGGCATAGATTATGGTGATGTTTTCATAGGTGAATACTCATCCTCAAATTCATCCAGTTGTCATCATTAAATGCACACACTTCTCATACGTCAATCACACTTCAATGAATTGCTTTTTAAAAATTTTGCCTCCAAACATCCAATGCAGAAACAGATGATGCAAAAAAAAAAAAAAAGTTAGAATCTGCTAACATAGTTAGCACTTTTGAAAACACCACATTTCGCAGTGATTTTGACAATCACTAAAAAACATATGTTTCTGAAGCTGGAATTTCATTCCTAGAAACTTTCTTTCTTTCTTTCTTTCTTTCTTTCTTTCTTTCTTTCTTTCTTTCTTTCTTTTCCCAGCTTTACTGAGGTGTGATTGGCATATAAACGTTGTATATATTTAAGGTTGTAGTGTGATGGCTGGCTACCCGTATACATTGTGAAACGATTCCCACAGACAAGCTAATTAATACATCTGTGTCCTCAGGGTTATCTTTTGGGGGGAGTGTGCGGTGTGGGGTGAGGACACTGAAGATTGATTCTCTTAGCGGATTTCAAGTTTACAACGCAGAGTTTTTAGCTATTGTCACCAGGTTCCACATTACATCCCCAGGATGCACTCACCTCCTGCCTCAAACTGTGTACATGTTGAGCAACATCTCCCCAGTTCTCCCGCCCCTGGCCCCCGGCAACTACCTACCATCTACACTCTCTGCCCCTGTGAGTTTGACTCTTTCAGATTCCACCTGTAAGTGAAACCATACGGTATTTGTCTTTCTGTGTCTACGGTGTTACCTTTATTTTGGAGGGAGGGAGAGAGAGAGAGAGAGAGAGAGAGAGAGAGAGAGAGCGCAGGGGAGGGGCAGAGATAGAGGGAGAGAGAGAATCTCAAGCAGGTTCCACTCTGTGGTGCCAGTTTATTTTGAATATACTAATAATCACTTAATTGTTGGCTGCCATTGTTTAATAGTAAAATAACACATTAAAAAGAAACATCTCTTGAAATACTAAGAATGGAGTTGTAGTCGATCTTTGAAGGTATCGTTGAAGCGGCGATATATTTTATCCATTTGAAATGTGGTGTAAGATAGGCATTCTGCCAACATGAGAAGTTTTGAGACCAACAGAAAAATTAAGGCTCTTCTTCGTGGGCAAATGGCTAATCAACGAGCAGAAAATTCCAGCTACACAATGATGAATCAACTCTAGAGCTCTGCTGTGCCGCACAGGGCCTACAGTCAACAGCGCCATGGGCTCAAAAACACAGAGAGGATAGATCTCATGTCCCATGTCCTTTGCACAAGAAAATAACTGGTTTAAAACACGGCATCTTGTTCTACTGTTGAAAATACGGAAGATCCTCGAAGGCTTGATATCTGCCCGACTCTGAACTTCATCGTCGAACTACGAATGAGGCACTTTATGCCTTCTCAGATAACTCACATTGTACGGTCCCAGTTCCTCCCACCCTCAATATTGGTATTGATCTAAGTTGACTGAATGATGCTGTCACATTGCCAGAAGTAATAAATGGAAAAGAATTCTTCCTTCTCCCTTGGTACAGCTAGAAAACCGTGCTAAAAGTGTCACACTGAAACTGCTCATTTCACAGTCAGAGTAACTCAAACTATCAGCCACGTAAGTCGTTCATTTTTACACGTAAGAAGTGGTGCTCAGAATTGTGTAGCCCAGAAGTAATGCAACAGTAAACAGAGTGGGAGCCTCCCTGAGACTATCTCACCCGATGACTGTCCCATCTGTGTTGTCAGGGTTCTGCAGAGGAACAGAACAGCACGATACATCTAGAGAGAGGGTGTATATGAGGGGAGACTCCTAGGAATTGACTCACATGGTTATGGCAGCTGGGATGTGCCACAGTCTGCCATCTGTGGGATGGAGAATCGGTGATGTGATTCAGTCTGATTCTGAAGGCCTAAGAATCCGGGGGAAATCAATGGTGAAAGTCCCAGTTTGGGTGTGTAAGTCTGAGAATGAGAGGCACCAACGTCCCAAGGCAGGAGACGGATGTCCCAGGTCTAACAGAGGGCGTGAACTTGCCCTCCCTCTGCCTTTTTGTTTTTTTCATGGCCTGGATGGATTGGATGATGGCCATCTACTTTACTCTATCTGCTGAATAAAATTCTGGTCTCTTCAGGAAACACCCTCACAGACATATGCAGAAATAAGGTCTTACCAGCTCTCTGGGCGTCTCTCAGCCCAGGCAAGGTGACATGTAAAATTCACCATCGTGCCATGCAAATGCATGTATTTGATCATTCAGGTAGCTTCTTCCAGAAGTGTCACACCATCCAGGGAAAGCAGGGTGAGGAGAGAAAGAGCCTCCTCAGGATGAGGGACCATGGTTAGGGCGGGAACAGTTACAGCACAGGCTGTTGATGGAGAGGTGAGGGGTCGTCGGGAGTTATGGCACCACAACTGTGCATGGGGAAGAAAGGGCACAGAGAGCTTGGGGACTTTCAAAGACTTGCTTGGACCATATCATTTTCTCTTGCATAAGACATAGTTTCCAGCTGTGTGGTGTATGTTAGCATCCGAGCGTTTTGACAAGGAATGAACTTCAGGGCTCGCTATACCCCGCCCTGAGCTCAAAAGAGAGGAAGTTCTGCAGCTCCCACGTCTTAGGGCGCAAAGAATCCTTCGGACTTGAACTTATCTTGGACTCCAAGGTCTTAACCACAACACCCCCAAAGTTGTTTTACTCTCCCGTGCAAGGGACCTTACTGCCTGTTGTGCCTGTTGGCCCCACATTTGTTATACTGTATTGCGTGGCAAAAATTTGACCCGATGTCACTCAAAAATTGGTTTCCAGAGGGTCTAAGGACAAGCTTTTCACTACAGAGCAAACGACCTAAAGATGTATTCTGGATTCTGGTTGTCCCTAACTGCTTATCCATTCTTCCTTCTTTGGGATACATTGATTGCAAAAATGTTCACAATCATTTTTGCCTCCCTGTGTTCATGCCCTTTGCAATATGACTTTGGAATCCCAGCATCAAGAAGTAGAGTCTGCACCCTCTTCCCTTAAATGTGGGCTGGTCTTGTGACTTGTTTTGGCTCATGTGAGGCTGAAGTGGTGGTAAGCCATGTGGACCCTTGACCTCAGGAAGCCATGTGTGTATCTGTGCTTTCTTAGAACCTACCCAGAAGCTGACAGACAAGCCAGAGCTACTCTACTTGAGGAAGAAAGTCCAAGTGGAGCAGGTCCAAGCATCCAAGGGTGGCCATGCTGGACCATCCGGCCACAGCCAATCTGGAAGCTGACCGAATGTGCTTGAGCGAACCCTGCCAAGGCAGACGAGCTTCTCAGCTGAGTCCAACCCAAATGCCAACCCACAAGAATGTAAGCTCGACAAACAGTCATGACGTTAAGCCACCACCTTTGAGTTGATTTGTTATGCAGTAAGAACTAACTGACACACTGCTTGTCTGAATACAAATCCTATTACTGACCAGACTCCTGGTGGCCGTGCCTAGAGTACTACCTGGTAATGCCTATGACATCCTTTCTTCGCCTTTCCCCACTTTGTCCCAATTCTTGCTTGTTCCCAGCCAAATTTGTACCTGGCTCTGCCCTGATCTTTTGGCACTCCTCAGAACGAATTTATTATCGACCTGTTTCTCCAATCCCTATTCAGGTTCCCAAAACTCAGCCAGATGACAGAGACTGGCAGACCTCTTGGAAACGTAAAAGAAGACCAGTCATAACACAACTGCCCATCACGTAGGAGAGCCTCCCTGAGTGACCGCGCCTCAGCTGAGGGGCTTTGTGCCAGTAGAGGTGAGGCACACTCGAATGCACAACGGAGTAAGGGCACACGGGCCATCCTAACAATCGTCCCGAATAACTGTGGCTCAGCAAGCACCGTCCCCTCTCTGAAGCCATCATGGCGTCATAGCAAACAGGCAAGGGCTGTGGGAGACACAGAGGCATTGAAAAATTGCCAGGGCTAAATGAACAAAACTTTTATTTTGAGCTTTCTGAGGTTGTTTCTTTTGTGCTAAAGCAAAGTACTTAGTGTTTCATTATTATTCTTGTCTTAATATAAAATTAGTAATTTTGTGACTTTTATATGCTAACATCTAAACATGAATTTTTTTTACAGTGTGTAAAGTGGGTTTCAAGTAATTTCATTGTGTTCTGAATGGATCATTCTTCCTCAGTCAAGAAGTTGTACAGACAGAAGCATGTAGGGAGTGTGTAGACGCTCAGATTCGTTTTTTTTATTTTATTTTTATTGTTTATGTATTTTTGAATGAAAGAGTGTGAGCGGGGGAGGGGGAGAGAGACAGGGAGATAGAGAATCCAAAGCAGGCTCCAGGCTCTGAGTCATCAACAAAAGAGTCCAACGCGGGGCTCGAACTCACAGACGGTGAGATCATGACCCAAGCCAAAGTCAGACGCTTAACCGACGGAGCCCCCCAGGCACCCCAAGATGCTCAGATTCGAATGAAACATACAGGCTCACCTCAGTGTGGCATCAGCAGGCAGCACATAGCAAATAGAAGCACACTACCTGGGAACCATTGCCAAGGAGGCACCCAAGGATGGAAATTATTAGCAGCCACTAATCTAATCCAAACAAGAAGAGACTGGCTTT
Organism: Panthera tigris; assembly: GCF_018350195.1. NCBI lineage: Eukaryota > Metazoa > Chordata > Mammalia > Carnivora > Felidae > Panthera > Panthera tigris. The sequence continues at coordinate 2,251,716 of NC_056663.1, read as the reverse complement.
CATACACATTGAATGGTATACTCATGGAATTCCATGATCTGTATTTCTCTATCTTGATGGACCACATGGGTATGGTGGAGTGTCCTCAACATGGGGTTTTGCTGCAAGGGGTTCAAAGGGAAGGAAGTCAGGCCAGAGGTATTGCAGTGATTCAACTCAGGTTAGCGAGCGAACTCAGGAGCATGGTTTGAGGGCCTCGGCAGACCGTGAGATTTCCACAGACGAACAATCAACTGGGGAAGGGCTGGTAATTTAAAGAGACAGAAGATAAGGATTTACCAAACGAAGACAGAAGATGGAACCAGGTCTTCCAACGAATGGAACACAGATGGCTGCCCGCAGTACCTTACACAGTGAATCCGTTCCAGCTTCTGTAACACTGCTCAACTTATTTAAACGGGCCCCATGGTTTTGATATCCCGTGAGCACAGGAATAGCCTTCTCAAAGAGTTAATACCCTAGGTTTCTCCAAGGAAAAATTCCCAGTTGACTTCATCTTACCGGCTTTTGCAAAGGGCGTTGATCCCATGAAGACTCCTTAAGCCTTTCTCTCTACCTGTGGGCCAGATATCATCTCTTAGACTCAGAAAAGACCTGAGAGGAGCAAACAAGGCTGGGAACAAGTATGCAAGACTGTATGAACTGGAGAAGAAGAAACAGATCGATGTTCTAAGAGTTAGTGATTGTTCTCTGTTCCTGGGGCCCCAGGGCCTCCAACCCTGAGCAAGGAAGGCGGTACTTGTAAGTCAGAAGAAGTGGATTAATCCAACTTTGTAGCAGAGTTTCTACTCACTGGTTGTCCTTTAAGTTTGCACAAGGTGTCTCTGACCATCCAGAGCATCTAAATTGTTAGTTATCCTCTTTTTTTTCTGAGTTTTTCAACTTCTGCTATGGAGTATTGAAATTATTTTCAATATTTTTCTGTAGCGAGTCTTTATGAGATTCAAGTACCTATGTCTGTGGATGTATTTGAACAGGTCCTGTACTCTTACGTTCTGGCCTTTTGTAGAAAATACACAAACATGCATTCTGATCCACAATCTGCATAATGAAGAGGTCAGTTCTGACGGTCACACAGGGTCCTCTTATCTCTAAAGTTCAGTGATCTGGATATTGGAATCACAGAGTCAAAGAATGGAATAAAAAGGAACAGGACACAAGAAGGAGAGAGATTCCAAGTGTTTTCTCTTATCCCCACACCAGATAGTAATTTATTCGCTGTCAGGGTAGTTCTATTCAAAGAATTGTCTGAGTCTGTGCCATAAATCACCTTTTGTGAATATTTATACCCCATCATAAATCTCTAAAAACCACCTTAATTGACAGCTATTAAAGATACATTATTCATGGAAGTTGTCAGACCACAGGGACATGTTTTATTTTACTACATTCTAGCTAAATTGACTTGACCAATTTTGATTTAGAGCTACTAAAAGCCAGCAAAATCACCATTCCATCAAATTTTAAGATGCAAGGTAAAATAGCTTAATTTTAACAAACGAAATGTATCATGACTAACATCGTAACCATTAAAAGTTGGTATTTGAAAAAAAACAACAACAACGATATAAAGGTTAGCACAACGTGCTTGGAAGTCATGATTTTGTACGAGCAAAGCAAGCACTTCTTCGAGTCAGACACAGAGTCTGTTTTAACCACCCCCGACCGCCCCTGGACCATTGAGTGAGAATCTGACCTTCACCTGGGACAGAGGGACAGGGAAGGGAGCCACTTTTCTCACGTAATGGTACATTTGAGAGCAGTGTCTTCATTCACTCTGGAATTTGGAATAGAACCAAAAAGCAAATCCCCTTAAAGTATTCTGGAAGGGTTAATTCCTTGTTTGTTTTTTTTTTCCTTTCCCTGAAGTTCCCAGGAAACTTCATTTACCTTCTCAGTTTGACTCTGTAAAGTTAAACCCTCCCAAATCATTGCAATTTCCATAGGTACAAACATTTCTCAGTCCTAAGTAAGACACAATCCTTTACCAAAGGGAAAAGAAAAAAAGCATACTCCTGAAAATCTTTCTGTAAGCCCTGGCTAGGGAAATATTGACTTCAGAACTAAGATTTTATTCTTCAGTTTTGAGTTATTACCACAAAAGGATATGTTTAAAAAATTTTTAATGTTTATTTATTTTTGAGAGAGAGAGACAGAGAGACAGATCGTGAGCAGGGGAGGGGCAGAGAGAGAGGGAGACACAGAATCGGAAGCAGGCTCCAGGCTCTGAGCTGTCAGCACAGAGCCCAACGCGGGGTTTGAACCCACGAGCTGTGAGATCATGACCTGAGCCGAAGTCAGACGCTTAACTGACTGAGCCACCAAGGCGCCCCTAAAGATAAGGTCTTAAAAGAGGTGATGAAACTACATTGAGGTTCTTGGGGTAGGACCCTCATCCCATATGATGTCTATGTAGAAGCTCCCATGAGTGTAATGAAATCATGATAAAATCCACTTAGTATCTGTGAAGGACACACAGTTTGCTTTTGTTTTTAGAGAAATGATCCGTCAACTCATTGAGGAAAAGATGATCTTTTCCTCCTCAGTTCTAACATATATTAGATGCTCAGATATTGTCTGAGGAGACCACCTCTGCACCTGTCTTCCGTTCACACTATTCAAGACTGCTGGGCTGGCCACTGTGACTTTCATCAGCAAAGACATGGGACCCTAAACTTTCCACCCACCGTTACCTGTGCACGCAAAATTCAGTCTTTAGGACATTTATTTGACTGAAAATTCTGTTTGTAGTGGTTTTGCAAAGCTCCAGACCACGTCGATTGCAGATACCTCAGGAAAACCTGGAAAACTACAGATTCTCTGACTCACTTTCAAAAACCCGATTCATGGGTCTGGGGTGAAGCCATCCCAATAACCAATTTAATTCTGTAAGTGATAATCACATATTTGTTCATTTTTGCCATTTCATGAACTCATGAAAATACTAAAATTGAAAGAGGTTCGTATCAAGTGATACTACATACATCTACGTATCAGAGGAAACCCAAGCAACAGTGGCTTAAACATTTATGGAAAGGTTTGTCTTTCTCACACATCGGGAAGCCTGGTGGGAGGGCATTTAGGACAGATTCTGCTCTCGCAGAATGTAATCTATTTCCCAGACTTCCTTCTTTCCTGTCTGCACTGCCTTCTTTACCATAAGGATTTCATTCTCATGGTCCCAACATGGCTGCTGCACTGCCAGACATCACATCTGTGTTCCGGGCAAGACAAAGAGATGGGGCTAAGGGCAAAGACGAGTAGGTCATCTACACTTGTTCCTTTAAAAATATTTTCCGGAAGACTCACGCAGTGGTTTATACCATGTCAGAACTATGTCAAATGGTTACCTCTTGATTAAAAAAAAAAGAAGCTAGGAAATAATATGGTCAATGTAAAAATTAAGTTTCTGTAATTCGGGTATGAAAGGAGCATGATTGTTGGGTGGACACATAATATTTCTTCCCCAAAGCGGTACTGGTTCCAGAAATGCCCGGGGCTAACTCTACAGGGGACAAAATAATGTGTCCCTGCCGTGTAGCGGGAGGGGCGGATCGGCCATCTGTGACTTGGTGGCCCAAAACAAGAGATAGCCTTTGGTCTGGATATCGCCCCGAGGTCTTCCCAAAGTAAGCAGAAGACTTTCCCTTTGTGGCTGTCTCCGGTCCCCCGCTGTCAAGTATCCTCTAAGTGAGGCCTCGCGAGTTCCCGCCGTCCCGTCCCAAAAGCCAGACTCGGGGAACGTGGACAGAAGAACATCGACTCGCTCACACGCTGCAGGTTTATCCGCTACAAGCTTCCATGAAACACGTTCACTCTCCTGCTCACGTGACACAAAATCAGAAGAACAGGTATGAAAACTGAGCAGAGCCCACGGTGCGGAGGAATACATAGACTTGATTCTGAAAACTGTCACCAAAACGCTCCCCATGCACCTTTATGAAGTCATGTTAATGGTGATTAAATTCACACGGGGCTGAGGGGCATCAGCCGTCGTCATAAACCCCGGTGACAACATGGCCTATCCTGACTGATGGTGGTGCTAAGACACAGGCTCATCTCCTCTCGGAACTTTAACCTCAGAGCGCCTCTAAACAGCTCCCCAATTATGTGCTGGCACACTTTCCCATTTCTAGATTTGTTTAGTTGTGAGCGTTGAAATGTGAGTTATGATCAGTCACGGGAACGGTGGCCTGGCTGCTTCTGTAGCAAGTGGTGCGGTAGAGAAGGCTTCTTCCTCGCCTGTGGCTTTCCCGGCGATCCTTAAACACAAAGGGGGGCAAGCGTTTGAGAGGTTGGTTTGAGAGTCTTTCCTCGCCCAGAACAAAACCACCGTCCACGTTGAACAGTGCAGACTTCTCACGCCGTTCTAAGGCAAGCTCATTTCTCTCGGGGACCAAGGACACGCTGAGACACACAGCTCTGTGGACCCACAGGAAACACAAGCCACGTATCTGAAAGGTCAGTTAAAACGGGGAAACAGACCCCGTGACTTATTCACCAATTTTCCTTCCTTTTGGCCGAAGTGAATCAGAATAGGACAGGGTTGTTTGTTGCCGGTTGCATCCGCAGGAAGGTCTCGGCCACAGGAGCTCGGTGGTCAGTGTCACCGTGTGCTCCGCTCCGGATCTAAACCACCTGCAGGAAAGCTCACACCTGTGATCCTGAGGAAGCAGAGTGTTCTGATTTTCTTTTGTCACAGAAAGCATTGTTTGAACATAGCAAATATATCAACTTGTCTTTTATAATTCTTCTCTTTTGTATGCACGCCGCTCCTTGGTGATCGCACCGAGGGCTGTGGTTGTGACACAACCTGTGACCCACGACCTCCAAACTCAGAGGTCTAGCGCCGTCTGCCTATGACTTCGCCAGACTCCCAGACTTCTTGTCCCTCATGTTTTACCCCAACCGCCCACTTGACACTTTATCCCGACACCTGAGAAGTATCTAAACATTCATATTTGACAAGTTTGTTCTTTTCCCCACGACCCTTGCAATCCTATCAAATGGATTCTTCAGCCTTCACTCGTAATTCTCAGAGAATTCAACAGTGACTCCTTCACTTTCAAAGAGCCACAGCCGTCCCTAACAAAAGTGTTTTGAAAAGTTAGGAAACTAGAAAACCCACCGAAGATTAAAGAATGTTAGAATCTTGGGGATATTATTCTATTTATTCGGGGGGGGGGGTGGATATTCAAAGCTCTGGCGCAGGTTAGAGCAAAGAACTAACAGCACTTCCTGGAAAACAATCTCTAAAGCACAAAGAAGAAGGTTTTCTGAAAATAGGTGTTAACCACCTGGGTAAGTTCCCAAACTTCTCTAGGAAAAGCCAAGGCAATTCCCTGTATCATTATTCTTCAAACACGAAAAAGAGAAATGAGGCAAAGCTTTGTTCTATTCCCAGACTTGTTTCACTCGTACTTTGGAAAATGCACAACAGACTTCATATTTAGGTTTCATTAAAAACTCTTCTTTGTTTGATCCCAGAGGCAAGCTTTTGAAAACAGTCTTGAGACAGAAGAAATGTTCACGTTCTCTATTGTGCAATACTGGAGAAAAATTTCAATGCATTCAAAGCAGGAGCCTAATAATTTATTCGTCCGCTCAGGGAATGGGGTTGGGATAGCATTTGACAAAGCTGAGCTAATTAGCCTCTTCAAAAAGGTCAAAACAGGAACACTTTTATCATTTTTCTCTCACCTTTCTGACGTCCCAGCCTTTTCCAACAGTCAAATTATAGCCACGGCAATTAAAACGTGTAATTAAGTCGTAAGTCCTTTTTAGTGGAGAGACAACATGTTCACTCCTTTTATGCGAACGGTTTCCTTTAAAGCCGTCATTTTGAGCCAATTCACAGGAATAATCATTTCATTGGGGAATTTATTTTCTCATAGAAAGGGTATTAAACCAATTGTGAAAGCAACATTACTGTTGACTGAATCACTCAGCAGCAAACTGGTGGTCCACATACTTGCCCAGAATTAACATATTCGAAGATATGCCAACGTGACCCAAAGCATGTTTAACAACTTTGCATCCATGTTTTAAGCTTGTGATCCCCATCTTCAGAACTAACTCCTCTTGCTGTCAACCTGCACACCAGCCGAGGCTGTGATTGGTGAGGATGGGGCTGTTGCTTCCCCCAAGAAGACAGTGTGCATATGGAGGTTCTTTCCTTTGATTCTTAAGGTAGGTATGACCTGACATTGTTGAAGCTCACAAGCCTTGAGTGTAAAGCTTAACACATTTTTACGGACGGTCACTCCCATGGAACCACCACAAAGATCCAGATAAAGATTATTTCTATCCCCACTGCCCTCGCCCCCCGGAAGACTCCATTTTGTCCCCTACGGGACACCCTTCTTTCTGCATTAAAGGTAAGCGCTCCCCTCATTTCCATTAACACTCATTAATTCTGCCAGTTTTTGAGCTCCGAGAAATGGAATCCAACACTCACACTTGTGTTTGACGTCTCTCGCTCGCCATAATGGTTTTCAGACCCATCCAACTGGTTGCCTGTGACGGTGGTAGGCATCTACCACCTACCAAAAAAACTACAGAGTGATGAACATCCGAAAGAGAGGGGGTAACAAGTATAAACCTCCATCCATTTGGCTACACTATGCTCGTTAAAAAACACATCTTTATAAACTATGCCATCTATTAATGCTATGTAATCAAAGTGCCCACCAAAGACATTAATCCATTTTACAACAATCCAACCAAGGGTTAATGTAGCCTATGCTGGACCATGCCCAGTGTGGGAGATGCCATCTGAGACTGTGCATTCCTCCTTTGGCTCTTTCAAAGTTTTTCCAAGAAAAAAATATGTCTCTTAGTCACTTCTATCAGTTAGCCTGTTTTTTTGCTTAACAGGACACAAAAACCCATCATGTCTGTCTTTGCAACAATATTTACTGTCTTTGTGAAAACAGCTATCAAATGCTAATTAGCCTATCCATATTTTGAAACTTAATGTAACAGTCATTTGCGGTCCCGATGGAAGCTAGAATCGCCTTAAAGAGTGTTAATATTTTGAACAAAATATATCATGTGTGAGATCCAACTATCCTTTACAGTTCTAGGAAGGTGCCAGAATGTTTCATTTTTTGTGATCTTTATCCACACCTAGGGTTTCCCCTCTTGAAAGGTAAGCCCCGGAACGATTGCCCCGAATAACAGAAGAGGCCTCAACGCAGAGGCAAGTCAGTCACAACTCAATTACGGGGAGGCCCAGAGCAAGAGGAACAAGGACTTTGCACACCAAGTGTCTTGATGTGGCACTGGCCCTTCTACCAAGGAGCTGTTTCTTAGCAGAAAGAGTTCCTGTAAGCTTCAGGACGAGGCGTCCTTAAGCTGGTTATACGCACCCCAACAGAACTTCCTTGATGATGTCAGCCAGGCTGAACTCTGAACGAGTGTGAAGAAGGACTAGAACAGGGGGGTGGGGGTGCGGGATAGATCAGAACAGCGCGGAAGCCCAGGTGAGCACCGCACGGAGGGGAGAGGAGCCAGGGGTAATGCATATTAGCTGCACAGCTTCCCTACGAGTTGACTCTGTGAGTACTGCCCACACACTATTGCCGGTGCATTTGCATCCACAAGCAAACCACAAATTCTGCAGCTGCGGGGGATTTGCGGCTAGTGATCCTTGTCCTACCTGGCTAACTGCCGTGGCTGCTACATGGGATGACTCCGTCTCCTGGATTTGTCCATGAAGATGACCTCGTTCACGGTGCTGGTCTCACTAGGTGTCTGGAAGGAAAGACCAACACGTGTCTAGCATTTCCACTTGGGACTGGCTGCTATAGTGGGGAGAGTGTCCAGGGGCCAGTGCTAGGGCTGTTTCCTGAAAGGCTATTGTTCTCATTGGCCCTGAAACACTGTCTCTGAAGCTAACACTGTGCTTGGACCTGTGTCTTAGCAAGCCGGACAGACTTTCTGTTCTTCCCCTGCAAGTCACAGTTCCTTACTAACATCCAAAGCCATGCTTTGGTGGCTATTCACAGAACACATTCCTAGTGCAATATCTGGAACTCATTTTCCAGCAAGAGTTTCAACCTTTTGCCCTCTCCTACATTTAGTCAAAATTCTCCCTATTTCAGTTTTGAGTTTGTATCGCAGGATGAACCGGTTTACCCTAAACCGAAGTCACATCCCCACACACATCACAGCTTATTCTGGTGTGCTTATTCTGGAGGTGATTGGCGTTCTCTGTATGTGGCACTGAAAACTGTATAACAGATTGTCTTCAAATCCTCTAAATGATGTCATAATATTGTTACATATCACATCGCTTACTTTCCCTCAGCACTGTGTTTCTGACACCAGCTCTCACTGCTATGCATACATACAGTTCACTGCCTCGAACTGTTGCTTAGCATTCTACGGCATGGACTCATCATATTCTCACAAGCTGATTTAGAGTGACAGAGGCACACATCATCCTTGATTCCTCGTCATGCCAAATAATGCCACAATCAACATCCATATATGTGCTTCCTTACAGACCTGGGTGAGAATGCAGAAAACATATCGGACAAATTCCACTACCATTCGTGATTAAAAGCTGAATTCAGGAAGTTAGGAATAGAGGAAAAATACTTCAGCTTGATAAAGAACATGTATTTAAAAAAAGAAATAAGAAATCAACTACAGCTAATGCATGCTTAGTGGTGGAAGACTGAATAGTTCCTCTCTCATATTGTGAACAAGGCAAGGAAGCCTGCTCTCACCATTCATATTCAACATAATACTAGAAATCCTAGTCATTGCGATAAGGCAAGAAAAGGAAATAGAAGGTTCACAGATTGAAAAGGAATAAATAAAACTACCTCTATTTATAGATGAAATGATTGCCTACAAAGAAAATTCCAGGGAATCGAAGAAGAAGAAGAAGAAGAAGAAGAAGAAGAAGAAGAAGAAGAAGAAGGGGAGGGGGAGGGGCAGGGGGAGGGGAGGGGAGGGGGAGGAGGAAGAAAAAAGCCTAGACTGAGTAAGTGTCAATTGGTTGCAGATACAAAATCAACAAACAGAAATAAATTGCATTTTTGTACACTAACAATAAATATGTAGAAATAGAAATTAAAAATACAATATAATTTATAATCATTCCAAACGGAATAAATTCTTAGGTGTAAACCTAACAAAACATGTAAGGTGAGTATTAGAAGATGCAGATAAAAAAATCCAAGAGGGCATAAATAGGCACGCCTGGGTGGCTCAGTCGGTTGAGCGTCCGAGTTCGGCTCAGGTCATGATCTCGCACTCTGTGAGTTCGAGCCCCGTGTCAGGCTCTGTGCTGACAGCTCCAAGCCTGGAGCCTGCTTTGGATTCTGTGTCCCCCTCTCTCTCTCTCTGCCCCTCCCCTGCCCACGCTCTGTCTCTCTCTCTCTCTCTCTCTCTCTCTCTGTCAAAAATAAATAAACATTAAAAAAAAATTTTTTTAAATCCGAGAGGGCATAAATAAATGATTAAGACATTTTTTAAGGCAGATAGGAAGAATCACCAAGATGACAATTCTCCCTGTTGATCTACAGGTTAATGAAATCCCTAACAAAATACCAAAAAGATTTTTTGTTTTGTTTTGTTTTGTTTTGTTTTTGCAGATGGAGATAAGTTTAATCTAAAATTTATGTGGGAGACCCCACGCCCTGTTATAATTAAAACGATTTTGATGAAGAAGAATGCGGTGGGAGAATCGCCCTCCCTGATAGTAAGGCTACAACAATTAAGACAAAGTAGTGGCAAGGAATGGACCCAGAGAGCAACAGAGCAGAGAACCTGGAAAAGACCCCCACACATCGGCTCAACTCCTACCCCACAAAGGCCCAGAAGCAATTCAGTGGAATTTAATGCACTGAAAGGATAGACTTCTCAATAAAAGGTTCTGTGAGGCAATTAGACATATACAAGCAAAGCAACGAATCTCAGCCTAAACCTCACACCCCATTCAAAACTTAATTCGAAATGACTAGGGATTTAAGTATGAAATTAAAACTGTAAAATTTTCAGAAAAAGACACCAAGAGAAAGCCTCTAGGAGTAGGGTGAGGCAAAGATCATATGTTTGACACCAGAAGTGAAATCCATATTGGAAAAATTAATAAATTGGAACCCCATCCCAATGTAAAATTTTTGCTCACAAGAGAGCATGAGAAAGGAAAATTATAGACTGTGAGAAAGTGTTCACCGACCACACATCCCGCAAAGGACTAGAATAGAGACGGTAAACAGCACAGGGAAAGAGGCTCGACATTGACCTCCCATGGGCTCACTCCTGTGTGTCATAGAATCATAAACACATTTGCAGTATGTGTCTTTATCAGTAAAATTCCTGCGGCTTTGTAACCCAAAAATATGTATTTTATTTCCACATTTTGATAACCACTTGTTGGATAAAATTTAAACGTGAAGTTATTTTTCTTAATGCTTAGAAATATTCCCCGGTGACCTCGTCCACCCAGTGCTGCTGGCAAGGATTCTAGCAATCTGGCTCTTGTCCCTTGGTGTCTGCCCACACCTGTCTTCAGGAAGCCTACATCGCGGGAGGGCTTCTGTGCTGCCCGACGTCAAGCCCGGGGAATAGACACGGAGACCAGCTCTGGGGTTTCTCCTTCCTTCCTTCCTTCCTTCCTTCCTTCCTTCCTTCCTTTCTTCCATAAAGGAGCAGACGGGGGCTTTTCTCAAAGCCGCTCAGGAGAGGCGAAAGAGTAAAATGTAAACAGAAATCCCTTCAAACTCACCCTCAGTCCCAACTAGTGAGAAACTGACTCCAGTACGCCCAGACCTTTCTCTCTTTAATTTTTTGGTAACTTCCTGGCATCCTGATGCTTTCTTTGGTCATCTATTACTCCCCCAATTTGATTGTGAGGGGGAAAAAGACAGCATCTCCTCTGCCACTTTTTCGGGACTTTACTTTGTGTTAAAATATTACGTGTGGAGAGAGGTGTTTCGGGTCTGCACAGTTGAGAGCAACCTTTGCACTTTATAGAGTCTGGAAAGAGACTTAATTTGGTTTTGTTTTTTTAATTATTATCAATCTAGGCAGCTCTTTTGATTAAAAAAATTGTCAGCAACCATTTATAAGCCTTCTACTGTATTTGCATCGGGGGTACATTGATGAGAACGTAGAGGCCCAGAATTCACGTCGCTAGGGCTGGTTTCCAGCATCTCTGGGATATGGCAGCTTAAACGCTTAAAGTAACACATCTTAATTATAATAATAAATCTTACAATGTTTCTGAAAACCAAGGTGTATGCATAGAATTAACTCCACCTTTGCTTTTTAAATTCCCTTCCATGCTATTTGTAGAGGGAAATAGATTTCTTCCCAGTTAATATTCGCATTTACAAAAACTAAGGTGGACAAAAATCGGGTGAATTATTTTATATGTGTTGATGGCAGCAGGTGGCATGATATGGTGACATATACAGGGTCCCCCCCAAATGAAAGGAATCTCAGAAATGTCCTCAGATTAATGGAAACAAGCAAAAGCTGTTCATCGCAAGTGTCGTTCTGAAGAATGCAAGTGATCATATCTATATTGTAGTAGAAGTCGATGCAGAATGTTGACCAAGGTGTCTTCGAGTGTTGGGGTGTTTGGGGTGGACGGATGGAGCCCACAGGCGGGCCCCTGGACCTCCCTGCCTGGGAGCACCTGCTGGGTCTTCTGGGCTCAGCCTTGACACAGACCGAGAGCCGGCAAAGGACCTTTTCATGCTCCAGATCCCTCGCTTCGAAAATGGAAATCCGTGCTTATTCCCACACAGCCTGACTCTACTGGTGCGAACGGCAATCCAAAACCACCCCACATTCTGAGTGCTGGTGACGCACTTCTGCCTCCTCGGTTTGACACACCTTCTTGTCGAGAAGCACCGTGAAGTTGAAGCCCACGCAGACAGTCCCCTGCAGGCGTCAATCAAACTTATACAAAAATGCTTTGCAACTGTACCAAGAAAATGCTTCTTAAACAGACGGAGTCAAGCCAACAAGACATCAATCATCCAATTCTTGTTTTGTAGAGAAATTCAGCAAGCATCCGACATTCACAGTGATTTGGCTGACGTAGCTTCAAAACCCGGGTCCTTCCTAACTGAAGGAGAGGCCTTTATCTAAGATACATTCTTAACGAGCAAACTAATTTAAAACTTCACTCTGTTCACGGGTCTATTTTCCCAGGTAATTACAAGGTTCTTTTGCACCCGGCAGGGGCTGTTTTCTTCTTCTTTTAATTTGCCATGTATTTCCTATATAATTTCATACTAAGCATTGTTTAGCTGGCAGGAATATTTAAGATGAAATTTTATGGATTATCCTGCTTCTCTGGTAAGACATTCTTTAATTCAGTGCCGGAGAACTAAGAGAAAAAATTCTCCATCTTAAAATTGCTTCGTTTATTTTTATTTCCCGCTTTCCTACAGCTCTTCCTTCCCCGAGGCCATCCCTCAGACTTCCTCGGGAAGAAACACTCAGCGAACATGTACGGATTCGACTTTCTTTGTTTTCTATGGTCCCAGCCCTGGAGTGTCCCTGTGACTGTCACACTGAGGAGAGAAGGTCCGCGCAAGCTGCTCTCTTTCCACCGAGGATGTAGCTCTTCCAGAAAGAACGGAGAGAGCTGTCAGCCGAGGGACTCCTAGAGGTCTGCATTTGTAGGTGCCGACAGCTGGGCTTTGAACAACCCTGATGTAGGAAGGCCACCAATCGCAGACGGGACACTCTGAGGATATGAAGGTGGGCGGTCACCCACCCAGGCGTGCCCAGGCAGAGTGTGTGGGCCAACAGGGGCAGAGGGAGGGCTCCAGGGGGACAGGACGTAAATGGACCCAGCAAACCACGCAGTCGCCTCGGCTTGGAGGGCCCCCCAGTGCGTCCGCTCTGAGGCAAGTCCGCAGTGATCACATCCAGGCCCTGGAGGGACACGAGGCAGGGCTGAGGTTCAAAGGCTGCCCTTCGCAGTGACCCAACGTCCAAAGGGTCAAGAGTCTAATTCTTATCTCGCTCACGCACCGGCAGGGATCACTTTGTGCGAAGAGCCACGGAGACCCGTTGGCGTGAGACATGCAACGGGAATTTCTACGCGGAACCTTGAATTCCAAACAGCGGAGGGTCGAAGGGAGAGCTGCAGGCGTGACGTGCCCGAGTCAGGACCCTCAGGGGGTAAGTCACGCAGTGAAAATGAGAACTAGAACTCGCTTGTGAACATACGTGTATATATAATACAATTTCATATCGCATCATAATAATGTAATTATCGTGTAATGACTTTATTACATGTGTATATTATATCAACCAATATAATAATGTTACATCATATACGTAATATTTTTATATGTGATGTTTAAAGTTTTGCTTCTACAAAGTTTGAAAAAAAAGACATTTTACACAGTAAAGATTATAAAATCCTACAATACCAAACTAGCACATTTTTCTTCTCATCATCTTTAATATAGTCTAAGGTGGTTTGAAAATTTTCAGACCCTCCCCCCAAAATTGTTTCGCATTCTTTTTTTTTTTAATTTTTTTTTTTTTACATTTATTTATTTTTGAGAAACAGAGTGAGACAAAGTGTGAGCAGGGGAGGGGCAGAGAGAGGACACACAGAATCTGAAGCAGGCTCCAGGCTCTGAGCAAGTGGTCAGCACAGAGCCTGATGCGGGGCTCGAACCCACAGACTGTGAGATCATGACCTGAGCCGAAGTCGGACGCTCAACCGACTGAGCCACCCAGGGGCCCCTGTTTCGCATTCCTGAGTGCAGATTTTGCTAGTTTCCGTCGGAGTCACCCTGAGAATGGATATAAAACACATGTATTTCCTTTACTTATTTAACAAGTCAGTTAATCGAACAATATTTATTAATTAAGCCACTAGTGACGTTCTGTCTGGTCACCTGAGGGAGAAACATAAAACGGAGATCACAGTTGATGCCCTTCGGCCGGGGTCTCAGGAGTAGAAACCATACTTCAACCCGAGGGCACCGTGGGGGGGACGGCTCCCCTGCTTACCAGCCTGCCTGAGCGGTACATCATCACTCCTTCGCAACTCGCGTCCTGCCTCAGTCCTGTCTCCGCATCACCTGTTGACCCTGCGGCCCCCGCGCGAGCACCCCGCACCCCTGTCCCACAGCTCACCCCCCAGGGCCCGAGCAGGGCTGGCCCTAAACGCGCCCAGGGCCGGGGCCAGGCAGAGTGCGAAGTAAGCGCGTCACGTCCCAAGGGGCCGGGCCATCAGGAAGACCTCAATCTGATGACTCTGAAAAAGGACAGAGCAGAAACTGGAGAAAAACACACACCCCGCAGAGAGTGCCAGCGGATGGGCTCTATGAGCCAGGCTGGAGTGGCCACAGCTTTTTAAAAATTGATTTTTAATTGGCCACCGGTCACTCGCTAAATGAGCTGGGTCAGATATGGTGGAAAGCCCACAGGCTGAGGCAAAAATTACAGATTTCACCACAGCTAAAAAAACAGGAGAGAAAGGAATACAGAGGCGGGAGAAAGAAGGAAGGGAGAGAGGACACAAGGGAGTTTTAAGGTGGATTGTAAGAGAAACAAATGGGGAAATTCATTACTCATTTCAGATTTTATTATTTACTGATATGGACCAAAGCCATCGAGTGTAATTTTAATCAGTGCCAAATAACAACGAGCCCATGCGTTAGGACTTTGGATTTTACATACATGGCTGCATATTTCTTTGTTTTTAATGTTTAGTTTTGAGAGAGAGAGAGAGAGAGTGAGCAGAGGAGGGGCAGAGAGCGAGGGGGACAGAGGATCTGAAGTGGGCTCTGTACTGACAGCAGGGAGCCTGACGCGGGGCTCGAACTCATGAACCATGAGACCATGACCTGAGCCAAAGTCTGAGGCTCAACCGACTGAGCCACCCAGGCGCTCCTGGGGCTGAATATTTCTGAGACAAGAACTTGTATGTTGTTTATCGTCTTTATTACCTGACTTTAATCAGGACATCTTAGCTCTTTACCTCTGGGATTTCAACAGAGATCCTCCCCATCTTGTGTAAAACCTAACCTGATCTCATCCTTCCATTTAGGGTTCTTAGAGCAGAGCCCTTCAGAGCCAGAAGAGGAAAGAGGAAGGGCCCCGTGTTAGCTGGAGCACTGTCACCTCTGGGCAGGGGTACGGTGGCCCATGGGAGAAGCAGACCCTGGAGAGAATTCCTAAAGCAACATTAGCGGAAGCTGAAAGGACAGTGGCCAGAGATGGGGGGTGCGGTGCTCCCTGGACTCTGCCTGGCTTCCTGCCCTGAGATTTTTGTCAGACTCTCGACTCCAAATTTCCTGCATCCTCAAATCTGTAGCCTGGAATCACATCTCCCTACATTTTCAATCATGTAGCCAGTGTCTGTCCAGATCAATGACATCCCCAGAGTTTAGCTCTCCCTCTCCACCCCTCTCCCTTACAGCTTGTCCGCAAGCTGTCTGTGAAACTGTACCAAGTGACCGTGACAGTGACAGTGACATACAGTGGCAGGAAGGGGATGGGCTGAAGAGCAGACCCTGGCCTGACGTCCATTAGAATGAGCTGATAGTAACTATGCCTGAGGACACGATTTTTTGAAAGAGCTACCGAAAAATTGTGGTTTGATAGTCTGTTAGCAACGTCTTACTGACTTCTCCCTCGTTCTTGCTGCTTCTGCCGCCATTCAACAGCCTTGTGATACTTGGCTGGACAGAGAGTGGAGACGTGCTGGAGACGAGGAGAGACAGAAGTAGAGAGAGACAACGGGAGATAAAACAGATGGATGCCATGGACCGACAAATACACAGAGAAAGAGAGACGGAGACACGGAGATTCTCATGCCTCAGACAGCCTTGAAGACAGGAATGACGTCGGACTTGTCTTGTGTCTCCGCCACCGTGCGCAATTCCTAACCCACTAAAACCAAGTAACCTTGCAATCTCGGAACGGTGCTTGAGGCTTCAGTCTCCAGATTTCGTCCACCGTCTAGCGTGCATTTAAAATGTTCGGAACTCTCTGCTTTCTGAGCCCACCTTCAGGTCTGCGGCACATTAGGAGGCCGTCCACTATTCCATATGAGCATTTTGGGAGTCTCTCCCAGCGCAGGATGCCTTCCGCACCCTCCCCCCGTCACGCAGCCCAGCTCCTGCAGCCACTGGTGGCAAGCATCCCAAGTCCTCAGACCAGGGTGGTCCTGGTGGCAAGCATCCCAAGTCCTCAGACCAGGGTGGTCCTCCTGCCTAAGCCGGCCACTCGGAGCCTGCTTCCCACAGACCTGGAATTGAAAGGGGGGCAGTGACAGAGAAGCTGGGGGCGGGCACCTGTCACTGCCCTCACTGGCGGGGGTTCACGCGAGCGCGGGCACCATGAGGGGCCATCGTCACCCGCCATATGGGCCATGGCACATGAAAGCCGGGGGTGGAGCAGCCATGCCCACGAGCTGAGCCAGGAGAACGCGTGAAGAGAGCCCCAGATGCTCTGAATGCTGGAGATTTTTTTTCATCTGTTGCTGAAGTGTAGCAGTCACGCAGCATCACACTGGTCTCAGATTGGATTCGCGCGACATAGTGATTACAACGTGCCCGCCTGGTAAATGCAGTCACGATCTGTCACCCCACAGCGTTATGGCCATCTTATCGACTACACTCCCTGTGCTGTTCTTGTCATCCGTGACTTACTTATTTTATAGCTGGGAGTTTGTGCCTTTTAATCCCTTTCACCTGCTCTCCCCTGCCCCCCCCCCCAACCTCCCTCTGGGGCCACCAATTCTTTCTCTGTAGTTAAGTGTCTGTTTGCGTTTTTGTCTGTTTGCTCCTTGTTTTGTTTTTTAGATTCCGTATGTCAGGAAAACTGCACGGCTGTCTTACACCAAACACAAAAATAAACTCAAAATGTGAGACCTGAAACCACAAAATTCCCTGCAAGAAAACCTAAGCCATAGTCTCTTGGACATTGGTCTTAGCAACACATTTATGGACATGTCTCACCGGACAAGGGACACAAAAGCAAAAATAAACTATTGGGACTCCATCAAAATAGAAAGCTGCTGCCCAGCAAAGAAAATCATCAACAAAACAAAAAGGCAGCCTACTGAACGGAAGAAGATATTTGTAAATGATATATCTGATAAGGGGTCAAGATAAAAAAAAATACAAAAAATTTACACAATTTAACACCAAAAAGCTCCCCAAATAACCCAATTTAAAAATGGGCAGAAGAGGGGCGCCTGGGGGGCTCAGCCGGTTAAGCGTCTGACTTCGGCTCAGGTCATGATCTCATGGTTTGTGGGTTCGAGCCCCGTGTCGGGCTCTGTGCTGACAGCTCAGAGCCTGGAGCCTGCTTTGGATTCTGTGTCTCCCCCTCTCTCTGACCCTCTCCCGCTCATGCTCTGTCTCTCTCTGTCTCTCAAAAATAAATAAATGTTAAAAAAAAAGAAAGAAAAGATTTTGGGGGAAATCATGCTAAGGCAGGTAGATCTCTTAGTGATGTATAGAAATTGGATGGTTGGAAAGGAGTGGGTGGGAACAGCACTGCAGGTAGAGCTAACTGTAGGTGCAAAGGCCCTGGGGCAGGAGCCTGGGCCTCAGTGCCAATAGTGGTAGAAAGCCATTGGTTTAGGTGGAAGTTTTGGGGGACACTGTGAGTAAACAGAAGTGGTGTCATGGATGGCCTCCCGATTAAAGTATAAAAGGTACAGACAATTTTTATAATATACTTCCTTAAAGTCACTATGGCCGAAATATAATCATTTCATTGTGTATCCAGTCTAAAACATATCGAGATGTCTTACGTTGTATTTTGTACTAAATCTTCTAAATCCAGTGTGCATTTTACACCTGTGTGAAAGACATAAAGACCACCATCATCACCATGGCAAATTGTTTTTTAATTATGCATCGACAATGTTGGCAGGAGTCATGGGGTCACATTTCTAGAAACAAAATGCTCTAGCGTAACAATAGTTCTATATGATTAAAATGTTAAGGAGATACGTGTGTGTGTTTACCACCTAAATTACTGCTTCCTTTGACTTAACTCACCTCTCTGAATTATAGAGGTAATGAAACGAACAACAACAAAAAAATACCTAATTGTGTATGATAGGGCATGTAGGTAGGTCTCATCAGAATGTAAAAATAAAACAAAATCCATATCAGAAATTATTACATTTGAAAAGGGTTATTCTACTTAAAAGGACAACTCTGAATTGAAAAATATGGAAAGGAAGAGGAGACACAAAACACTTTAACTCTGAAATATAAAGGAGATAGATAGGTCTAGAGACAGCCAATTCTAGATAGACTTCCATATCTAGTTTAATATCTAGCTGATAGAAAGAAGGAGGCTCTCGGTAGTGATAGATCTAAATACAGATAAATGTAGATATAGATAGATATTTAGCCATAGATAGAGCTAAATCTAGGTATATATGTAGATGAAGGAAGAAAGGAAGTAGAGACGGAGGGAGAGAGGGAGGGAAGGAGGGAAGAAAAAAGAGGGAAGGAAGGAGGGAAGGGAAGAAGGGAGGAAGGAAGGAAGGAAGGAAGGAAGGAAGGAAGGAAGGAAGGAAATAGACCTAAATAGATATAGATATAGATATAGATATAGATATAGATATAGATATAGATAGATCTATAGATATCTATCATCTAAGTATCTAATTGATAAATGATAGATAGAAAGATGATAGAAAGATACATGATAGATTGATTAGACAGATAGATAGACAGATAGATGATAGGTAGATAGAAAGATAGACGATAGATCAATGAGGTAGATAGATAGATGATTGATAGATGATAGATGACAGATAGATGATAGATTGATTAGATAGATTGATAGATGACAGATAAATAGATGATAGATAGATGATAGATAAATAGATGATAGATATATAGATAGATGATAGATAGATGACAGATTGATTAGATAGATGATAGGTTGATTAGATAGATAGATGATAGATGATTGATTAGATAGAGGACAGATAGATACGAATTACACCAGAGACCAGTGAAGAGCCATCCAGACCAAACACGTCCATCCCACTTGTGAAATGACAGCTCCTTGTAGCAGGCAGTGGGCAGGGGAGGTGGACGCCCCCAGCCGAGGGCACCTCCGGTCTCCACAGCGGGCGAGTCCGCTGTAGTTTTGAGGCGCACACCGACACACCAGAACTCAGGCAGGACCCCAAATAGAGACGGGAGCACGCTGTGTCTTTAGCACACGCCCCTCACATGCCTGGGGCCTTCTGGAAGCCCATCTCCCAGTCCGGAAGCCTCAGGCCTGGTGTCAGGGATGACGAGACCACCTGACCAGGGACAGTCCCCTCCCCACCCCTCACCCCTGCACCAGTCACCAGGTGAGGGCCAGGGAGGGACACCTCGTGGAGGAAATGGCAGGATTCACATCCTCAGGGAGGGGGGAGCCGAGAGGGGGCTCAGACAGACACAAGGGGTCCCGGGGGGCTGCAGAATCAGAGAGGGGGTGAGGCAGGACCACTGTGTGCTCCCCGGAACGCTGGTCTCCTACGATTCCTCACGGGCAAGTTCTCCTGTCAGACAAACGTGAAGAAAGAAAACTCACACATTGCCCCCTGAGCACACGGCGTGTTCAGGGGCCCTGCGAGAAAACAGACGGGAGAATGTTCCCTTCCTGCTGACTCCAGTTCCCTACCATGTTTCAGCACAGATGGGGGTTGTTTTTTGGAGGGTAGGAGAAGGCTGGCGGAGTTCTGCCAATATCCTACAGAAAAAGCAAACCTCTTAGGATTTATAAGCAGAGTAGCCTTACTAAAAATAAAAGATAATACGTAAGGACAAGCATCTGTAAAGCCCTTGGAAAGCTCTTCAGGAAAAGACAGAACACACAGAAAAAGTTCAGATCGGGACAGCAGGACGTGAGAAATTCAGGGTCATTCTTGGCCAAGGAGTATTTACCACATCCGAGGTTAAAGGGAAATTCGACTCCGTATTTAAAATATCTATGGTTATCCGCTGAATGTGGCACGATTGACTTCATCACGTTCCACAGAGGAACATACTTTTGGAGGCCACATGCCCTGCCCAGGGGTCGGGGGAGTCTGCCCCATTCCTTTGCGGGGGGGGGTCTGCACCCTAAAGGACTTCAGCGGGATGGTGACAGCCAGGGGGCTTGGGTTCTGTCCCTCCTGGCGCAGGACTCCTGGTGTCCTCCACAGTGGTTCTGACAACTGTGAGACAGAGCAAAGGAACTGTCCCCCCACCCAGAGTGACCCAGGACGGAGCAGAGGAACCGTCCCCCCAGAGTGACCTGGGATGGAGCAGAGGAACTGTCCCCCCACCCAGAGTGACCCAGGACGGAGCAGAGGAACTGTCCCCCCAGAGTGACCTGGGATGGAGCAGAGGAACTGTCCCCCCGACCCAGAGTGACCCAGGACGGAGCAGAGGAACTGTCCCCCCAGAGTGACCTGGGATGGAGCAGAGGAACTGTCCCCCCACCCAGAGTGACCCAGGACGGAGCAGAGGAACTGTCCCCCCAGAGTGACCCAGGACAGAGCAGAGGAACCGTCCCCCCACAGTGACCCAGGACAGAGCAGAGGAACTGTCCCCCCAGAGTGACCTGGGATGGAGCAGAGGAACTGTCCGTCCCCCACCAAGAGTGACCTGGGACAGAGCAGAGGAACTGTCCCCCCAGAGTGACCCAGGACGGAACAGAGGAACTGTCCCCCCAGAGTTACCCAGGACAGAGCAGAGGAACCGTCCCCCCAGAGTGACCTGGGATGGAGCAGAGGAACTGTCCCCCCAGAGTGACCTGGGATGGAGCAGAGGAACTGTCCCCCCACCCAGAGTGACCCAGGACGGAACAGAGGAACTGTCCCCCCAGAGTTACCCAGGACAGAGCAGAGGAACCGTCCCCCCAGAGTGACCTGGGATGGAGCAGAGGAACTGTCCCCCCAGAGTGACCTGGGATGGAGCAGAGGAACTGTCCCCCCACCCAGAGTGACCCAGGATGGAGCAGAGGAACTGTCCCCCCAGAGTGACCTGGGATGGAGCAGAGGAACTGTCCCCCCACCCAGAGTGACCCAGGACGGAGCAGAGGAACTGTCCCCCCAGAATGACCCAGGACAGAGCAGAGGAACCGTCCCCCCACAGTGACCCAGGACAGAGCAGAGGAACTGTCCCCCCAGAGTGACCTGGGATGGAGCAGAGGAACTGTCCGTCCCCCACCAAGAGTGACCTGGGACAGAGCAGAGGAACTGTCCCCCCAGAGTGACCCAGGACGGAACAGAGGAACTGTCCCCCCAGAGTTACCCAGGACAGAGCAGAGGAACCGTCCCCCCAGAGTGACCTGGGATGGAGCAGAGGAACTGTCCCCCCAGAGTGACCTGGGATGGAGCAGAGGAACTGTCCCCCCACCCAGAGTGACCCAGGACGGAACAGAGGAACTGTCCCCCCAGAGTTACCCAGGACAGAGCAGAGGAACCGTCCCCCCAGAGTGACCTGGGATGGAGCAGAGGAACTGTCCCCCCAGAGTGACCTGGGATGGAGCAGAGGAACTGTCCCCCCACCCAGAGTGACCCAGGACGGAGCAGAGGAACTGTCCCCCCAGAGTGACCCAGGACAGAGCAGAGGAACCGTCCCCCCACAGTGACCCAGGACGGAGCAGAGGAACCGTCCCCCCAGAGTGACCTGGGATGGAGCAGAGGAACTGTCCCCCCACCCAGAGTGACCTGGGATGGAACAGAGAAACTGTCGCCCCTCCCAGAGTGACCCAGGACGGAACAGAGGAGCCGTCCCCCCAGAGTGACCCGGGACGGAGCAAAGGAGCCGTCCCCCCAGAGTGACCCAAAGGGCAGGCTTCCGGGCCGGCCCCGCAGCTCCCTGCAAAGTGCTCTGTGCCGCAGCAGGCCTCTTGTCCACGCAGTTTGCTGCCCTGCCCACGGAGAAGCAAGGCTAACCGGCAGCGAGCTCCTTCCAGGGGTGGTGTGGCTGTGCCTGCCGGCTGGGGGTGTCACAGGGGAAGGGGGGCCGGCCTGGGGAGGGGCCCCCGGGAGCTGTTCCGCAGGGGCTCCCATGTAACACACACCGTTGGCAGGATGGCTACGTGTACCCCCTTCTCTCGGCAGTCCCGTGTGCGGCTCCCACCGCGTCCTCGGCGCCCGTGAAGGCCCTCGAGAGGTGGTGACCTCCCCGCATGCATTGACTTCTCCAGCTGGGGACGCTGGAGGTCCAAGGTCAGGGGGCCAGGGTGGGCGGGGTCTCTGTGGGAGCCTCTCCCTGGTTTGCAGCGTGAGCCAGAGAGCTCTGGGCTCCCTGCTCAGGACCCCTCTACACCTGTTCTTTCCGAAGGCCTCACCTGCGTCACCGGTGGTCGCTCGGGGGTTAGGGCGTCAGCACATGCATGCGGGGGGGACGCAGACGTTCAGCCCACAGCCACTCGTATTCTGACGACCGGATTTAATGCAAATAGGACAGGTAGGTGGAAACGTCCACCCTGAATAGCGGACTCACCATCTGAAAGCAGAATCCGCGTGGAACAGTGAGGAGGAACAGAGGCAGAAGAGCTGGGGGGAACCCGGCCCCTCCAGGGGACTGAGCCCCTCCAGTCTCCTTGACATGGGCCGGCCATATTCTCAGGCCCGGGGGGGGAGGGGTCAGGGAGGTTCGTGACGGCCCAGGAGGCAGCTTCTGGTATGTTCCCTCCTTCTCCCTCAGCTGGATATACAGAATTTCTGTCTTTCCGCCGTGGGGTCCTGTGTCGCCTTCCATCTGCTAGAGCAACACATACACTGAAGAAGTGTTCTGACACTGAAAAAACCCGACATCTTCTCCCAAAGTATGTTTTCAGTGGCGGTCACAAGAATTGTCCCCATGTTTCCTATTTCATTTTTTTAATGTTTATTTATTTTTGGGAGAGAGAGAGACACAGCGTGAGCAGGGGAGGGGCAGGGAGAGAGGGAGACCCAGAATCCAAAGCAGACTCCAGCCTCCGAGCTGTCAGCACAGAGCCCGACTCCTATCGACCTCCTCAACCTGGGGATCATGACCTGAGCCAAAGTCAGCCTCTCATCTGACCAGCCACCCAGGCTCCACTCCATCTTTCTTATTTAAATTGAGAGAGAAAACAAAGTGTTTATAAATGCAAAATAGTCTTTAAATGCCATTGACAACCTGTCTTTCCTTTATTTAAATTAACAGTGACTCACTCCTAGGACCTCCATTTTAGCGTAAACCGAAAAGTAAAAGCTTCTGAATTACGAAGCATTTATGAATTCTGGAAAGTGGTAATGTAACTGCACAGGATCCATAAACAATCCAATGACTGAGCCACATCCACCCATAAAACTTGGAGAAGAGTGTGTGAAAATACAAAGATGTGGGTGTGGTGTTTTCCTTACACTAGACAGACTCTTTGATGAAAGATACAACCATGCCAAATACAGAGGTAGAATGTCATTTCTATTGTCTAGTTTTATAAATTTTAAAATGCACATATCATTTCTTTTTTTTTTTACTTTACCCTCAAAAGACCTGGGCAACATACATATGGTGGACACTAACTTTCCTGGACATACACACTTTTCCCCCTTTCCAAACCTTTAATGCACCATTGTAACTGGTTAATAATTATAAATGTTCGTGTTCCCTGAAATATAAAGCAGCTGAATTAAGTACATAATAGGTGAAAACAAATGTCAGAGCCACTGAGCGGATGTGTGCAAAAATTTTGATCTTTTTTTAGTTGTTGATGTTAGCTTTCTCATTAAATAAATAAACCTGAAGGAGACAAGAAAGTTTTTGGTGGGAAAACCTACAATCTATCTTCTAAATTGACGTCTCCAAGCTGTGATTTTATATTCAGTGAAAAGAGACACGGTGTAACCTAGAACGTATTCCAAACATACTTTTTTAAGTTTATTCATTTGTTTTGAGAGAGACAGAGCACACAAGCCGGGGGAGGGGCAGACAGAGGGAAAGAGCGAGAATCCCAAGCACTGTTAGCACAGACCCCGACGCGGGGCTCGAACTCACACTCCTGGGATCACGACCTGAGCCAAGATGAAGATCAGATGCTCCACTGGCCAGCCACCCAGGAGCCCCTGGACCGTATTCTAAACATATTGATCCAATTTGTTGCCTTTGCTTTTAAAAGCCAAAGATACAATGAGCTCATCAACATGTACATTAGGAGCAAAAGAGAAAATATCCTTTAATGAACATATCTGGCAAACACACCAAAAATGATAGAAAGGATTTTTTAAAGCCCAAAAAGCAGAGAAGAACCAAAGGAAAGTCGCGTTTATTAATAAAAGATGAAGACCAGGGCTTGTTCTGAGTCCTAAGACAAAACAGAACAAAAACCGCTTACTCGTAAATCCAGCCGCCAGGTGAAGGAAAATGAGAAGCGGATGATCAAAGTCTATTAAACCAGACAAGGCACGTACGTTACAAGCCTCCCGCCTCCCCACCGAGTTCCTCCAAAGTCAGGTGCAACTGCGGGGTCTTGAAAGGGACAGTTTAGGATGGAAAAATACATCACTCCATACAAATTGTGCTTCGACTGTGTGGTTTCTGGCATCGACTCACGGGTGTATGATTATTTCTTGCTTTGGCAAATGTTTGGTTCAAATTTTCAGGTTTAGCTTTAGTGGAACTGGGGTGTTCAGGGCTCTTCAAAACATGATGGATATATTAATAAGCCACATTACACAGAATCTTTGTCAAAAATCAATGACATCAGGCTATATTAAACTTGTGTTAATAAATCCCCCTGCCATAAATGTGCAGTACTCAGCTGAGCACAGTTCATCCCAGAATTGCAGCTTGTCTATGAGATGCCACAACCTGGCACGATGTAAAGTGTGATGTCTGAGGTGTCGGGTTGCAAAAAAGATAAAATGGGGTAAGTGTACGGGGTGATGGGGACACAGAGCATCCTAAGTAGAAGTCTGAAACTTGATGGTGGGGGGTGGAGCCCGGGCCAGTGGGGGGAGAGGGTGGAGCCGGGGCCAGTTGGGGGGGGGGGTAGAGCCTGGCCAGTGGGGAGAGGAGTGGAGCCCAGGCCAGTTGTGGGGGGCGTGGAACCAGGGTCAGTGGGGAAAGGGGTAGAGCCCGGGCCAGTGGCTGGGGTGGGGTGGAGCCCGGGCCAGTGGGGGACGGGGCCGGGGGGTGGGGGGAGCCGGGGCCAGGGTCCTGCTGTGGAGAAACAGGGGGAGGGCAAGGTGAGCAAAACAGTTAAGTGGGGGTCTGGCAGGTGGAAGACAGGTCAACTGTCCTACGGAGGGACACATACAGGCACACCCAGTTCCCATGGATACCTCTGCTTGTGTGATGTTCGTTTTATCTGCCTCTGGTTTTATTTTTTTGATTATTTTTATTTTTTATTTTAGAGAGAGAGCACGTGAGCAGGGGAGGGGCAGAAGAAGGGAGAGAATCCCAAGCAGGCTCCACGCTGTCAGCACAGAGCCCGACACGGGGCTCGATCCCACGACCCCGAGATCATGACCTGAGCTGAAATCAAGAGTCGTTCGCTCAACTGACTGAGCCACCAGACGCCCCTATTTCTAAATAGTGTGGAAGAAGGTTTTTAAAACACAATCCTACAAAAAAATAGCAACGCGTGCCAACGTTCCCAATGAAACAGCGAGTAGCGTTTCCTCAAATCACATGGGAGTCTGTTAAAGCCGTGAGAAATTATTCCTATTACATGGAGCTGAGTTCTGGGCTCAGGTAGTGATAAGAAGGCTTCTCATCCACAGAGGGATTCAGAAGCCGGGGGACATGGACCCTGTTGTCACCAGGAGACTCGCCCTGCGCGTTGAGGTGTCTGCCTTCCGGCTCCTTCCTCCTTTCGGTAGGGTACAGGACACAGCTGCAGGGGGCAGCTCAGCCTCCATCGAGAACCGCTAATTTAGATAAAACCATTTACTCCCTAACATCACTATCCCCGTGCGGGTTGAGCGTACGTGGTAAGAGGCCTCCTCAGCTTCTGGGCGTCTGGTGGGGCTCCTTCGGTTGAGCATCGCCTTCAGCTCAGGTCATGATCTCATGGCTCATGAGATCTGCTATCAGCACAGAGCCCGCTTCCGATGCTCTGTCCGCCCCCCACCCCCCGCCTCTCCTTCTCTCTCTCTCAAAAAAATGTTTTTAATAAATAAATAAATAGATAGATAGATAGATAAATAAATAAATAAAAAAAGACAGCTCATTAGGTTCCGCAGTGTTGACAGACCATCCTTCTCATGCCCACGTTCTCTGCCCAACCTGGAAAACCCAATAGAAAGCACATTCCTTCCTTGTTCCTATTAACATCCAGTCTACTCCAGTGCTTTAAGTCACATGCATTCCAAGAAGTCAGTCCCGGCTTTCGGGGTCCAAAAGTTCCTTCCCCCTGCACTGTGTGGGATTTTAGACATTATTTCTACCCTTTAACTTTCAAAACGCGTGTCTTCTTTCTTGAGATCGTATTTAGCTCGGTTCTCCAACTAAACCGTGAGCTTCTTGAGGACAGGGACTGACTGTTTTTGTCATGTCAGCCACAAAGCTCTGAAAGATGACGTTGTGAAAGGAGGTCTCATCAACGGTCGCGGTCAACAGCCCTGAACACCGTTCTGTCACGCGGAGCTTACCCCGCTTCAAGTAACAGGCTGGTTATTGTGTGACAGTGCGTGTACCTCGTCCGCACCCAGGGATTTGAAGAAAGGAAACAAATGGTATCAATTAGAGGCATGAAAGTCACGGGAACCCTCTTTAATTTTCAGATCAATAATAATGTAGCTCAGAAGCAGCAACAGGTTCAAGAAGCAATTAGATTCAAATGCTTCAGGATGATTTATGTGCTTAATTAAAGGCTTATAGGAATTCATTAAGAAGTTACATAAATTGTCTTTATTTCCTACATCTGGATTATTTACACATACAAACTCATATTGATGGAAGAAAACGGAGGTACTCTATCTATCACATTTTCAAACTACAATCAAAGTAAATATTTGGAAGCCTGCTGATGGGAAAATTAGACTTCATTTCTAAGTTAATTGTAGGAAATGAGGCATTTGTTTGCCATTTATGCCTTATAGTTTCATCACAAATGTATGATGATGTCATAGTTTGGTTCTCAGAGGATAGGAATTTTACCAACTGAAGGCGGTTGCTGTAGATTCCATGTTTGTGTCTCGCCAAATTCACATGTTAAACCCGACCCCAGGGTGATGGTACAGGAAGGTGGGGCTTTGGGAAGTGATGAAGTGGTGTGGGTAGATCCCCACCATGGGATTCGTGCCCGTATAGCAGAGCCCCCAGGGAGCCCCCAGCCCCTCCCCCACGGGGGGGACACAGCGAGAAGACGAGGTCCCCCCACCAGACACCAAATCTGTTGGCACCTTGATCTCCGCCTCCCAGCATCCAGACCTTCGAGAAACACATGTCTGCTGTTATAAACCACCCACGGTCTATGGTGCACAGACCACAGCCTACGGTGCTCTGTCACAGCGGCCGAAACTCGCTACAACAGTAGTCAACCATCACAGTTAGATTCTTTTGTGAAAAAATGAATTTGGCACTTGAATCAAAACACAACCCTGTCTGGCCCTTAATGACAAAAAAAGCCTCTTAATCCCTCAAAAACCCCCCTCTCTTTCTCACTCAAGTTGTTGTTCAGTGGGTCTAAAGTTACCGTTCTGCAAGAAGGGTAAGTTCCAGAGACCTGTGGAGGCACAAATCGCCTCCGTTCACGACAGCCTTGTCCACACTTCAGAACCCGCGAAGAAGGTAGCTCTCCAGTTCAGTACTCTTAGCACAAGGAAAGAAAAAGGGAGGGGGAACAAGCAATTTTGTGGAGGCGACCGTACGTATGTCTATTACCTCGATGTGGTGACGGTCCCACGGTATATGCGTTTGTCCCCACACCGCTCACCAAAATGTATATGTTGGATAGGTGTCATGTTCGTACATAAAATACACATCCACAAAGCAGAGAGAAAAAACGAAAGCCACAGTTGGGTATCTTCTTCCTTTTGACTTTTTAAAAATTATGGATCTCTTTTTCATTTTGACATTAACAGAAGTAAGGGCGCCTGGGGGGCTCAGTCGGTTAAGTGTCCGACTTCGGCTCAGGCCGTGATCTCACGGTTCAGGAGTTCGAGCCCCGTGTCAGGCTCTGGGCTGACAGCTCGGAGCCTGGAGCCTGCTTCGGATTCTGTGTCTCCCTCTCTCTCTGCCCCTCCCCTGCTCATGCTCATACTCTGTCTCTCAAAAACAAACATTAAAAAAAATTTTGGACAAGAAATTAACACAAAGAAAAGCATTAATTTATTTCCATACTTGTTGGCTAACTTTAAGGCTGTGTCACTCACACACAGATACACGTGCTCAGAACTCTTTTCATGACCTAGAAGGCACTCACCCACGAAATCGCTGTTAATTATTAGATTTATTAAATTTATTTTTCCTCCAGAAACGGATGTCCTCATATTGATGGGGAGATCATTTTAACACATGCCTCATTTCTCCACATTACCCAGTGGTACAGCCTGAGCCATACTGAAAACAGCACTGAAAACTCTACACCAAAAAGCAAGCAGACCTGTGGTCACTTTCACTCTGTGGTTTTGTTTACATGGGTTTTTTTTAGGTTCCAGGGCTACAAGGAGTGTTTTGTAATTCTACACTTCTTATTCAGATGCGTGTTCTGTTTAATGCAGCCACGCATACCAGAGTCAGATGCCAGGATCTAAAGACTGAAGAAATCGAAACCCAGCTTGAAGCAGAGAAGAAAGTGTAGAAACTGATTCTGAAAATGGGAGCCATTGAAGGGAAGGGGAGGGCCACTGGGAGGAAAACGGAATCTGAAAGGCAATGCATGTACCTTGCGTGGTGGGTGTGTGCACGCACACGAAACATCAGAAGTAATGTTTGTACTTTCCCCTTAGTGGGACCCCCGTGTCATTTAATCTCTACCGGAAAAGAAAACAAACTGTGACACGTGTATAATACGGCAAGAAAATTAACATTTGGTTTACTTTTTGCAAATTAAGGAGGATAAGCAGTCTTCCTTCTGGCAGCTTGAAGACTGGACGCAACCAGCCTATGTATCTGGGCTGAGCCCCCTCCACCGGAACTCCCGACGGACGATTCGCCATCACTGAAATAATCGGCTTACTCAGGCCTCATGGTAAAATGAGGCTTGGATTAATAAAATCAACCCCCTTTTCGTTTCCGTGGATCTTAGGAGGGTTTGTAGACACGCGAGGATAATAAACCCACAGAGTTGCCAACAGCACGTGGCCATGTTCGTGGTGCCAGGGCGGTGGAGAGCTGACCGCCCCCCACGCAGCCATATTTGAACTGTTCTGGACCATTCCTGGCGTGGCTCAGTTGTTAGTTACTAGTTTCATTTTAAACAGAAAGAAAATTGTATGTGGGTACGTAGAAACCTAGAAGTGGGCCTTTCCTTCAGGTAGAAAAAAAAGGAAAGAGACGCCAGCCACGGTTTCAGACTCTATCTCCAAAAACAGGAGTGTGGCGTTGATGAGACTTGATGGTGGGTCTTTGAGAGCCGGAGTGTATTCGGGATCTACAGAACCCAAACCCCAGGGGTCAGGCCCCATATTCGGAACAGGACAAGACATCTGGGTGATTACATTGTTCCCGGAACCCAGACGGCCACAACTCCAGCCGCGTCCCCCACATCAGGACCCTCCAAACGTCCTCTGTGGTTCTCATGGCACCTCGTCGTGGCACCTGTTTCTCCTCCCCCTCCAGCTGACATGCTTTACTCAGCTGGTGATGACTCACCCCTCCATCGGTAGGGCTTCGCCAAGAAGAAAGCCCATCTACGTGAGCCTGCGGTCCTGCCTCCTGAGAGTCTGACACAAGTGGCCGTGGTCACCGCTGTCGGTTCCCTGTGGGGGCCCCGGTGCCGTGAGTAATCACAGCACCACGGGTTGGGCGAGGCCGCCTCACCCACAGACGTGAGCACCACTGTGCGCCCCTACAGGGAGAGCCGTTTTGTGTCTCAGTACTGTCTTTTAAGAGAGAGACAGACAGACAGCGCGGGGAGGGGCAGACAGAGATGGAGAGACAGAGAGAATCCCAAGCAGGCTCCACACTGTCAGCACAGAGTCCCCCCCTTAGGGCTCAAACTCACAAACCTCAAGGTCATGACCTGAGCCGAAACCAAGAGCCGGACGCTTAACAGACTGAGCCAGCCAGCGCCTGCCCCTCAATACTGTCTCTTTTTTTTTTTATTTTTTTTTCCTTAATGTTTTTATTTATTTTTGAGACAGAGAGAGACAGCATGAGCAGGAAAGGGGCAGAGAGAGAGGGAGACACAGAATCGGAAGCAGGCTCCAGGCTCTGAGCCATCAGCACAGAGCCCGATGCCGGGCTCAAACTCACGGACCGCGAGATCGTGACCTGAGCCGAAGTCGGATGCTCAACCGACTGAGCCACCCAGGTGCCCCAATACTGTCTTAATACTAACTTCAAACACAGGGCAATGCAAACTTATCTAGATAGATCGATAGATAGACAGATAGATAGATGTTAATGCTTTCAAGCGTGATCCTTTTCACCACTGACATTAATTGAGAGATTGGTCATGTCTTGCACACAGCAGGATATATATATATATATATATATATATATATATATATATATATACACTTTTATATTTTAACAATGGAATGTACATCCGCTGCATCACGTCTGAAAATACACTAAACTATACGTGTGTGTCCAGAAGCTACAATGTCACGGCAATGACTTTGCGGCTGTCCAAGGATGACCCTGTCAGCTCCCTGACCCCCAGACAGAAGGAGACTGGACAACACAGGAACGCACGGGAAAGCCGGGTTCTGAGTGCATCTCGAGGCTTGGGGCTTGTCAGGGCTGTAATTTTCCCATACAAGTTGTGAATGTAACACTACTGACTTCCGCAAGGATTTGCAAGGAAAGCAGTGGAGAATGCATCATAAGAGAATGCATTATAAAGTAGACCCTGCAAAAATACTTTGTTTTCTCGACAGGTAAGTTAGATTTATTCCTCCTATGGATCTTCCGGTTTGAGGATAGATACTTCACCGTTTTAGCAGACCAGCCGTTATCCTTCTCCAAGCAAGCTTACGGCTACTCTGTTGTCTGTATGTTACCCAGGCAACACCATTTCATCGCCTTTGGATAACAGTCCACCGGTCGGGGATTTAAAAGGAGTTATTGTCAGTGATAAGGACCACAGAATGGCCAGAAATCCGCAACGCCTTCTCAGAGCAGTCCTTAGGCCTCGTCCACCCCTGACTTCATCAAACCCTGACGTCTCACCGTGGGAAGGGCTGCGTGACACACACGGTGGGACAGACACCCCTAAGGGGAGGAGGCTGGACCCACGGTCCCAGCTCAGCCTCACAAAAGGGCACAAAATGCACAAATGCGAAAGCTTTCGTGGTTTTTGCCTAGTGTTGTGTGTGAGATACGGAAAGCAACTGTTTCCATAAGGAACAAAGGATTAAGGTTCTCTCGGTTGGCACGGGGTTAACTTCTAGAACATTGAGACATGAAGCTCTCCTGACAGCAGAGAGGCTGATTAATTCACCAACACTCTTCACATCCACCTAGAATTCCCGAAACATCTTCCGAGGAACTGGGGAGTAGTAAAGACAAAGGACAGCAATCTTTTCAAGGCCGAAATAGCGCAGGGTCCCATTGGCCAAGCTCAACGATTTCTCGTTTGGCTGGTTTTTTTTTATTATAGGGAAACTCAAAGTCCACAGTGTGCTCACTTACACAGCGAGCTTCCAAAACAGGGAGACGGGCTGTTCCGCTTTCTCTACTCTTACTGCCAAACCCGATTCCCACAAAACTTTTTGTGGGAATTTCTAAAACGAGCCCAGGCCACACTGACCCACTTCCCAGAGCCTCCGGTGTCACATGCCCTGCATTTTCCCTTGTTTTTTCACTGATTTCTCTGAACCACCACATAGACCTTGGTTTTTTTGCAGATGGTGCACTGAGGTCTGGACAGGCCACATCACCTGCCGAGACCACAGGGCCGGGTGCCAAGCGGGTCCCCGGGTCTGCTTCCGGCCACCACACTGCATCCATTGGAGCCAAGCCAGGGACGAGCCCCTCACACCCGCTGAGAGCTCCAGCCTCGGAGGGGTAGATGGGCACACGCAGAAAATGCCTTAGCACGGAGCCAGGAGGAAGTCTGTGTCCACAAAACTTGAGGGGAGCCCGCGTGGCTCAGTGGGTTAAGCATCTCTAGGTTTTGGCTCAGGCCATGATCCTGCGTTTCGTGAGTTCAAGCCCCGCATCGGGTTTTACGCCGACGGTGTGGAGCCTGCTTCGGATTCTCTCTCTCTGCCCCTCCCCACTTGCGCTCTTTCTGTCTCTCTCAAAATAAATAAACTTTGAAGAAAAGCGAAACCTGAGGCAGAAACAATGTGACCTTTTGAGACAACAGTGCAGTCACACAGACGAAACGAAATCTAGACTGACACAGCCCAGGCTGTGGAAACACCGCTGGAGGCCAGAGGGATGTCCCCAGTCCCGCTGGGAGGGTGGCCGGGCCAGCGGGGGCTCAGTCTGTCTCCACAGCAAGGCTTCTATGTTGCATGAACTTAAATTGCATCTAGGAATCCTTTCGTTGTCTTCACAGTACAAGGAGTTAAAGACCCTTGGTGCATGAACCATACAGGGACAGACGGCCATCGGAGCCCAGGGCAAGGAAATCCCCTTCCTTGGTCATAAGAGCTCATTCATCCGGCCCCGGGCTCCAAGGGGACTGGTCCGATTCAGGTGGTTTGGTGACTTCATCTTATTTAAGCTTCAAACAGCACCGCAAGGTGTCCCATTTTGGGGGACAGGTCCACTGAGGCTATAAACTTCCAGTCCCACAGCTGCAAAGGGCCCAGAGCCTGTGCACTGTCCCCTCCTTGGCCAGGCGCCCACCGCTGGGGAAGCGGCCCCTCCCCACCTGTGCCCCCCGCTTTGTCCTGCTTCCTCTCCCCAGCTCCACAGCAGTTGGCCGCCCTCCGCACTGGGCCCCTTGCTGGCTTCTGACCCCTCCCGGACATTTCTGTCACCACACCAGATACCACTAGAGGTGGGTGGCCTCCCTGAGGGAGCCATCAATTTCCTTATATTGCTGGCGGGGGGGGCAGAGGGACATTGAGAGCCACGGCGTTGCCACCTGCCAAGCGGAATCTCCCTTATAACACGGGCTAATCAAGGCACCGGTGGTTCAGTCGGCTGAACGTCAGATTTCGGCTCAGGTCATGATCTCACGGTTTGTGAGTTCGAGCCCCACGTCGGGCTCTGTGCTGACAGCTCGGAGCCTGGAGCCTGCTTCAGATTCTGTGTCTCCCTCTCTCTCTGCCTCTCCCCTGCTCATGCTCTGTCTCTGTCTCTCTCTCAAAACTAAACATTAAAGGGGCGCCTGGGTGGCGCAGTCGGTTAAGTGTCCGACTTCAGCCAGGTCACGATCTCGCGGTCCGTGAGTTCGAGCCCCGCGTCAGGCTCTGGGCTGATGGCTCGGAGCCTGGAGCCTGTTTCCGATTCTGTGTCTCCCTCTCTCTCTGACCCTCCCCCATTCATGCTCTGTCTCTCTCTGTCCCAAAAATAAATAAAAAACGTTGAAAAAAAAAAAATTTAAAAAAAAAATAAAAAAAAATAAAAAAAAAAAAACTAAACATTAAAAAAAAAGCCTTCAAGTTGTTACTTTCCTGCATGACACGTCATATGATATAAGCGCCCATAATAAAACATGAAAGAGGGCTGTTCACTAACATTACATCTGCCATCTTGAATATACTACAGAAGATTCCGGTATAAGTGAACATTCAGACCATGCCATTATTATCAGACGTATGCATCACATATCATGTATTAAATGACAAAAACTTTGTATTGATATTGGCTCCATGGAGGGAAGCAGCTTCTCATGAAACATTCCATTGTCTGCTTTACTGCATCACATAACTTGTGCAAATATCCCCACTGTATGAGGACAGTGGTTGTCTGAGACCCTGAACCTTGGAGGGCATATTGACGTTTCCGTGTGTGTGCGTGTGTGTGTGAGTGTGTGTGTGATTTCTATCCGTGCCTAAGTCCTACAGGATTCACAAAATGTGAATGCAAGGTGGAAGGCAGATTTGAATTCTGCTTATGAAGGAATTCTTGATTTGGAGATCAGACTTTGCATTTGTTTACTACATCCTATGAAATGTAGCAGGCGTGGACTGGGGGTGGGGGAGCCCTCCTTTTGCTCTGAAAATGATCAGGACTTCTATTTTTGGTAATATGGCAAGCAGCCCTTCTGATGCAATCAGCCACAAATCTTAGATAAGATCCAATAAACGTTTTCCCTAAAAAAAAAAAAGAAAGAAAGAAAGACGCAAACTATGTGAAGTGATGGGTATGTTAATCAGCCTGATTCCTATAATTATTTCACCGTGTTTATGTATACCAAATCATCATGCTGTACACCTTAAATATTTATGGTTTTTATTTGTCAATTATATCTCAATAAAGCTGGAAGAAAGTTATGTAGAAACTCATTATGACACATGATTAAGGAAAATTTTACTAATTTGATGGTTAACTGTAACAATGAGAAAAATGAGAAAAAAAGAAATTCTTCGGTACTAATGCACACAATATTAACTTCTCAAATCATCAGCAGCTCGGGAAATATTTTTCCTAACTTTCTGTATCAGACACGTTCTTAAGAATTACAAATTTGATTGGAATACTTAACTCAGTGATTGAAAGGAATATTATCAACTATCCTTAGAGAGTCAGGCTATGTAGAAAGATCGCGGCTGATGATATCTGATACCTGGAGATGTATTTATTGGTGCTATCTGAATTCCTTTCAATGCATTTGTGCGTTAGTATTTCTTTAGCAAAAATCATACATATTGTGGAAAGAGATATGCTCTATTGAAGTGCATAGCAATACAACAATGGCAAGAAACAGAAGCTGTGGATACAGTTGTGTAAGAGATGAACAGCATCTCATAATGCTGAGCTACAAAGGAAGTCAGGCAAGGGACTTTGACACAAGGTACATAAGGAGAGAAGCGCTATGTTCTACGAATGTCTGCATCCCTCAAAACTCATAGAGAAAAGCCCTAACCTCTAGTGGGATGGTGTTGGGAGATGGGGCCTTTGGGAGGTGATTAGGTTTAGATGAGTTGACGAGAGTGGGCTCCATGATGGCACTGGTGTCCTTATAAGAAAAGGAAGAGACCAGAGCCCATCCCCCTCACTCTTTCTGTCTCTCTTTCTGCCACATGAGACACAGCAAGAAAACTGCCTTTTGCAAACAAGAAAGAGAGTCCTCACCAGACATGTACCCTTCTGGCACCTTGATCTTGGACTTTCAGCCTCCAGAATTATGAGATCTAAATTCCTGTTGTTTACAACCACCAGAAAATGGCATGTTATCATGGCAGCCAAAGCTAATACACTAAGTTTAAGAGAGAAGATGTTGTAGCAAGTTCCAGTGGTCCCAAGAAGGAGTTGGTTTCAGCAGTGTGTCATAAATACACTAAGAGAAGGTGGTGATACTTTGGTGACACATAGGGTGCTGGCTGGGGTCATGAAATATTGGCCCTTGACCAGAAAACACCAGATCGCGATTCAAAGTCCTTTTTAAGATACAGACACATAACATCTCACATTCAGTGATATGTTTAGGTTACAGATATTGGCAAGTTATGGGTTTTTTTAATATTTCTACTCACATTTTTGAGTTCTAACATCAATGTCTTTTCCCAAACTAGATGTCTGAACTGATTTCCATAATAGCCTTGGTGGTATAATCATCTATTTTTGTTCTATTTATTGCTCGGTGAAAGTTGTTTCCCATTAAAACATATTTCCTCTCAGATGAAAAATGCATAATAATTACATGCTAAATGAGGTCTTTTAAATATCTGCAGCTTGAGAGAAGCTACTGACGGTATGATAATATTTTACAAAATTATATCCTTATTTTCCTTTCTAAAAATGGCATTGAGTGTTTGTAAGGATTTTGGAAGTGTATCTGATATTTGTATACGATACATGGGATACATTTTTAAAGGAGATCGAATTGTGCTATCTTATCATATCCCTTCTAAGACTGAAGGCATCATTGGTCACTGGGAGCCAATAGATTGAAAGATTGAAAGATTCGCCTGGGGTAGAAACTGGACATATATATCAGAAGTATAGTTTTTTCCACTCCAACCAAAAAACCATTTGAAATTAAGTCAGAGCATGAAGTGATTTATTTTGCAGGACCCGTCACATTACTATTGAGATTAAACACAAGATAACGCACGAGCAACGCACGATTACCAAGACTGCCAGAGGCTTAGCGCCCATGTCTGTGATGTCAAGCTGAATTATTAGGGGCTAGACATCACGGCATGGAATGTCATTTTGAAAGATTTAATAATAAACCAAGGGCTTAGAGAAAAGGAAGAAGCAAAAACATCCTGACTGAAGGGAAGAAAGAGAGAACCATATTAGACTTTTGAGAAACCAATTATTTAACACAGGTATTGGGCGTGAAGTCGAAGACACAAACGTCAAGAGTACGTGGGAGAGCAGAATAGTAGACACTGGGCAAACAGAGAGCTAGAAGTCCAACGCCCGCGTTAAGGGACGTGGTCTAGTTGTTTTGGGGGACAGACAGTTACAGGTGTCCCCCAAGTCACATCCCTTGAAGACATTATTTCATAGCCCATTCCTCCTACAATCTGCTTTAACAATCAGTTTTGAATGTGGATGCCCAAAGAAATATTTAATGTAATAAGTTCAGGAAGATCGCATTTCAAGGTCTTCCTCTACGTAACTAATCATGCGTTATTGCCAAATTCTCCTTCAAAATTCTTTGTTTCATCAATTTGATGGGAAATAACACTGGTGTCCTTGGCATTGTGTTAAGGAAGAGCCATCTTGGATGCTCCCACCCTCTCTGACGTGACGTTCTGTGACAGGACTACACCAAGGAGCACGGAATGTCACTGCTAGACACGGAAGCAAGATTCACAATGGCTTGTTCCAAGATCTGCTTGGCCCGTGTCACTAATATTTAGATTCTTCCAGGGAAACAACGCGTTGGTGGATCTTTCAGCTGTAAATAGGAAGTTAATAATATACTTGGACTCCACAGTCCACAGCCAGCGTCTCTATCTTGGGCTTTTGCATCGCATCTCTATTGTTATTTATTGTGTCAACGCCAGGGCTAAACTCGACAATAAATGAAGTATCAATTACCAGGTCACCACCCTAACATCTAACAAAATTCACTGAGCATAGTAAGAGTAATGGTTGATTCAAACAGAAGCTTCTCTTGAAATAAATGAGCTTCACGAAAAACAAAAAAGAAAAAGAAGAAGGCTTCTTGGCAAACATTGACTCAGAAAGTGCAGCACTACAAAAAAAATTTTGAGGATGAATTGGATTTTTCTGCTTTATATGGAAATCTGTGTTCCTTTACATGAATATTTCAGTGCAGACTTCTTTAAATATTAAATTTGACTTCATAAAATAAGAAGAAAATCAGAAAGAACCACAGAGTCATTTCCCTGAGCCCTCTCTTCAGTTGAGAAGCAAACCACATAAAACGCTTTTTTTTTTAGAAAAAAATAAATCTAATTCACTCTAATCACCCAGTAACAGAACTAGATCAGTCAGCTGCTAAACTATCATTCTTTAAGACACGCTTGTGCCCTCGATGATCAGGGCTGAGTAAACCCTGAGTAAGCCACGCATCCTTCAAAGGAGGAGGGAAGGAAGACTGGAGGGTCAGGCCGGCCGCTCGCAGGCAGCAGAAGGGGATGAGGCCCTAGAAAGCCTTGGGCCCATCCGGTCAGCAGCAGGAGGGACAGGCGGAGAGGAGGCCCAGACACTTCAGATTTGGCGCACTTCGGCGAATGTACGGAAGACGAGGACAGATAACACAGGACAGTCAGGTCAATAGATCAGCCCGCTGAGGATCTCCCTGGGGAAGATTAATTACAGTTGTCAGAGTCACCAGGAACCAACCGGGGGTCGTATAGAAACTGTGCAGGAAATCCAGAAGCATGAACACTTAAGATTAAACAGACAAATCGGGTGTACACCCCTCCGCAACGACGCACTCGGGGGTTCGCTGTGGTTTCTCGGCCCCTTTCTGTTTTAATGGTGACGGCGATGTGCATCTCGTCATACTTCGTAGTCACAGTCTTGTAAGCGGCCTCACGCTCTACTCTAAACCGCCTCTACACTGACGTGTGAAACATTGGTTGTTTTCAAGTTTTCACTTAAATTCTAGTTAGTTAACCTGCCATGTAGTCTTGGCTTCCGGAGTAGAACCCAGGGATTCATCTCTTACATACGACACCCAGTGCCCATTCCCACCAGTGCCCTCCTCAATGCCCATCGCCCATCTGGCCCATCCCCCCCCCCCCGCCATCAACCCTCAGCTTGTTTTCTATCACTAAGACCCTCATGGTTTGCTTCACTCTCTTTTCTTTTCCTTCCCATGTGTTCATCTGTTTTCTTAAATCCCACACATGAGTGAAATCATGTATTATTTGCCTTGCTCTGCCTGACTTATTTCATTAACGGCACCAGTGTTTCACACAGTTATTTGCAATGTCGATCAAGCCATCATTTTGATTTGGAAAACAAGGTACATTCTGTCACTTTAGCAGGTGCTCGGGGGCCCCCGTCTTGAGGGGAATGAGGGTGAAAAGCAGACAGAACTTAGAACACAATCCGAAGAAGCACAGTGGGTGAACAGGCAAGCTGGCGGGAGGAAGGAACCGGGGAGTCGTAAAGAAGAGTTTGTATTTTTTCCAGCTTTTTTTGTATTTTTTTGTATTTTTTCCACCTGGCAAATAAAAATTGCATGTATAAGGTGCACAACTTGATGTGTTGATATACATTATGAAATAGTCACCACGACCAATGTCAGAGAGTCACAGGAGCACGGTGAAGAGAGTCCGTCGAGGGGCGGGGGGTGGGGGTGGGGAATGAGGGGAATGGTGGTCAAAGGCTGCAAACTTTCAGTTACAAGATGAGTAGGTTCTGGAGATCTTGACTCCAGAATGTGAGTCAAGAGGATGTTTGCTGAGAGGATAGGTGGGCACAAAACAAACAGAAACAGCAGCTGCCATCTCAGCTTCACCAGATGACGGACACGCGGGGCGGTGGATGCTGTGACTTGCACAGAGACCCGAGCCAAAGCACTTTGCTGCCTCTGGATGGATATAAAGCTCACAGAGACTTCTAGGGCCATGTTTATGCATAGGTCTTTGTAAGCATTATAAACAAGCGAGGACTTGATTTTGATTTTGGTTGCCAGGGAAGATATTTAAGCACGAAATTATATCATCGGTCTTGTGTTAGAGGGGGGCGGTTCTTTAAAAAAGTCTGAGATGACCAAAGAAAGACACTGGAGGCAGTCCATCAGAGAAAAGGACAGCAAGACAGTCCAAGTGGAAGATGACTGCAGCAATGAGGACAGAAATCATGGCAGGGGCAGAGGGTGGGGAGCGGGGAAAATACATGTGTTCAGCTCAGAATAAATGATCAAGCATTTAATACCAGCAAGAGCTAATATGTATCTCATGTGCAACCGTTCTGTGCTCAAGGTCTATCTTCATTATCTTAACTTCTCTTAAGTAGCTTTTAATTACTAGACCCATTTCACACCCAAGGAAACTAAGAGCTCAAGTATCTTGACTAAGGTCAAACAAATAGCTAGAAAATACTGAGCCATAACCGAGCTCAGTTCTGTCTGATTTCCACGCCACCGATGGCTATAACTCCCTGGTGGTCCGACATTGGGGGCAGAGAGAGAGCGTCCTGGGAGAGGGTGTGCTGTTGACCAGGACTCTAAATAGCCACGCCCCGAGAAAATCAGCAATCATCAGGATCAGAACCACACAGTAAATGAGCTAACTTTAGAAAATGCTTAACTTGAAGTCCCCGAGGGATGGAGGTGTCTTTAACGTAGTTAGTTAGAAAGAACTGATGGGCTGAATCAGAGTTCAGAAATCTTCAGTGCATATAAGCTGTGCAACCCGATAACATTCTTTGGAGTAAAACTCTGGTGTACAAGTAAAATAACAATGAGGTACCACTACACAGCTATTAGAATGGTTAAAATCACAAACGCGGACAATGCCACGTGCTGGCAAGGTGTGGAGCTCCAGGAGTGCTCACTCACTGCTGATGGGAATGCAAAATGGTGCGGACACTTTGGAAGACAGTTTGGCGGTTTCTCACAAAACTAAAACACTCCTACTGTGTTTTCAGCCATCAGGTTCTTCAGGATTTACCCAAATGAGTTGAAAACTTACGTCCCAACAAAAATCTGCACGTTAATGTTTATAGCAGCTCTATGCACAGTTGCCAAAACTTGGAAGAAACCAAGAATGTCCTTTAATAGGGGGATGGGTAAACACACAGTGGTCCATCCGGACAATGGAATATTATCCAGAGCTAGAAATGAGGTCTATCAAATGAAAAGACATGGAGAAACCTTCATGGGCACTGCTAAGTGTAAGAAGCAAAGCCAAAAAGAATACATACTGTGTGATTCCAACTGTATGGCATTCTGAAAAATCAAAACTGTAGAAGTCCTTAGA
Source organism: Panthera tigris (assembly GCF_018350195.1). Classification (NCBI taxonomy): domain Eukaryota; kingdom Metazoa; phylum Chordata; class Mammalia; order Carnivora; family Felidae; genus Panthera; species Panthera tigris. Next base: position 2,211,128 of record NC_056663.1, on the reverse strand, counting down.
GGGTTTAGAGGTGGCCAGTGAGTGGGAAGAAGAGGTGAGTGGGTGAGTGGGTGGAACACAGGGATTTGGGGCAGTGTAACTATTCTGGAAGTTGCTGAAATGGCAAATACATTTGTCCAAACCCATAGGATATGTGATACAAAGGATGAGCCCTAAGGTAAACTATGGACTTCAGTTAATAGTAATGTATCAATATTGACTCATCAGTCATAACAAATATACCAAGTAATGCAAGATGTTCATATTAGGGGACACTGTATGGGGGGAGAGGGAGGGAAATAAGGGAACACTCTACACCCAGTCTTTCAATAATATTGAATATTGTTCTTTTGAATATTTCAGTACACCTAAAACTCTAAAAATTAAAGCCTCTAATTTTTTTAAATGTGTATGAAAAGAGCCAATGATGATATTTGGAAAACACCAATAATTAAGAGCTGAATGGAAGAAGAGGAGGTGAGTTTTTAAAAAGGAATAAAAAGGAATGAATTCCAAGCTACCGAGCTGGCCGTCACAGCCAACTGTCAATTGTTATCGAAATAATTTGACGGATGAGGCTCCCTGCAATCCTCAATCCCATCGCATGAGGATCCAAGAAAGATTAAATATAAATGTTCCTAATGCGTGTGAATGTATTCAGCTGATGCCTGTGCAATCACCACTTTGGGGGCCACATGAACAGCAGCATGTCTTTCAACCTAGGACATTCACAGGACATACAAGGCATTTTCCTGCTCTTTCAACTCCTCTGTAATCACAGCTGAATGAGGAGGGAGAGGAATTCACAGCCATGCTTGGCGGCCCCATTATACATTTGCGACCATTTGCTTCCAGTGACCCTTGGGCCCACTGGGTGGTCCCACGCCATTTCTCTGTCCCACCCACTGTCTCGTCTCCCAAGTGACTCCTATGTACCTCCCTTGGCTTCTCAACTTCCATTTCCCTCTCTGACCTCCCCAAATGCATGGGAAAACTCCTTCGGTTGGCTTTCCCTGGTGGGAGAAGTAGACAAAACTTTTAGACTCTGTAAATGCAGCATCTCCCAACTCACCTCATCTGCAGCCGTATTCTTTGGAGCTTGACAGAATCATAATGATCATGAAATTGATACACGAGAAGATGGGGCTCACAGATGTTGCACCCTTTTGAAGATCAGAGAACAGATGTGTGATGGTGCTCAATACTCTAAGTCCACAGCCCAGAACTTTACCTGCCAATCCCTTCAAGGTTTTGTAGCCGTTTGCCACATGTATCTAAGGTGGGATTACACCACAGTAATGCTAACCTCTTTTTTAACCTAAATGACAAGTTCTTTGTAGAGGTTCTCTCAATGATCACTTGTCCAAAATGTAAATATTCATTTCAGTTCTTCTGACCTGAGTTCCAGCAGCTGCACTAAATTCCATGTTATTTTAGAGGATTGCAGGGTCAGCTTCAAGTACCAGTAATGGTAGACTCTGTGGGCACATGTGTACGTGTGCATGTTTGTGCATGTGTGCGTATGTGTGTGCATATGATCTTCATTTTCAGTGTGTGCTAGAGTAGATGCCTAGCACACAGCAGCAACTAAATAGATGTTTATTAAATGGAAGTGTAAGTCAATGAATGGATGAATCTTTAACAACAGAGCTTCTGATATACGAGTCAACCTTTAATGCAGCCTCAATGGGGGATGCATGATTTTTAGCTTCGGTCATTCATGGTTAAGTTCTACCATGATGACCTTGGACAAGAAACCTCACCTTTCTGAGATCCAGATCCCTTATTCACAGAACAGGGCAGAACTATGTATCTACTCTGCAAGTTTGAAATTAAAAATAGTGATAATACATGAAAGGTATTTGGCCACATAAAAATAGTAATAATACATGAAAGGTATTTGGCCACAGATTTTTCGCTGCCAATAAATGGTATGCTTTATGGCTGTCCTTGTTTATAATTCTCTAACACACACCCTGAGGGTTTTTTAAACTCATGGAAACTTACTGTTAGCAAATAAAGTACTACAAAGTTTTAAAAACTCTAATCAGTAAAGGTAAAAATTTGGGGACGTAAAGATAAAAATGAAAGCAAGACACAGTCAGTGGGCTAAGAGTTGGGTGGTTGGTGATTACGGAAATGACACAGGATGTGGAGATACACAGGGTCCCTCCAGGACTGAGATGGGGGCCTTAGAAGGGATGCCAGAAGACGATCATAAGAAAAAAATATGTATATAAAGAGAAACTCTAAATAACTCTAAAGATTAAAAAAAATCTTGAAAAGTGTTATGGACTAAATTGTGTCCCTCCAAAAATTCATATTTAGAAGTCCGAAGCCCCAGGATCTCAGAAGGTGATTGTGTTTAGAGTTGGGGTCTTTAAAGAGATGGTTAAGCTCTTTCCGACATTTTTCCATGCCTCCATGATGGTACGCATGAACGTCCTGGCAGATGCTCTCAAGGGCAGCAACAATGCCAGTAAGAGAGGCAAACACCAGGTTCTTCTTAGGCTCTGCTCCAAAGTCATCCTCCGGTTTCTAACTGTGATGATGAAGCGTGTTTACATTGGTGAATTTGAAATGACTGATGATCACAGAGACGGGAAGACTGCTGTGACCCTGATGGGCGGGCTAGACACATGTGGAGTGACCAGCCCCAGATGTGACGCACAACTCAAAGATCTAGAAAAATGGCAGGATGATCTGCTCCCGCCCTTCCAATTTGGTTTCAATGCACCAACAACCTTAGCTGGCATCGTGGACCATGAAGGAGCAAGGCAAAAACACACCGGAGGGAAAACCCCGGGATTCCTTTTCTAGGGAGGTAATACACACATGCAAATCAAATGCCTCAGAGGGAAAAAAGGGAGAGGTAACTAAGGTAAAACAAGGCTGTTGGCGTGGGCCCCACTCCAGTATGACGGATGTCCTGTTAAGAAGAGGAGGGGAGGATGCGGTCATGCTCAGAGGGATGACCACGTGAGGACATGGGGACAGATGGTGTCTACACTGCCCACACCTGGATCCGGGACTTCCCACCCTGAGACTGAGTCAGTGAATCTCTGTTGTGTAAAAGCCCCAGCCTGTGGCGGCCTGAGCGGACTAAGATGAGGGTCTAAGAACTACTGTGTATCCCACACCCCCGAATGGACCTTTCCTGAACTAGATCTCAGCGGGTCACGTTAGAGTCTTCTCCTTCATGCTTACATGTGTCTTGGCAGGTCGGCTTTCCATACTGCACTTGAAACTTCCCCGGGTACAGAAGACTATAGTCTGCAACTTGCCCGATTCTCTCCCCTGCTTTCATAATCCATGTGCTTGTGCTTCAGGGACAGGACATAAACAGCACATCCTCTCTCCATGTTACCAATTAAGATCACCATGGAGATTGCTGTAGCAGATGCTATGTTTATATTAAGTTTATGAAAATTCACCAGGGACACAGGCTCCATAAAATGCATAACATGACACAACCTGCTGATATCAGGATAACCATGCTATTTTCTATGTTGCAGAAGACTTCTTTGAAACAGAGAGGGTAGCGGTAGTCACTGACGAAACTTTCACTCGGTGCCACTGTGGGCCAGGTGACCACGGGTGGGGGAGGAGGAAAGAGGGCTGAGTGGGACTTACCACAAGTAAGAAATGGAGGGAACAAGGAGACCCAGAGCCCAGTCCATTATATGGGGCACGCTGTATTTCAAAATGTGTGTCTCTTGCAATTACTAAGAACTGTATGCCATGATATCAGATCGTTTGTGTTTACCAGTGGGGAAAACAGACACCACTAAACTTCCGTTCTGTTGGGCATGTGGCCTCGGAAGCAGTACCATGGAATTCTCTCCATCCTCCCTCAGCCTTCCCTGGGCTGGTACATCCATTTTATCTTTTTCTGCCCTTTCCTCTGCCTTCACAGCATTTCCTTCGGTCCCCACGACCGCCTGGCTTCCTCGTTACTTCTTCCTCGTCTCCTTCATCCTTCCTCCTCTTTGGATTTCTGTTTTCCTTGCCTGGGTAGCTCAGTGGGTTGAGCGTCCACCCTTGATTTCAGCTCAGGTCACGATCTCACAGTTCATGTGATGGAGTCCGTGTTGGGCTCTGCCTTGACTGTGTGGAGCCTGCTTGGGATTCTCCCTCCTCTCTCTCTGCCCCTCCCCTGCTCGTGCTCACTCTCACTCTCTCTCTCAAAGTAAAGAAATATTGAAAAATAATAATAAAGTAAGAATAAAAATGTTGTGGTGGTTTTTCCTGTGCAACTGCATTTTTAAAAAGAGATTAACTCCGCACATGCACACTTAAAAGGAACAAAAACAAAATGGACAATGAAATGCTTTTATGAAAATTAACTGGGTGATCCCTCACCTGACAATCCAAGAATGTGAGTTCTGCAGAAACATCCCCCAAATGACAGATCCTCTCAGTCGTAGGACCCGGGGAGACATAGAGAAAAAGTCCTGGATTTATAACCTTTTCATATAACAATCCAGCCCGGCTATGAAACTGGGCCCACTGTATGTATCACACTCAGATTAGTCCAACATTTTTTTTTATCCCTGATGGAGACGTAATGGGTTGGAACACTTAACTTCCTGTCTTGGTCCCACATGGGGCAAGACCTCAGCGAGGAATTTCTCCAACTCACGCGGAAAGTCTGACAGTATCGTTTTCCCATCTTCAGAGAAAGCAAGGGGTTTGGTCTCACACTTTAGCAGAAGTATCACTGTAATCGTCTGAAGTACAGAGCTTGAAGAGAGTGTTACGCTCAGATATGGTCTGAGCAGGCTCCAAGCTGGGAGAGGAAGGGGGTGAGGTGGAGAGGAGTCCCAGTGAATTGTTCACAGCAAGGTAGATATCAGCAGGTGATGAGACAGGGAGACAGGTCTAGCTCCTGGTGGGGGATGGTAGCAATTAGATGAGTTTTGGGGTCTCGGGTGGTAAAAATATTCATGACTTTGACTTCTTTTTCCGACTCTTATTACAAAGTATAAATTTATTCCATTTCTGAAGAAACTGTGAGGTGATTCACCAACTAATTATGCACTAACTTATTCATTTCCTTTAGGTTAAATGATATAAATTTTCCTCCTGAGATGCTTAACTGAGTCAAATTCACCACAGTTTTTGAGGTGGGAGTTGGAAAGGGAGAGAGATGCTCTCTAATTACCTCGTATTGGAAAAGAGGTCACAGCTTGCATGTCCAACACTCACTAAGGGCCATTCTAGAGTTTTCTTCCCTTGGCAAATGAAACAGAAAGCCATGGTTAATTATGCTTTCCATTCAATATTGGATGCTTTTGGTTTAAAATTTCAGAGAAGCAGGTAAATTGGTGACAAGTCTCACTCACAGCGAGACTCTCTTCTCCAAGAAACATCTCCACGGCCGGTGTGGGGTGACTGCGTGGGGCCAGAGGCTGGAAAGAAACAGCAGTTTGGAAACCATGAGGTAGAAGGTACAGGATCACGCGACAGTGACCAAGAGACCTGGAGACTGGTTTGTTCTTAAATATGGAGCCCATCAAGCCACTGACTGCATAAGAGCCCTCCCCCAGAAGCGTCAAGGACACTTGGAAATTGGAATTGGAAAGCTGGCAGATGAAACTATTTCCTTGGCCAGCCAGAAACAGTGGAGCCTGTGCCACGAATGAAACACAGGAAAAACCACCCAAGATATGCATTCGTTCCCTCGTTTTGGTGACAAGGGAAGGTTCATAAAGCCGTCTACTCTGTGGTAAGGAAAGAGCAGACAATGATGTCACCATGTTGACAGATCAAAGAGCGTCGTTCACCATGGCACCACCACTGTCTTCATTTACCAATAGGAAAAACTAGAAGGGACCTTGCCTTCCTTGCACACGTTCATCCCAGGAAGTGACCAGTCACCAGGATCTGCTGGCTTTCCAAGCCCTCCCACTCCGGCCGCTCCATCCAAGGCACATGGGTTATTATCTTGCTTTCAAGACTGAAACACCCCCGGGAGCTGCAGCCCCAGGCAGGTGAGACGAAGAAGGCAGATAAGGACTCTAATCCCTTAAGAGCTTTTCCAGTGAAGATCACTGGTTTCCCCAAAGGAGATATTGCATTTGCTTGATTTTTACATGTAAAAATTCCTCGATACAGTGTTTCAAGTTATTCTTCTATTAGTCAAAATGAAATTTAAGTCAAAATTGGTTTTATATGTGTTATTATGACAACTTTGTTACTACAGAAAACTGTTGACCTACAAAGATCAAATACATATAAGCCTTAAAGACATGATGAGAACAGGGGCCCCGGGGTGGCTCAGTCGGTTGAGTGTCCAGCTTCGGCTCAGGTCATGATCTCATGGCTTGTGGGTTCGAGCCCCACGTCGGGCTCTGTGCTGAAAGCTCGGAGCCTGCAGCCTGCTTCGGATTCAGTGTCTCCCTCTCTCTGCCCCACCCCTGCTTGCGCTCTGTGTCTCTCTCAAAAATAAACACTTAAACATTTAAAAAAAGAAAAAACATGACAAGAATAAAATTGGGTAAAAAATTGTTGTGAGCTGAGCGGCCAGCGCTGTGGGTACCATGGGCTGTGCACTCTGTGCTAAGTGCTCTGGAGCCTATGCTGCGCTGAGGACTGTGTCCCGTGTCCCCGTGTCCTGTGAACCCCTCACCGTGTCCTATGCCCTTGCACTGTGCATCCCGAGATGCGGACTCTGTGAGTATGTGCACTCAGGTGTACTGGGGTCCTGTGTCCTGTGTCCTCTGCACCGTGGACCGCGCCCTGGGTACTCTGTACCGTGTCCATGCATGGTGTAACTCACACGACCTGTAATTGCTAGTATTATACGTCATTTCTTGGCTGTGAGCTCTAACTGATAAAATTATTCACCTCAGCTTTCCCACTTTTTTGCAGAAAGAGGACAGCAGAATGTTAGTACAATGATTTCTGTGCACAGTTGACCCTTGAATCATGCAGGGATGAGGGACACTGGTCCCAGTGTGATCAAAAACCCACCTGTAACTTTGGACACCCCCAAAATTTAACTACTAATCGCCTACTATTGACCCAAAGCCTTACTGATAACCTCAACAGTTGACTAACACCTATTTCATATGCATGTATACTGTGCATATATAAGGACACATATACTGTGTTCTTATCAGAAAGTAAGCACGAGAAAAGAATGTAATTTTAAAAATCATGAGGAAGAGAAAACACATTTATAGTATATACTGTCTTTACTGGGGAAAAATCTGTGTGTAAATGGACTAGCACAGTTCAAATCTTGTGGTTCTGGGTTCAGCTACAAGTAGTTCTCCATAAATTATTTCAGGCAAATACTTGATAATTGTGCTTCTGTTTATGTAATCCTACACAACTAAAAAATTTTCAGTACGTCATATGGCAAGAATTCATCAGTCAAAAGGTTTCGATTGCAGTTATAATCTAAGAAAACGGTATATATTTTGGATTTTATATTTCCATAAAATTCTTCAAAGGCATTTTACGTAAAGGGGATGGCTTTTCTTAAGCAGAAATTTTCTAACTTTTTCCATTTGTTCTTCCTTATCTTCAGCCTTACTCATCACCTCCAGTTTTGAAAGCGTTGATTTAACAAAGCAAGCTCACATTCTACTAAAACATCACTTGGAAATAAATCACTGTGAAAAAAGATATTTTTAAGAGAACTTTACTCGCCTAATAAAAAGACAAAACAGAAGAAGGTTAAATCCCCTTCTTAGCACCACGAGGCCATGTCCACGGATGTCCACGGAACCAGTTTGAAGAGTTCTTCTCTAGAGGACTGAAGACATTCTAATAGGTAATCACTTTCTCAATAAACAGATGAAAAGCTGAAACACAGCAGAGCTGGTCCCAGCCCTCCGGCGCATGGAAAGAACAAAACTCCAGGAAAGACCATGTGCTCGTGAGGAAACAGAATTTGTCCTTCAGCCGCCCTTCCGGGAGCACGGACACTCAGCACAGCCAGGTAAGGGCTCTGAGGTCAAGTCTAGGTGCAGAAGCAGCTTTACCTGAGTCATTGCGGGAGAGAATCACGACCCTCAGGATCCGCAAGGCCCGATCAACCCAGGACCCTTCCAGGAGGAACACTGTGGCCTGGACAGGAAAGTGCCAGGTAACATCTGGAATGCAACTGCAAACCCTCCTCCCACGCTTCCAATAACAACTCATGCCATGCATCAGGGTAAATGTGAACCAGGGAAAGGAAGATATTCAGATCCGGGATCGAGTGGCACCGGCACCTCCAAGGAAGCCCGTGGCCACTTGAAATGCCCTGTGGCCCACCGGTCACGTGGGGTCTTAGCTCCTCAGGGATGCCGTCCGTCTCACGGGGAACTGGGCACCACGCCCTCATCTCCCAGTGTCCTCCAGGCCTGGGCGTATGGACGGACCAGAGACTGACGACAGTTGGCAGAAGTTAGCAGCTGGTGGCACTTGGCTGTTAGGTTGGGGAGGGCCCAGGTAGAAGTCAGAGGGGTCTCCCTTTCCCTAAGAAACTTGTAAACGGGGAGCTGCGGAGATGAGAGCCACCACAGACCTTCTATAGGCAGACACTGTCGTTCCCGGTGATTTACGGCACATTTGACTGGCCTCTGAAGAAGACCCATGTATCTCTGAGGAAACCAGCGCATTGCGCAATTATTGACATCGACTGCTGCCACGTGTCTAGATATTTTACCCTTTCCCAAGGCAATTTAACACTTCGCCCGGCACATACCACGAAGCTGCTGATTTAGCGAGTGCATTTCTCCACTCATCTGGTGAGACAGAAAGACAGGGGCCGGGGGGCAGAGATGAGCTTAAAGGCACCCACACACTTTTCTTTCACTCGCCAGGACAGCGATGTTCTATACTGGACATAACCTAATTATATCATGGTCTCTAAATGCCTGTGGTAATTTGTCATACGATTGTAGTGCAACTGACAAAATAATTAATTGGTGACCCCCAAGACTTTCACACCATTAAAGTCCCAATGCACCAATATGGCAGAAATTGCAAACATGCACAAGACCCAGTTTCCAGGTTACATACTACAAAGAAAAAAATCTAGGCAACACTTTGCTTCTACCAAATTTGAAAAATACATCTGCGGTGGTACAGAAATGATGGATTCGTGTTGGGTAACGATCTCTGTGGGTTTCAGTCATTTCTGTTGAATATCTACTTCTCCAAGAAAGAGGAAGTAGATGATTTGGGACACAAGATCAGTCTTCCAAGACAGGTGCTAATTAATCCAGCGAAACCACAACCGGTATACTGAAAATTGATAAAGGCTCCCGAACAAGCAGAGACCTCGGGTGAGATTTGTTCAGTATTTCTTCATTACATTGAACGGACTCTCTACTATCTGATCCATAACCGATAATGAACCATAGTACTTATTTATAAAGCCCCAGTGTGAGACTTCAGAACTCCGGTGCGGTTTTTGGAAGACTTTGAAGTGTCCTGTTTGTTTGTAGATCATGAAATACCACACCATTCGGCACATTTACCTGTGAATGTGGAATATTTCTCTGCTAAATGTCAGATTTTAAAAAATCCTAAATAACAGACACCTGGGGGGCTCAGTGGGTTAAGCGTCTGGCTCTTGGTTTTGGCTCAGGTCACCATCTCATGGTTCTTGGGATCCAACCCCACATGGGGCCCTGCTCTGACAGCTCGGAGCCTGTTTGGGATTCTCTCTCACCCTCTCTCTCTTTGCCTCCCCTCCTCTCAAAAATAAGTAAATCAATAAATTTCTTTTAATGATCCGACGTAATAACGATTTCCTGATAGAGCTAAAGCTGGTTGTTATTTTGGATAATACTGTTGATTCTTTCAGCCAATTCACCTACAATTTTTCAGGCATGAAATATCGAGTCCTCAAAAGATGAATAAGCTATGCTTCCTTAATTGTGGACTACTTAGAAGGAAAAGCAAGTGATGTCAAATGTGCTACAAAAATGCTTTTGAGGAAAGACACGTGAAAGGGGGGCTGGGAGCAAGCAGCAGATGCAGGGACGACCAAAGAGACTTGGAGCAGGAGGCCAGCACGTCTATGGTTCAGAGCATCAAGCAGAGCTTGTGTGAGCCCACCACCCAGGGTAAGAACCAGGAGTCACCGGTACAATGACATCTATCTACCTTTGCCCTCCCTTGTCGCCCACACATGTCCCCCGGAAGAGTACTCCTGTTCCCAGGAGCTCTCCAAATGGTGACTCAAACACCCGGGCTTGGTCTGCCATGTGGCTTTTTCATCTTTCATCTGTGGTTCCTAACATCATGATAATGGGGTTGTCTTCATTTCAGCCAATCAAATGGAGAAAAGAGACGGGTTATCGAACAGGACCTTTTTGACGAGCCAGGCTTGCGATATGGCACAAATCTCTCACGCTCGCAGCCCCTTAGCCAATTCTGTAGATGGCGTGACCGAGGTGATGGGGGTGAGCAGTCACTCCCCCACATAATCCCGTGTTCTCAGAGGGGAGCAGGGGTCTTCCGTGAGCACTTAACCTCCTCTGCCCCGAATCTCCATCTCTTTCCAGGGGGTGTTTCATTTGTTTCACTAGTATTTTCTTTCAGAGTTTTTTCAAGGTTGGTGGATGGGCCAGGAATTTTGTTCCGATTTCCCAGTGAAAGACGAAAGAACTACAGTAGCTTTTTACCACGGTGGCTCAACCAACTTTTAAAAAGAAGGATAAAACAAAAGAGGGGCCCAACCATCCGATTTCAAATCTCGTTAGATGGCTTCTGTGGTCAGGGCTGTGGACTTGGCGAAGGAAGAGACACACGGATCAGGCAGACCGAGTGCAGGGCTCGGAAGTGCACTCACACAAGTGCACCAAACTGATTTTCCACCACCCGGCAAAGGCAATTCAACAGGCGAAAGACGGCATTTTCAGCCCATGATGCTAGAACACTAGGGTATCCATGGAATACGTATGCATATATTGACTGAAGTCTACACCTTATACAAAAATTAATTCAGAATGTATCGAAGATTCAAATGTAAAATGCCCCACTATGAAACTTTTAGAAAAAAAAAACCCTTCAGTATCTAAGGTTAAGCCAAAAAAGTTTCTAGACCTCACACCAAAAGCCGGATCCGTAAAAGGAAAACGTGACACACCGAACTTCATCATAAGTAGAAGTGTTTTTCTCTACGAAAGCCCCAGCTAGGAGATGAAAAGACATGACCGAGTGGGAGGAAGTGCTGGTAAAATGCGTGTCTGACAAGAAGCAGGGACAGAAAACAGAGAGGACACGTAAACTTCAGCAGCAGGAGGGATGGGTACCATTGACGCCTGGATGTTTCAGGACCCACTCGCGGGCTTCCCACCGCACTTGGCAAAATACGCACTTGCGTTAGGACAAAAGAGCCGTGGCACTTGGAGACAGAAATCATCAGCCTCGTCCCAGGCTGTGGTTTAAGAAATCCACTTTAGGTCACGTCTGTGCTTCTTATTCTCTGCCCATCAAACCTCAATGAAATATTGAAGGAGAAATCAACTTCATTATTCTACTCCGGAAAATCTATTCAAACTCGCCCGGCCCGCCACACACACACACACACTGTTATGGAAATCAATAATTCAGAGGGGGGTCTCTACAGACCCCCTGCGCACGTGCGGTTCAAGTCCCAAGACGGTGGCCGCTCTGCACAGGGGGCAAGAAGGCTCCTGATTAGATCAAAGATGGCATTTCTTTGGCGAGAGGCGCACGACACAGCGTGTCTTTAGTCACATACTATTCTTCCAGAGATTTTAGTTTGAGGGACGCGTGAAAGTAAATTTCTCACGGGGAACTCTAATTCAAATCGTAATCCTCCAACTGTATCAATTTCAGGCTGAAATGGGGAAAGTACACCGAGGAATGGGTGACCCTTCCTGTGGAGAAGCAGGTGTCCGTGCAGGGTGAACAAGAGGTGCTCGGCCAGCCCTCTGCTCCCACGCAGACGGATACGCGGCACCAAACAGCAGCCACGGCGGGAATCTTGGTCCCCACCAAGTTTTAAAACCCACATTCATCACCGGTAGAAGAAAACAGCACCGTGCTACTATTTGCCTGGAGGATGTGACTTATCTCCCGTCGACGGTTTGCAATTACACCCTTCCCGGTGTTCATTCGTTTTCAGAAACTGCATCATAGCTACACTGACAGCTCGGGCTTCGGGACAGGTGCACGTTTCCATCTAGACACGGAAGTCACCGCCGCCCCCACCCCCATGCTCGTTCAGTACAGCACAACCACCCGATCAGCAGACCATGCCAATCCACCCGACCCGACCGCGTCTCGTCCGTTCCAGTCTCCTGGACCCTAATGTGGTATGGTCTCCACACCAATGAGCCCACGAATGTGCTGCTGGAATGTGACCGCCACACTCACACACCCGCCTGTGAGACGGTAGAGCCCTCAGGAATGCTCTTTGTCACAGACCGCCTCACACGGCAGAGGAACAGGCTTGTCCCCTGTTTCCTCCTCCTGGAATCAGAGCCTTCCGAGGACAGCAGGGCTGCGTGAAACAAAAGATAAATGTGGGCACATACAATTACAATGTGGGGTGATAAGTGCCTTCTGAACAGAAGCTCCCAGAAACATTTGAGATGCTTAGTAAATCACTGTTGAAATAATTGCATCGAAGATACACAGTCCACTTCCAGTCATGCAAACTGAAGTCAAGATAATAAGGAATAGTATACGTAAGCAAAGAATTATATTTCCATCCAAACTTTCCTCATAATCCTGAGGAGGGTTTTTTTCATAGACAACGGCCTTCAACCTTCATGTTCTCATTAAATCAGTATTGGAATATGTTTTTTTATTTTTTTTATTTTTTTATTTTTTTAACGTTTATTTATTTTTGAGACGGAGAGAGACAGAGCATGAACGGGGGAGGGGCAGAGTGAGAGGGAGACACAGAATCCAAAGCAGGCTCCAGGCTCTGAGCCATCAGCCCAGAGCCTGACGCGGGGCTCGAACTCACAGACTGTGAGATCATGACGTGAGCCAAAGTCGGACGCCTAACCGACTGAGCCACCCAGGCGCCCCAGTATTGGAATATTTAAATGTACAATTGAATTTATTTATTTTTTATTGTTTTTAATGTTTATTTTCGAGAGACAGAGACAAAGTATGAATGGAAGAAAGGCAGAGAGAGGGAGACACAGAATCCAAAGCAGGCTCCAGGCTCTGAGCTGTCAGCACAGAACCCGAACGGGGCTCGAACTCACGGACCGCGAGATCGTGACCTGAGCCGAAGTCAGTCGCTCAACCGACTGAGCCACCCAGGCACCTGTAAATTTGAATTTAAAATGGAAAGGTACATTGAGGACTACCAGTCGTGTAACTCATAAAAAGAAAATATACATCCTACACCTACGTACACACACACACACACACACACACACACACACACACACACATGCATACATGCAAAGCCATAAAACATTTCCGGTAAGTATCCCTGCCAGGCGTGTACAGATGAACATGATGTGTACAGGTATCGCACCCGCTCACAAAGGTCCCACAGAATTGAACAGCCAAGCTCGTTGGGGGAGCACGAGGTGTGGATTTGCATTGCAGCCCCATTACTTACCGGAGACACAATCTTTGTGAGCATGATTGACCGTCCGAAAAAAAATGGGCAGTCTTTACTGCCTATCACATAATAGTGTCTTTACTGCCAATCAATATAATAACGTGATAATTATTATCATAAAAATAATTATTTTTAAAGGTAATGTACACAAACATATGTATTTTTGCAAATAATGCTACCAGTGTCTTAGCACCTTGTCACTAGATTTGTTGGTAAATGAACCTCCTTGTCCAACTTCATCCAATTCCTCTCGCACTTATGCTTAATTCTAACTTACTTTTGTCATTTTATGCTGTAATCATGTAAGCGACTCAATCTTCCTTTGACTTTGACTCCAATGATGAGTGGTTTGCACACACATTTATAAGACTGATCGCTGAGGCAGCTCGTAAATAACTTGGGGCTGATTCTCCATGTCTGTACTCACCACTCAGAGACAATGTGAAACATTACAGGCCAACTTAGCCCTCATTAAATAACCCGACGCCTCATCATTAACCTTCAATGCCAATGGCGGAAGTTCTTACATAGAAAAGTTAGGAAAATCCAGACCCCTTGTTCTTGTTTCTTTCCCTCATTAGTAAAGTTGGGGGAAGCAGTTTCTGGAAAGCGTCTTGTACGTGACCTGTATTTTACAACGGTGGTAAGTGGTCGTTGCCAATTTACTGGAGAGACGGCAAACGGGAGGACTTTCCACGTTTAAAATCAGAGAAAGGAGCTGTGGAAAATCACCCTTTAAAGTTCTCTCTTAAAAAGTGCCCTGACCCACGTGCCCTCATCATTGCATATTTCAACTAAATGACTATTTTTGCTTAGGGCTGCGGAGCTAAAATGCTTTGGAAAGTGCCGAATCCATCACCCGCAGAAGCGTCACCTAAATGCGGAATGCGGGATGGGTATCATTAGTTTTGAAATCTGAGAGAAGAACACAGCTTGGGTTTTCAGGGGGAAGAAATCATTCGATTTGTAAGCGAATCTTTGACATCAGACGAGTTCGGTGGATGCATACATCTGCAGGAAACACACTCAGTGTTTTACCTGTTCTTCTCGCTCTTTCTTGCAAGGGAAAGAAGGCGTCTCTTGTGCTTGACAGGGACCTGCGGTCAGGTGACACGGGCCACTCTGACCTGGCAGCAGGGAACTAATGGCCTGAAAGGCAGCAGGAAAGAAGAAACCAGGGGTCCACCCTGTAAGCTCCGAAAAATATGCAAATGAATATCCTTGGGTGAAAAAAAATACACTTTTTATATAAAATGACATCTTCCTTCTTGCACAAAAAATAGCTGTTCACCAAAAGCCCGACATCTAAAATAAGCATCAAAAATGGAAAGAGGGTAGGGGCGCCTGGGGGGCCCAGTCGGTTAAGCGTCCAGCTTCGGCTCCGGTCATTATTTCGTGGTCTGCAAGCTCGAGCCCTGCGTGGGGCTCTGTGCTGACAGCTCGGAGCCTGGAGCCTGCTTCGGATTCTGTCTCCCCCTCTCCCTCTCACGCTCTGTCTCTCTCTATTCCTCAAAACTAAAAAACAAAATGTTAAAAAAAGAAGAGGTTTCTCTGTGTTGCTGCGTTAATAGGTTTCCACGGGGCCAGCAGGTGCCCAGAGCGCCCGTTACTTCAGTCTTATTTGCCGCCCGGCCCGAATGCCCTTGTCAGTCACAGCCCGTGTCCTGTCCCAGAAGACCAGCAGGCTGCAGGGGCCACGGCCCATGTGTCTCCTCTGGACCTGTCCTCTTTTTAACACCAACTTATCCTTCGTGCCCCAGGTGTCCCTTGTCTCCCTACCTCTTGTCACTCTGAATTACCGCGTCATCTGACCTCATTCCCCGGCTGTGTTCTGCTCCTGGTGGCACCACGTCCGTCACCTGCGTTCCCACTGTCCCTGTCCACGGGCTCCCCCTTTCCGGGACCACCCGCTCGCTCACACCTGCACGGAACCGGACACCCATCTCCCTGTGTCTTCCTTCCACCCTCACACTTTCTAGTCCTTCATCCAAAATGCCTGGCTGTGCGGCCACTGCACGTCCCAGGTACCCGCCTCTGCCCCTGCGTCCTGTCCCCTCCGCACCCCGCCACCTGCCTCCCCGGCCTGAAACTTGTCTGCCAGCACCGTTCCCTGCTCAGCTCCCAGTGTCCTCGCGAACGTTCCGAAGGGCAGG
This sequence comes from Panthera tigris, assembly GCF_018350195.1. Lineage (NCBI taxonomy): Eukaryota > Metazoa > Chordata > Mammalia > Carnivora > Felidae > Panthera > Panthera tigris. The sequence continues at coordinate 2,195,432 of NC_056663.1, read as the reverse complement.
CGCCCTGTGACTATCTAGAAGGAAGTAATAAAACCATTGCACAATGTGGGGCCCCCGGGGGCTCAGTCTGTTGAGCTCTGATTTCAGCTCCGGCTCGACGTGGTGGGATTTAGTCTCTTTTGTGTCCCAAATGTCCGCGGGCCCTCAGTGCTTAGTTCATTCCTACAAGGACACACTAGCGATGTCCTTAGAAGCTCTGCGGGCCCAAGTGAGGGTTTCTGGCTGGTGGAGCTCACCTTTCAGGTAAGCTGGCCTTTCCTCAGGGACCGACTCTGTGTCGATGCCCTCTGTCGCCACCCACGGTCTCTACAGGAGAATCTTCCCGTGTCTCTTCCGACTGTATGTCTCTCGTGGATCTTCTGGTAGAAAGGTGACAAGAGGGTTGTTCTCATTTTGGACATCGGACCACCCCCTCCATCAGCCTCGGGACTCACTGTTCCCTCCACCGTGCCTGGCCTCCAGAGTCATTCTGCTTTCGTTGTTTTCAGAAGACAAACCGGCCATCTCTCCCATGTGCCGCAGATGAGGTGGGACGTTAGGGAGAGAGAAACCCAGCAGGGCAAAACAGCGAGTGGTCAGGGGGAAGGAAGCGCCCCCCAAATCATTTTGTAGCAAGGTAGAGTTGTTAGTTTCATTGGATTCATGCGTCTACATTAGCGTAGATAAACTTACATTAAGTTATTATTCTCCAAGGAGACACAAAGAAAGAAACATAGATGGATAAATCATACACCTAGATAACAAATGCACAGGAGAGCTTCTGTTTTTCAGAACACTGCTGCCTTGAAATCCCTACAGACAACCAAGCTCTTAGAGCGGTTTCGAAACTCACCTTCTGCATGGTCAGATCACATAACTGTTCCTATCTCAGATCCCCAAGCATAGAAAATAGATTTCTTTTCTTGCCAAACTCGCAAGAATACATAGAGAGAGCCTCGAACAACGTCAAAGACCCTGGAGCAAGATGGGAAGGAGAAAAAGGAGATGGTAAGCCCTTTTGGAAATTCACGTCCAAAATGTTGACTGACAGCATACGCAGAGAGGAAAGAATTATGTCCGTATTATGAAGCAGCTTAATTTATGGTTCCTCGTCCAGTGTAAAGGAATTATATTCTGACTTGGCTTTATATTGCCTATCAGTGAAATACATTAAAAAAAAAAAAAAACCTATTTAACCATGTTTAGGAACAAATAGGATTTAGTTCCTTTGAAATCATATTTTGATTTTTTGAAATGTATGTATCTTCATTTGCACACTTTAAAATACCGCTCTTTTGGTTACATTTTCTAGGTTTGTTGTTTCACGGTGGGAAAGGGATTATAACTATCAGTCCCGAAAAGGAAAGTACCCATTAGCATTATGTTTGAAGGAAATGCTCTAGAGTTGATATTTCTAGTTCATTCTGTTAAAATCAATTGTTATTTATCATCTGAGATTTCAAATTTATGTGAGCCGTTCATACTATTTATGATATTTTGGGAAATCTGTCTGGAGTGGGGGTCGGTGCCATAGAAAGGCACGCTTTTCACTAATTTACCGGTAAGCGCCTCGCCCTCAAAAACATATTTTGATAAATTGATGTTTAGTTTTTCATTTAGAGAATAAGTAAAGACGTGAAAGGAAAACCATGGCAGAAGAATATTTGCAGTTGTAACCATTTTTGCCTTCAACTGATCTCAGCAATGTTTTGTTCTGAAAAGATTAATAAATCCCAACAAAGGCATTGAAAAGACCTCAAACATAGGTATTTCAACAAAAAGATCGCCATTTCATGATATTTATTCACATAATCCTGCAGTAAAAATGTGGCCTTCTTCTAAACTTCATGGGCATAAGATTTCACACTGAACCTGTAAATACCAAAACTATGAGTTATTCTGGGCAGGGGACTCTTAATAGCAAGCACCACGTTTGTATTTTTCTCAAATGCCAAAGAACAAAAAGTGTTCATCACTACGTGACGAGGTGTTGTGTTATTTAAAATGAAAGCTGTTTAAGGCGCTACTGTTAAACTACTGCATCAGCCCAGACGGGACTTGACTGGTCCCACTCGCATTTCAGCGGCTACAGCCTTCAAGGAAGCAGGTGTCCCAGTTTCTTCTGGAAGCGGAGGAGAACCGGATATCGTGCATCTGGACCCAACCATCCCAGCCGCACCGCGTGCACAGGGCGGAGGCGGGACCGGGGGGGGGGGTTCACCACACACCTGGGGACCGATCGGAATCCTGACACCAGCCCCTACTGGCTCTAGGATCACCGGGCGAGTTATGCAAGCTCTCCAGACCTCAGTCCCCTGGTCTGTACCACTAAGATAACACAAATATCGACTTCTGGGTTTCTGGTGAGAATGGAGTTAACAGATGTGAAGCACTTAGCACAGCACCTGGGATCCATTCAGTGCTGTCACGGGAGTCACGCAAGGCCCAATCGTCGCCTAGCAAGACCACAGTCCTTAATTTCAAGGGAGATAAACAGGAAAACCGACACCTATAAAGTCTCTGGCCAAGCTTCTTTGGGGGATTAGCATGAAGTATAGGGTGTGAAGAGACCCGCCCCCCTCACCAGCCACAACCCCCTGGGTCTCCTTTCTATGGAGGAGCTAACAGGAGGCCTTCCGGATGACTTCCCCAGAGAGGCTCCACTCATCTGCCTGAGTTGGAGACACAGAGGAAGCTGGTTTTGCAGGGACAAACGTATGCACACAAGAGATTAAAAATGCTGCGAATGATTCAGATTTTTGCACTGGAGAAGTCAAGGGAAAAAAAAGAACATTATAAGATAACGGTAACAAGTGAATGAACTCTTTTCCTTTTCTTCTTGGGATCTTACCCTTGTTGCAATAAAGAAAAATTATTTTGCTATTCTCATGAGCATATGCTACAGTTAGCAACTGCATGTGCCCTCGAGAACCTGCATTCATGGATACACGCATTAAAACACCATATTTATTGGGGCTCCTGGGTGGCTCAGGTGGCAAACCGGCCGAGGTCATGATCGCGCAGTCTGTGAGTTCGAGCCCCGCGTCAGGCTCCGTGCTGACAGCTCGGAGCCTGGAGCCTGTTTCAGATTCTGTGTCTCCTTCTCTCTGACACTCCCCCACACGTGCTCTGTCTCCCTCTGCCTCAAAAATAAATAAACGTTAAAAAAAAAAAACACCATATTTATTTCCAGGCAGCTGGTTTAAAACACAACAGTGATCTTCCTCAGTACTGCAGGAGGGAAAAAAAATTCTCCCAGACCTTCTACACTTTGGTGTAGAATCTACCTGGAAAAAAATATGTTCGTATCTAATCTGAATGCAGAAGGTTATAATCAGAAAATTCATCACTTTTTGTCAAAAGGTAAATGGGTTTTTTAACCATCGTACTGCTTATTATTTAGATAACACCATCATTAAATGATTTATATTCTGTCTTACGTTATTTTCATAATACACCAAGAATACATTAAGAAAGAGTTAAAAATAAGTAGGATCCTATTTCAAATGAGGATCTATATGGTTGTGTAAGGGAACGGTATCGCTTCTATTAGGTAATGACTTTTTGACAGAAATCCTGCCAAAAAAGCCTATTAGTATTTTTCTGGAAAAAGAGTCTTAATCTGTTTTTCATAATTTCACAAACCTAAAAAAATGTTTTCTACTTACTTGTCAGTAATGCATTTGTTTACGAATGTTCTGGTTATTTCCCTAGAAACCACAATATGCACCTTCACGTATCACAGTCCAACATAAATTATCCTTATTACTGTTACTGCAAAAGCTGGAAACTGAGAGCGCATTACCTCCTCTTACCCTCTCCCTCTGCGTTTTTGTAGCCACGCGTCTTGTTTCCTACATATATTTTCACCAGCGTAAGGAATTACTATTATTGCTTTTTTATGGTTGGTTTTCACTTACACAAGTTACTAACCAATTTATTTTTCAATTGTCCTTCATTATTTCCTGTATGTTCATGTTCCATCTGGGATCACTTTCTTCCCTCTTTTTATTGAATATACTTGACATATAACACTGTGCAAATTAAGGCGTACCATGGTGCTACTCTGACACACTCCTTTAGTGTCATATGATTCCCACTGTAGCGATATTTATCCCATTACATAATTATGGCACTATATTGTTGTCTATATGCGTTACACGGTGCATTGGATCACTGTGGCTTATTTAGTACTCATTGGAAAGTTACACCCTCACACATCGATCTTCTTTTCTTAATGCAGAAGAACTCCCTTTAGTAATTCCATAACTGTATTTCTGCTGACGCATGTTTTTAGCTTTCTTGTTTTCCTTTTTTGCCCGAACGCTCTTTCTTTTGCTTTCAGTTTGGAGATGTCACTGAACATACAGAAGTCTATGTGAATAGCTGTTTTCTTTCAACGCTATGAAGGTGCCCCACCATTGATCCTTGCTTCTGTCGTCCCTGTTGAAGTCAGCTGGAAACATTGATGCTGTTGTGTGTGTGTGTTTGTTTTGTTGTTTTTAAAGTAATGCACCCTTTCTTCTGGCATCCGTGCCTCCCTGACTCGGCTCTGGAGAGCCTCTGAGCTGTGCTGTGTCAGAATCTGAAAAATCACCTTCCTTCCTCACCAGATCCCGGCCCTTAAATCTCCATTTGTTGGGGCACCTGGGTGGCTCGGTAGGTTAAGCGTCTGACTCTTGGTTTTGGCTCAGGTCATGATCTTGCAGTTTTGATTGTGATACTGAGTTCGAGCCCCACATCAGGCTCTGTGCTGACAGCACGGAACCTGCTTGGGACTCTCAGTCTCCCTCTCTCTCCGCCCTTTCCCCACTTGGCACTGTCTCTGTCTCTCTCAAAATAAATTAAACAACAAAAAACCAAAATCTTTATGTTAATTCTCCAGCCCAGCAGGTGACAAAAACTCTTGGGGCTCCTCTGCCCAGAGCACACATACTCTGCAAGGCATTCTTCCTGGTCTCTCCAGACCCCGTCCCATGATGAAAACTGGCAGATTATCTCTGGGAAGTAGCATCTTGATTTGCATTCGAAGTTCTCTGTCTCTGAAAGCTTGGCCACGTAAAGCCTGTGTGCTCAGAAGTTCTCTGACGTCTTCAAATGTTTGTTTGTGTGTTAACTTACCTGGCTTTCCGGTTAGTCTCAGCAAGACCGTTGGGCTGCCCACAAATGACTCCATCATGATGAGAAGTGGAATCCCTAAATCGCGTGATTGTGGAAGCCACATACTTTATTAAAGTTTCAATTATTGTCTTTGCTTTTAAAATCATAAAATACAACACTGTATTGTTTTCATGCCCTGATTTTAGCACCTGACGCACAGTTTGAATGTGAGGACTCATTCACACTGAGCTGGAAACCATGAGTAGTGAGGACATTTCTTAAACTCCTTGAATATGTCTGCCAAGCTCCCTCACTTTGAACATTTTCCATTTTTGCCACACAAAAAAAGTAAATGATGCCTTTAAAGAGTGATTTCTTTTCCATCCCATCATTCGAGGAGAAAGCCGCGAATGAGCAAAGTTCTTTATCCAAAATATTTGTCATTATTCTTGTATTTTTAATGGGATAAATACCACATCTAAAAGATTCACTCATCTCTAAAAATATCCTATAGTAATAAAATGTAAAGAAACATTGAAAACTAATCAAACATAGTCTACAAAGAAACATTTTCCAATTTACTCTAAGTTAGGTAAGATTATCAAAATTTACCTCTTAAGGGATTTGAAGTGATTCATCATATTTATATCGAGAGAAGTCCGGCTGAAAATACCCGAAAACCATAAAACACTGCAAAGGCATAAAGCGTGTGGCCAGAGAAGAGAACACGTCTTGAAACTTCATCCGTTTATATATTTATTCCTTTTTCAGTTGAAAAATTTAGAAATTATAACTGACACGGTTTTGGAGAGCCCACAGCCAGGAAAGAATTCTTGAAGACGTCTTTGGTGTAAACAGGTGATTTTATTAAAGCATGGGGACAGGACCCATGGGCAGGAAGAGCCACGCTGGGGTTTTGAGGAGTGACTGTTGTCGACTCTGGAGTTGGGGGGTGAGGGGAAAAAAGGAGGTTTGTGTTCATATCTGAAGGAGACTCCCAGGATCCTGGAGGCCCATATACTGTGGGGCTGAGGTAGTTCTTCCCTCCAGCAAAGGATTAATGTTGAGACAGCAGGGGGTTCCTAGAGAACCCTGCCTGCCTCAAGTATCTGTCAGTGGGGGGCAGGCTATAAAGACATTTCCTCTTATTTACCATTTCCTCCTGCCTTGTTCCCACATCACCATGGAGGGTGATGTTGGGGCTCCAGAAAACTGAGTCTATAGGTTTCTGGACACGAGACTCTTGATAAGATTGCCTTTTCTTGTAATTTACTAAGAGATTTGGTAAACTGATGGAGACCCAGGTCCCGCATGACTGTGACCTCTGTCAGTTATTTGTTTTTCCCTCCCCTTTGTCCTTGGGCAGCCAGGAGAGCCTGAGGAATGTCACGGGTACCCCGCCCCGGGGGTGTCAGCCTGCCTATGGCTCCCTCATCAAAACTGCAAGCAGGTAACACACACAGTCACTAAAACAGCTTTTATCAACAAGATTATCGTAAGGTTTGGCAAAAATTTGGAAGAACCAGAATCTTCTACACTTCCGGGGGGAATGAGAAAGTACAGCCACTCTGTGAAACCGTTTGGCAATTTCTTATGAATGTGTAAGCACAGACCTACGGCACAGCCCAGCGGTCATGTGCCGGAGGGACACGGAAAAGTTCCTACGAGCAGGCTCCTATGCAAATATTTGCAGCAGCTTCATCCATAATGTCCAAAAACTTGAAAATCTAAATACCCACCAACAGGAGAGAATACAAATGGTCACACATGCATACAGTAAGATGTTATTAAGCCGTAAAGAAGAATGAACTGGGGATACCCGAAGCTACATGAATGAACCCAGGAAGCATTTTGCTGAGGAAAGACGGTTGTGAGAAGGTCACAGAGCGTATAATCGCCCTTATATGACATAGAGAACAGACAAAACAACAGTGACCAAAAGCAGATCGGTGGTTACCAGGAGCTGTTAGGTGAGGACAGATGTGGAGACACACAGAGGATCTTCTCGGGTGATGGGAATATTCTAGATCTATTTTATATCTTGTGGTGGTGGTAACGCAGTGGTAGGCGCTTGTCAGAACTCCTCCCTTTGCAAAGTGACTTTTAATGTATTAGAATTACGCTTCCTAACAAAAAGCATTAGAGCAATGTCCTAAGCATGTGAATTGTGAGTTTTGGAGGCATTCGATAGTGTGTAGACAAGACAGAGAACCGAGAACAAGGACTTGAGTACAAAATAAAAGACGGTAAAATAAACACCATAATAGAGAAAGGCAGATGCCACGATACGGTAGGTAAGACACGCAGTGCAGATGGGCGTTTTCCACAAGAGAGTCACCTGCGGAAGGGGGACACAGACGGTGGAGGTGCCACTTTGGGCATTTTGGAGAGGATGGCAGTGAGCAGAAAGGGACCTCAACCAGCACCGGGGAGGGGGACCCAGTGGTTCCTGGCACGGCAGCCACGAGAAGGAGCAGTGTGAGCAAATGCGGTAGCGCGAGATGTCAGGGACCGGAATTCAGGGGGGCCGCTTGGACCAGAGGGTTCGTGGTTCAGAACCGACTAGTCACCACTTGAAAGGGCTTCAGGGAAAGAGGCGTCCCCTGAGAGCGCCAGGTTTCTGCTACAGCACGTGTGAAAGAGAAAATGCCAGCGACACAGGGGAGGCCACGGTGGAATTCGCTGGCGATGGCCCAAGTGCGGGACTGAAGGGCGTGTGCGAGCGTGGGCTTTGGAAGCAACGGAAAACTGACATGAGCGTTTGTGAAGTTCGCTCCTGTCGCGGTGGGCAAAGGTCAGCGGCATCTCAAATGCCCAGCCCTTGTACACGGCCTCCTTAAGTGGCATTTAAACACGAGCAGGTCGAACCCAGAATCCATAACCTGGACCTCTAAATGGTGCTTCCTGCATCAGGCAAGGCTCCAGGTAGATAGAGTATGGATCAAGAAAAGCTTCAGCCCCAAGGAGTTTAGGGTTCAGTAAGGGTTGCACATAATGTGAGAGAAACACAACGGCCAGGTGAAGGCGAGCTGTGGAAGAGATGACTGGAGACTTTGCAACACTGAGGACAAGTGCGTTTTTGTCCTGGTGTGTGACCGGGGCAGGCGTTCGGTCCAGAGCCAAGAGGAAGGCTGCACAGAATATTTTATGGACGATTAACAGGCTTGGATATCAGGCTTTCCTTGCACTCAGTAATAACACTAGTTTTGCTTAAGGGTTTTTTTCTCATTTGATCTACAAAGATAGGAATCTATTTCCCGTCAAGTTCCGAGTGTGATGGCTAATTTCAATGTCAACGTTGACCTTGGGGCTAAGGGAGGCCAGAGGAGTCAGGAAATACTATTTCTGGGGCCTGCCAGGGAGGGTGTGTCTGGGAGAGATTAGCATTTGAATGAGTAGACCTTAGAGAAGAATGCCCTCAGCAGGGCAGGTGGCCTCTACCAAGCCCTTGAGGGTCTGAAGAGAAACAAAGAGGAAAGAGGAAGCCTGAGTTCTCTCTCCAGCTGCTAGAGCTGAGCCACCCCTGGTTCCCTCGAATAAATCCCCTCAAATCTGTCGTCTAACTATCATCTATCTATCTATCTATCTATCTCTCTATCTATCATCTATCTACTGTTGGATCTCTGGAGAACCCTAATACGTGTCACATAAGCAAATCGCCCCATATAGTCAAAACTTTTTAAAGTAGCCCTACAGCACTGTTTCTACATCATGAGTTAATGAGAAGATAGGATTTGGTGTCAAGAAATTTGTTTTCCAGATACTTAGGCTTGCAGGTATAAGAAGGTCTATGGAAAGCCAAATTGGATTATATTCTAATTTCTCCACATGCAATTTTGCGTTAAATTCCTCCCATGTCTTTGAATGGTTACACATCCTGCATCTGGTGATCTAAATTTTACCGGGAAATTAGTGTAGGCAAAAAGATAAGACACGTTACTGTCCAGGAGCTCTTAAATATGCTGCAGAGCTATTGTTCCCTAAAGAAGCTAAATTTTGAGAAGGATATAACAGAATATTTCATTCTAAATAGAACAGAAGCTCCAAATGAAAATTAGACAATTCTTACAAATTATACTGATTATACTGACAATAGAATTAACATTCCCTTCAGACTTTGTAAATTTCAGATAATTGCAGCAGCTTATTTCCTACTTACCAAGGTTCTTCGAAGTGATTTCCTATTTGAACACCCCCCCCCCAAAATAACTTTAGGGGTTTATTTTCATGTACAGCTAAGGATTCTCTGTTTTGATGAAGACTTCTTTGAAAACTTAAGACCACAAATATCTCTTTCTCCCCTGAAATGATTCATCTCACGGAGGCAATCTTCCTGTGACCTCTTCTCGTGACTAATGACGCCTTGTTCCTTGCACTTGAATTTCCCTTCATAATCTTCTTGTGGTTGGTTTTATTCTACATTTTACAGGCATTATTGAGAAACAATTTACACTTAAACACAATCTACCCATTTAAAGTGTCCAGTGGAACCTGTCTATATATTCACAGAGTTACTCATGCATCACCACAACCAACTTTAAGACATTTCCATCATCCCCAAAGGAAGCCCTGTCCCACTGAGATTTCACTACCCAATCTCTGCTTCCCCCTCCCCACCAAGCCCTAGACAAGCACTCATTTACTTTCTGCCTCAAAGGATTTGCCGATTCTGGACATTTGATATAAATGGCAATCACACAATATGCGGTCCTTTGTGACCAGCTTCTTTGACTTTGCATCATGTTTTCAAGGCTCATCCATACTGGAGCATGGATTTCTTTCTATCACCGAAGAGTATTGCATTGTGTGGAGACACACATCTTCGTTATCTAGTCAACATTTGATGGGGGTTTGGGTTGTTTCCACTTGCTGACTGTTACGAATAATGCCGCTTATGGACATTTATGTATGAGTTTTACGTGGACATATATTCTCGCTCTTCCTGGCTGTCTACTCAGGAGCAATTCTACGTTTAACCATTTGTATTTTCTAAAGGGGCCGCACCGTCTTCCATTCCCACCGACAGTGGATGAGGGTTCCAGTTACCGCACATTCTGGTCAACACTTAGCATTATCCGTATTTTTTCATTTTAATCATCTTAGCGGGCGTAAAGTGCTATCTCACTGTGGTTTTGATTTGCAATCTTCTGGTGGGTAATGCTGTTGACCATCTCTCCATGTGCTCATTAGTCATTTGTATAACTTCTTTAAAGGAATGTCTATTCAGATCCCTTTATGATCTTTTATTTTAAAATATAATTGGATGCTTAAATCATACGCAACATCTATAAAGCATAACAGTTTAACGAATGCGGTGAAGAGCACCCAACTAACCAAAAATATATTACTACCAACAATGCACATATACTTGTACTTTGGTACTCTGGTCCCCTCTGTCTCCCACCTCCTTCCCTCTTCAAGATAACTGTTCCCCAGAATTGTTTATTTACCATCACATTACTTTAAAAGAATTAGCTTCATCATATTTTATATATACTTAACATGTATCAACTTTACTGGGTATGAACTTTATAAGAGTTGGATCATAATGTGTGATATTCTCTGGGGCTTGTTTAACTCAATGTCATTTTCCTAAGATTTATTCAGATCTTGGTATTTTGCTCTGCATCATCTTTTTTCATCGCAGTATTCTAGGAGTGCCTCATAATTTGTTTATCCATTTTTCCATTGATAGGCATTTGAGTTCCTTCTGTATTTTTGGCTATTTCCAATGGCAGCTTTCCAACGTAATGACAGATTATTTCCCATAGTTGTTATTGAAATTACCCTCCCAGAAGCAGGGTATACAATTTCTCATTGCCCACTGATCCCATAAGGTTAATAACAGTACGTGATAGTTGTAATGGCCTAAGAGCATTTTTTTTAACGTTTATTTATTTTTGAGACAGAGAGAGACAGAGCATGAATGGGGGAGGGTCAGAGAGACGGAGACACAGAATCTGAAACAGAAGAGCATTTTTTAAACACGTGCTACCCTTTTCTATCTGTTCTGTCTTTTAAGATGTCACATCCTTTGTAAAGAGCACGAATAAACTACAAAGTGGGACTCATAGATGGCTCTTTCCATTCATGTCTGCCCTAATAATGCATTTGGCTTGAAAGTCTATTTTGTATAAAATTAATATAACTAGGGGCGCCTGGGTGGCTCAGTCGGTTGGGCGGCCGACTTCGGCTCAGGTCATGATCTCGCAGTCTGTGGGTTCGAGCCCCGCGTCGGGCTCTGTGCTGACAGCTCAGAGCCTGGAGCCTGTTTCAGATTCTGTGTCTCCCTCTCTCTGACCCTCCCCCGTTCATGCTCTGTCTCAAAAATAAATAAATGTTAAAAAAAAAAAGAAAAAAAAAGAAAAAAAATTAATATAACTAGCCCAACTCGATTTTGGTTAGTCCAATTTGTACACATTTTACTTTGTCTCTATCCTGTAACTGGTTGCCTCGCAATCTTTCCAAGGTAAAACATAAGTATAAAATTAAAGACATCTAATTCCCCACTCTAATGACAGAACAATCTAGAAGAACCTTAATTGAGCTTGTCTACCTCCCCACTTGGATGCTTTGCTGTCCAATAGGTTATTGCAGCATTTTTTCTAGAGAATCCATAAATTAGTCAAAATCATTATATTTTACAAAGCTTGGATTCCCACAGACGATGACCACTCTACTTGCCATGTCTCTTGAATCTCACTCAGCACTTCTGGAATCACTTTCCTTCTGCTTGTTGAAGTAGATCCTTTAGAAATTCCTTGAAAACTTTTGATTCTTATTTTTCTCCAAATATGCCAGCCCTAGGATCTGGATATACTCTAGACATTTACCACTGTGACACTTCACCCCTCTTGTCTGGCACTACTCAGATTTCCAGCCTTGGTGCAGATATCCAGAGATATACACACACACACTCTCTCTCTCTGTCTGTCTCTGTCTCTCTCTCTCAGAATCATTTGGAACCTCTCTTATTTCTCATAAAATCAACAATCTCTCAGAGTGTGTCTTATCCAGAATTTAGTTGTTCTATACTGGGAGTGCCTCACAGAGATCTTAACTCATTGAAATGAGGGAAATACACATCAATTTTTTGGCTCTTAACCCCACACTTCTTTATTCTTACTTTGCTACATTTCTATTTCTATTTTGTATATGTTTTATCTCCTTGAAGAAACAAAATCTTTGGACACTTTGCCCTCTACTTCTTCCAGTCCTGTGTGTGTGTGTGTGTGTGTGTGTGTGTGTGTGTGTGAGTTTGGAAGCACAAGAGGTCTTTATCATACTCTTGTATCTCATGGCTTATTAAGGGGGCAAGCATCGGGTCGGGTAGTTTGCAGACACTCCATTGTACCCTCACACAACGTGAAAGGTGAGAAAAAAGAGACACTGTGGTAATTCTTTCATAAGTTGCTCAAGTTGTGTAACTAATAATCAGCTGAACTCAGGGGGTGAAACAGAACCTAACTTTACTCTTTCCCAGTCCCGGCCCTTCAGGTTTCCAGTATACATTCCCTCTTCTCTCAATGGAAAGGAATCTTGAGAAGAATTCACACTTTCCCAGGTCACCCTCGAGGAGTATGCAGTTCAAATTAATCTCAAAATTTCAACCTTTCATCCCACTGAAAACGCCTGACTTTCCTCAAATCAGTTCACTTTTATTTATTTATTTTTTTTTTTTATGTTGGAAAATGGAGTATTCAAAGAAGATCATGAGGAAGAAAAAGTCTGGTCTAACTAGTACTTCTGCGATCCAGTTTGGGGTCTTCTCCCATGGTGTGCTTGCACGGGTTCTCCGGAGGGCACCTTAAAATCAGGTTACGTGCGGGGCCGGGAGGCCAGTTTTGCGTTCTCACCCACCATTCACAGTGACGCACCTGTAGCCTCTCTGTGCTAACATCCTTACCCAGGAGGAGGCTCTGTGGGGGAGAGTATTTCAGGATGGGACACTGGACACTGGGAAGACAGCGCGCAGCCCTGTCCCCCTGTTGGTGGCAGATGAAAGTGCAGCGGACTCCCTCCCTAGACACCCCTCCTCATTCTGCTTCAGGGACTCCACAGCTAGGGCCCAAAGCATCGCCAGTCACCAATCCGCAGCAATCCCCAAATACCAGAGCGAAAATGGTCTCTACGAGACTCTCATGCAGTGCCCTCCATCCGGTAGAGGTGACGGGTCTTCCTCGTTGAAAACTGACAAGTTTTTCCAAATAAACACTAACGTTAGCGCCTTCAACCCCAGTCTCTTCTGTTCTCCCAAAACACTGGCGATCAGAGCACAGGAGTTTCACGCTGTCTTATATCTGTGTTGCTTACGCTGTTTCCTGATAATTGCATTAAACTCAGCTTTGAAAATCGGCTAAAATGCAATCACTACGCTTTCTTTTCAACTTCATCCTACGGTTGGAGAAGCCAGAGTTCAAAGCCAACTTGCCTAACTGAACTCCTAGCTCTTCTTCTAAATCCTGCTCAACACGTAAATACAGTGCATTAATTTCCCGGAATGGGAGGAAAAAGTGTCAGGAGGCCAGAGGCGTAGATTTCATTCCTATTCCCACCACAGACTCCTTGCGACCTGGGGTAGGTTACCAATCCCTTTTGCCCTGGAGTCATTCCCTCGCACCCTAAGCGAGCTAGAATACATCGACCCAAGAGATCCCAGAACAGATCGTTTTTAGGTCTAACATTCTATGTCTCTATGAAATATCCTCCCAATTCAATCCCCAGCACTGTCAGCTGAAGGCAACTCCTCCGTATAAAGATCGAAAAATCCAGGGTGCCTTTAAGAACGTGTCTGCACTTCCCGTTATATGCAGCAGACACACAAAAAAGAATTCTATTGATTCCCCAACTCTAACACACACACAGTTATTTTTAAGACAGCAAAGACTATCTAGTAGCCCAATGCAGTGAATGACTGGTCATTATGTCATAGAACAGCTATTAGAGTTGAAAACGAAATAAATCCATCTGGTTGAACGAGGTTACTATGCACACGCTCTTGTGTGTCCCTGGCTCACGGTACCCACCTCTAATTTCTTCTTCAAAATGTAACGCTCTTGGTGTTACGTGACACTCTGTGATAAATGCTTTTATTTTTGTAAAATGTTTATTTGTTGTGAGAGAGAGGAAGGGAGGAAGAGCACACGTTCGTGCAAACACAAGCAGGCGAGAGGCAGAGAGAGAGGAGAGAGAGAATCCCAAGCAGGCTCCATGCTGTCAGTACAGAGCCCAACATGGGGCTCGATCTTACGAACCCTGCGATACTGACCTGAGCTGAAATCCAGAGTCAGACGCTCAACCGACTGGGCCCTGCAGGTGCACCTATAATAAAGGCTTCTAGAACCAGGTAATGAAAATGTGATAATCTACTAATTCTAAGTTCCCACTGCTTCCTTAACTGTCGTATGGAAAGTTTGGTCTGTACGTCTGTCTCTCCAAACAGAAATGTGCATTGCTTGAGGGCAGGGCTGCATTTCTGAGACTTGTATTTACAGATTCTCACAGATTTGTGTTTGTGTTATTTGTACTGTGGCTCGTAGCAGGCACTCTGTTTGCATGTGAAGTGTGCTGCCCAAACTATGCACTCACGCGGGAAAAATAAGATCGATCTGTTTGGGTGTGGAGACCCAGAAATATCTAAAAATCACTGAGGAATTTGGATTTCTCCCTTTTATTTAACTTAGAAAGATATTCTCATGGCAGCATCTTCTAGGATGAATGAAAATTATACCCGCATTTAAATTCAACCGTCAGACCAGTCCTTCTCACAGCAGAGTCAAAGTTCAGCACATAATGGTCGCGCGTTATAATGTCATGAAGAGAAGCAAGGTGGTCCTCGTGGAGGGATGTTGTCTGAATTAGCTAATGGGTGACTGACTGTAAGGGGCTTTGGGGATGCAAAGCTCTGCATACGTGATAATTACGATTATTATCATGGGGAGTAGGACGTTCCTCGTCGCTCTTTGAGCAAAGGGCCAGAGGATGAGTTTGCTACCAGATACAAGGTAGCTACCAAAAAGAGGTGTGCAAATAACGAGTGATACGGTGCCCACCGCAGCTGAGTTTTGTTCAGAAAGTTGCTTCTGTACTGTGCAGCTGATAACGCATCAAAACAGGCAACATAGTGGGCGCTTTTGAGATCCAGAAAGGCATCACAAAAGACTGTTTATTTTCTTTACGTTAAAGACCTACGACGTTACACACAGAGCAGAGTCTCCAGTATCCTTGCAGACGGAGAGCAAGCCCTTAGAAGTGCAGACAGCACAGGGATATTGGAAAAGACACGCGTGCCAAGACACGGAGAAAAACACCCGGCTTTCAAAAGCCCCTTATCCAGCGTGTGTTTCTTTTCGGGGACCCAGATTTAAAGAAGAAAAGAGAGGCAAACACAGACTGTTACCTTCCATAAACAGGGGTCATCACACAAGAAGCCGGAGCCCCAGGAGCAGAAGCGGTGGTCACAGAGCCAGAGGCAGAGCTGGCGGGGACGTCCATGTGGCCTTGGGTCAGCAGGCTGGAGCGCCACCTCCCACCCCTGTGCTGCGATGACCCCATGGGGACAGCCCCCTGCCCGGACCGCCTCCCCCCTCCCCACGTGAAGCTGTCAGTCACAAGGCTTTACCCAGCTCTGCTCCCGAGAACACTTTTCATTTCTCAGGCACTAATAGGAATGAGGGTGGGAGGAGGAAAAGAGGGTCGTAATGAGGCTCTCATTTAAATTCTCTAATTAAAGAGGTTTTCAAGACTTTCAGGAATATTACCGTTTAGGGGGCAATGGCTGATTCTGAGAGCTCGGTCCAAAGCTGTCTTTGGAAGCATTCGGGACAGAGTATTTATCTGACTTGTTGGAGAAAAGACAAATGAAAAAGCAAACAGTTCATTATTCCAACTATTAATGGGGAGGAGACACCCCGAGACAGCTGGGCTTCTCAGTCTCTGCAGAGCCCCTCGGAAGCACTAATGAGACCCAGCAGTGACTGCTGGCCGCCCAGCCCACCCACCAGTGCGGCCCATACGTCCTCGGCCCTACACTCACAGAGCATTTCTCAAGACCTTCCAAGGAAATCATAAAGTGAATCAATCTGTTTGCATCTCACCGCCTTCCTCCACCTCCCCCACTTCTGGTTGGCTAGGAAAGGGCCAGCAGCCATAAGGACAATGGCCAGCACCCATAAGGACAACGGCCAGCAGCCATTAGGACAACGGCCAGCAGCCATAAGGAATCAAAGAAGGCTTGTGAGTCACCGTCGACCGTAAGTCAGATTCCACGTGATCTGTGAGGACTGTGCCAATCATCCCTGATAACGATCCTGATACCCTGATAACCAGGCTGGTGTCTCTCGAGCTGCAGTGGGGCTGTGAATGGCCCAGAGATCTTATGAAAACGTGGATTCTAATTCATTACATCTGGGGGTGGGGGCACCAGGTTCTGCATTCTTATGCTCTGTTATCCACCAGGTGAACCAGGAGGAGGGTTCCATGACCTCCTGTCCATCTGCAAACCCTCCATATCTCAAAAATACATATGTAGTGATGCATTTTTAGAGCTGCACACGATTCTTATTTGCATGTGCAGAATCGCGTGGTCCAAACCCGCGGCCATGAAGAGTTCCACGAGGAGAATGAGTGAGGGTATCTGCCTGGTGGTTGCAAAGTTCACAATGAGATGCCCATCGGGCATTATGGGCGTGCGTGGACACCTCTCTCCCACAGAGACCCAGAATCTGCTCGCTCTATGCCTATGGAGAGAGTCACACAGATTTCCCAAAATGGTTCTGGATCCAAATAGGGTGTTTTGGCCCAACCCTTCCTAACTTGTCCCCTGGATTCATACGGTATGAATATACACTCACTGAGATCTGGGGAACCCTACGTCACGGGCAACACGGCCCAAAAGGCATGAACACAGAATCGGCCACGGGGTGACCTCAGCATCCTTGCGAGATCTTGGTCCAAAGAGATCAGGTGTTCTCCCCGGGGCACCGGAGGCAGCAAATCAGAGGACAACGGAGGAGGTATGCAAGAGAATTCTTACTATGTGTATCTACTACAGACTTAAACTGCATTCTTATGTTTTTTCCCCAGACCTGAGCACGAAAATGAATTATTTGAATAAGTTTTCTATCATAAAACATATGTTTAACTGAATAGGTAATTTAAGTAAGTGCCAACAAGACATCTAATCAAAAATCATTTCATGTGCACAAAAATGGGAACCACCGTTGACAGTTCATGTCAGCCATTGGAGGCCTCTTATCGGTAGTATTTATAATTATCTGAAAGCCAAGTTCCTGTCTTTAATTGGACTACTTCTGTAAATTCACATCAGCAAAATAACACTTTCTCTACACCTAAAGTCATGTTTTTACCAGTATCCCAAGGAATAACAAGCCAAAACAGATGCTCTGTTACTCTCGTATGTTTCCAGTTTCGTTGAGGTTTGATTGACAAAAATTGCACATAATTAGATTTGATAGCATGATATTGGTTTGTTTCACAATGTGTGTAGCAAAATGATGATTGAATATACACGTTCGTCACGCAATGGTCACCACAGTCAGGCTAATTAACACGTCTACCGTCCCACAGAGCCACGAAGCGTTTGTGTGCTGAGAACACCTGTTTTTGAGATACGTGACCTGGGTATTCGATTACTGTGTGCTTTTGTGTGAAGGTGTGCTACTGACGACCTCAGTCTCTCTGACCTGATGGTCTATCATTTTTGCCACAGGAGACACTCTACAGAGAGGGGCTCCCAGCCCTGCGTGGATGTCCCTACACGGCTGTGCCTAGGCTCGGGGGCCTGTCCCCGGCGGTTGTCGGTGTCTTTCTGCAGATACACTGCCCCAGTGCCCTCCCGTCTCCACAGGCCAGCCCCGCTCAGGGGTCCTATAGTCCATTGACTGTCCCAACCAGCAGACCAAAACTCCAGTGAGATGGAGGGTGTGTCTGCCCATGCGTGTGTTAGAGAACAAAGCCCCTCATTCTTCTACTAAAGCTCTATTTCCTATCTGACCACCTTTCTTTGTGTGCCTCCTATGGGAATATCTTCTCCAGAGCAGAGTCCGATCATCTCAGACTCTCGGAGGCAAGGCTGACCCAGCACTGTCCACTTCCACCGTCTCTGTGATTCTTGACCTTTGGATCATGAGCCTGGGACGTCAGACTGACCTCTACTTCTGTGGCCCCTCGAGCTGTATAATGACGGAAATACCATAAATCACAGGGTTTTATAAGCTAGTGAAATAAAGTCAGAATTACAAAAGAAATTTACATTTGTTGTGAAAGCAAGGATTTGTCGGGTCCATCAATATTGTCACAGTGCCATCTAATGGAAACATGAAATAAATGTATACTTTAGAAAACTAAGAAAATGGAGTTTAAGAAGATGATGAGATAGCCTATCAAGTTATCAGAAGGTACTTTTTCTCCATATTTGTGGTTTCTCCACAAAAATTGTGATGCATGTGTTTCAAGTGATTATAATTTCAATTGGATAAGGAAATACACGTGGACGTCACCCACATTATTTTTCTTTTAAATCACCATGAAAAGATACTTCAAATGTTTATTTCTGCTGTTTTCCAAAACATATAAACATAGAATTCAAAATTTTCTTCATAGTTTACAAAAGACTAGAAATGAAAGAAACCCTTTAGTAATTTTGAAAACTTTGCTTTAGGGAATATCATAATTTCATTTAGGGTAAAATGGCATAATCATATATAGTCTTAAATAACTTTTATAAGAAGTAGATTTTCAAAGACATTGCAAGAGATCTGGAGTGAGTTTAGGAAGGTCTCCCTTTGTGGATTCATTAGGTAGGTGACTATTTTCAGATGAATGTTGCAAGGGCCATCTGTCCACAGATTTTTATGAAGTCTGATACGCCTCTGCATTGTTAATCTGTCCCGAACCCCCACATGGTCTGTGTGACATTGAATAAAACATATAATGTGCAGTTGGGTTATTTGTAATTTTATGCCACTTTCTTCTCATTTCAAAGGACATTTCCTGATTGTTTTTGATGTTAAAGTAACGGTGTTAATCTGATTATGTGTTCCAATGTCTCTCATATTATTCTGTCACTCAGGACGAGAACTCCGGGTCAACTGTCTCTACGTGCCTCGACTTCCCACAAGTGAAAGACGTTCCGTCAATCACTGGGACAAGACTCCTTGACCAAGCACACTGTCACTCTACCATTTCAGTCCTAAACAAGGCACATTAGCAATGGAGCTAAACACGTGAATCTGGACACAGCTCAATCGTAACATGAAATTATATTATTTTTCATGCACTCTCACTGTAGTGTTCCGATAATCACTCCTTCTATTGCTATATTACATAAAAAAAAAAATCCCAAATCCTACTTTGGTATCTAAACTTGCTTACACATTAGCTCGCTCAACAAATTTCATTTATCATCATGATGTGCAGACAAGACAAATAAGATACAACGTTTCCAAGGAGTTCAAAGGTGGATGCTAGAAACACTGAAAACTGCAGAAGGAAAACAACAGGTCATTAATCCAGTTGTATCATTATAAAAACAACAACAACAACAACAACTTTGTGCCATAACAAATGTAAAGACTTCCTAGACCAAGATAATCTGAGGCCTCTGGAAAATCTCTAGAAATTAATGTTTTGGTTTTTCAGAAATACTTTTAATAAAAGCATCCCAACTCTATTACTTAACGTCACTACCATTTCTACTCCATAATAATTTAGCATGTCAATCAGTGCTTTAAACCTCAGATGGTTCAAGCCTGTGTTTCCTTTAAAATAAAACCCACGGAAGCAGCACATCGAAGAGAATTTGCATCACGTCTGCCTGATACGTTCAGGCTGACTTCATTTGTTAACCTGTGCAAGGCGTATCTGTTGATTTTTATCTTTCTTCCCAGCACTAATTTCTCTCTCGTCAGATTCCTTACAAAATACAACTCAATTCCACTCTAATCTCCTAAACCCGATGCTTGATCCCGTAACTCCTGGGGTAAAATGTGTTCCTTTCAACTTGTTTCAAGTTACATTTTCATCAGACATTTTCTGGTGTTTTGGAAAAGCATTGTTAACATTTTTTTTTTAATATCAGCATTATATATACTTCAAAGCGAATCCTGGTGTTTCCTTAGTTTGATATGGTCAGACTTTTCAGATTCCCCGGAGTCAGCGTTCGGTTTCACAGCAGAGTTCACAGGTTGATCAGTGGCGAGAGACCCTCATGCAAAAACGTTATTTTGGGGGCTCAGGAGCTGAGACAACATACGTGACGGGTTGAGGGAGTGCAGTCACATGTCACATGTCACATAGCGCAACCTGGAGAGGCAGCTGCGGGCTCAGGGAACCGTCACGTTCTCCTGGGTCCTGCTGTAAGAAATCTCCAAGAAAACAGCACGCCTGCTTAGAAGACGCTGTGGGCAATGCCCCTTTTCAAAAATCATCCAAAGGCAGTAAATTAAAGCACAGAGCCTTCCCGACAACGGCTCACTCCCAAATAAATACCTGGGTAAATTGCCAAAGGCCTGTGGGAGGCAGAGCTTTGGTAGTCTTCTTAAAAAAAAACTGGTCCTCTCCACTCTCCGGTGGACATGCTCCTCGTGACCTGGCCATGAGAGAATGTGCCAGACAGATCCGCACGAGATCACCTCCGAGTTGGTTGGTTTGCTTGTTTATGGTGGTGAAATACGCTCAACACAGAATTTCCCGTCTTAACCGTCTCTCCATAAATGGAATCATGCAGCGTCTGTCCTTTGGTGACTGGCTGCTTTCAGCGTAATGTCCGCAAGGTCCATCCGGGTTGTAGCGGGTGTCAGGACTTCCTTCCTTTTTAGGACTGGGTAGTGTTCTGCTGAGTGCACATACTACGTGTCGCTTATCCGTTCGCTCATCTGTTGCTGGACATCGGGGCTGCTTCGCGTTTTAGCTGTTGTGAATAACAACACCGCTATCCGTAAGGCAAGACGTTGAAGATAAGTGATATGTGGTCGCGGTCTGCAGAGCAAGCAATCAGTGTATGAGCCTGGAGACATGGAATGACGCACATACGAATTCTTCCCAGGAGCTTTTCTTTTCAAGGAGGCTCCAACCCAGTGCAGAGCCCAAGGACACGCGTAAACTCATGACCCCGAGACCCAGGACTGAGTCCAACACTTAACCGACTGAACCACCCAGGAGCCCCTATCCCGGGAACTTGTCTCATCAAACCCACGATGTCCCAGGGATTCCAGGAGGGAAAAAGTAAAGGAAAATGTACTAAACAGAGTACAGGGTAAAGCTACAGGAACAGTTAACCTACGTACGGGTGACTCATTCAGAATCCGACGCGGGAGGCGCCCGGCTCCACACCAGCAAGGTGTGAAAAGGGGAGGCTGGGAGGGTAGGTTTTCCACGGCCTTGCTGGGGGAGCCCCGGCTGCAGTGAGGGTGTAAGGTGAACGCGGATCTCTCACCTCCAGAGCGAACCATCTGCGTAGATCGTGCCCGCCCGGGTAGCTGTGTGCACGCGGCTGGGGGACACCACACCCAAACGAGGAAGGCTTCCTGGAGGAGGTGCTGACTTCGAGCTCAGCTCTGAAGGATGGGGAGGAGTTTCCCAGAAAGGCAAACCTTATTTGGCACAAACCAGAATATGCGAAGACCTTACCATAAAACAGAGCAAATTGGACAAACCACCAGTTAAATGCGGCTCATGTAGAATGTTCTAGGTGAGGAGAGATGCCCCTGAAAGAGACAGCAAGCAGGGTGGGGGGTGTCGCAAGACGCCGCGAGCCATGCAGAAGAGGGCCGCCTCCCCTCTGGCGGGGGAGGCGCGCCGGAGGGTTAGTTTAAGCACACAAGGGCCACGCCGAACTTGAAATTTGGAAATGTCATTCTGTCCGAAGCGAAGAGAATCGCTTAAGGTTTGCAGAATTGGGAGAAGAACCACACTTACGAGACCACGGTTGCAAAGACGTCAGTGACAACAGAGGCCACATAGGCAGGGGAGCAAGAAAACCGGACATCTAGGGCACTCACAAGGGTCTAAGTCCTGGGGATCCAGTGAATATGGCAAAGTGGGGGGGAGGGGTCCGAGGATCCTGGGAGTCTGGAGAGACAGAAACTGGTGATGGCGCGCAGAGGACAGAAGACGGAAAGATGAAGTTACTTGCCCCCGACGCTTTCCCACCCTCGCATCCTTCGAGGCACACAGGTGGACAAGTCCTACAGGAGAGGGCTTGCTGGGACTGCAGGTCCTGGAATTTCCTGCACAAGGGTCAGTTATCTCCAAGGAAACAGGGAATTTGCATTTAAGAGAAAAGTTTTCATGCTTTCTTCCATCCCTGACCCACCGAGATGGATCATCATGTCCCTGTTCCTACATCGGTGCTGGGCTCCTCGTGGGTGCTGGGTTCCTCATGGGTGCTGGGTTCCTCATGGGTGCTCAGTTCCTCATGGGTGCTCGGTTCCTCCTAGGGTGCTGGGTTTCTCGTGGGTGCTGGGTTCCTCCTTGGGTGCTGGGTTCCTCGTGGGTGCTGGGTTCCTCCTTGGGTGCTGGGTTCCTCGTGGGTGCTGGGTTCCTCCTTGGGTGCTGGGTTCCTCGTGGGTGCTGGGTTCCTCCTTGGGTGCTGGGTTCCTCGTGGGTGCTGGGTTCCTCCTTGGGTGCTGGGTTCCTCGTGGGTGCTGGGTTCCTCCCTGGGTTCTGGGCTCCTCGTGGGTGCTAGGTTCCTCGTGCATGCTGGGTTCCTCCTTGGGTGCTGGGATCCCCGTGGGTGCTGGGTTCCTCGTGGGTGCTGGGTTCCTCCTTGGGTGCTGGGTTCCTCGTGGGTGCTGGGTTCCTCGTGGGTGCTGGGTTCCTCCTTGGGTGCTGGGTTCCTCGTGGGTGCTGGGTTCCTCCTTGGGTGCTGGGTTCCTCGTGGGTGCTGGGTTCCTCCTTGAGTGCTGGGCTCCTCGTGGGTGCTAGGTTCCTCGTGCGTGCTGGGTTCCTCCTTGGGTGCTGGGATCCCCGTGGGTGCTGGGTTCCTCCTTGGGTGCTGGGTTCCTCATGGGTGCTGGGTTCCTCCTTGGGTGCTGGGTTCCTCGTGGGTGCTGGGTTCCTCCTTGAGTGCTGGGCTCCTCGTGGGTGCTAGGTTCCTCGTGCGTGCTGGGTTCCTCCTTGGGTGCTGGGTTCCTCGTGGGTGCTGGGTTCCTCCTTGGGTGCTGGGTTCCTCATGGGTGCTGGGTTCCTCCTTGGGTGCTGGGTTCCTCGTGGGTGCTGGGTTCCTCCTTGAGTGCTGGGCTCCTCGTGGGTGCTAGGTTCCTCGTGCGTGCTGGGTTCCTCCTTGGGTGCTGGGTTCCTCGTGGGTGCTGGGTTCCTCCTTGGGTGCTGGGTTCCTCATGGGTGCTGGGTTCCTCCTTGGGTGCTGGGTTCCTCGTGGGTGCTGGGTTCCTCCTTGAGTGCTGGGCTCCTCGTGGGTGCTAGGTTCCTCGTGCGTGCTGGGTTCCTCCTTGGGTGCTGGGATCCCCGTGGGTGCTGGGTTCCTCGTGGGTGCTGGGTTCCTCATGGGTGCTGGGTTCCTCCTTGGGTGCTGGGTTCCTCCCTCACAAGTTACGGCGAAGGCATTGCTCTGATGGTATCTAAACTCCCTTTACGTCTGCTTCTCAATCCACAACATCGAGAGGAAGAAGCTGTGGGTCCTCCGCGTCCTCCAAATGAGCCAACTTTTCTAATTACAGCTTTTAAGTCATTCTTTCTAAAATGTTCTCATTGAAAAGTCCATCGTTAAAAATTAAATCCTTTCTCCCCTTCAGCACTTTGTTGTTCTTGTCCAATGCCATTTGCAATTATTCCAAGTGTTGTTTGAAAAGTGCTTCTCATTAAATTAAGAGGCAGCTCCTTTAACTTGTCTACCTCCAGTTTATTAAACAAATCACAAAGGTACAGAATATGTTTTTCCAGAGGGGTTTTGGGGTTTGAGGATACTAATCATGAAATATGCATTGGAGAAGAGGTTCGGAAACAGTGCCCAATCTGCATGCAAAATCCCACACCGATAATTTCCACTGTCTAAATCAGATACAAAGTAATTCAGAAAAAGCAAAATAGGACAGCGAGCCACAGAGATCTTTCTTCAGGTGGCCTTCTGGGGCCCATAAATCAGTTCTAAAAATGCGCTCTCGGCTACAGCTTGGCGCTCTGGGTCGAAGACTCGAAGCATTCTTTTTACCAAATGTGAAAAAATACAGCCCAGTTTTAAGTTAGAGAGGAAAAGAAAAAGAACTTCGTGCTTTGAAATGCTTTGTGGTCCAGTTAGAATTCAAAACCGGTCTCGACAGTTACACTTTCTCCTTTGCTAGTACAGCTTGTAGCTGTCTTCAAATCCTCACTTTTGTGCCAAAATCACACAAATGCCGTCACCTATCGCGCACACTTCTATCAGTCCACGTCCCTGTGGATGATGTCTGCCCGGCTTCGGGACGAAACGTTACAGCGAATCACCTCTCGGTAAAGTTAACGATTACCCGCTTTCCTAGCTTGCAAACGGAAGTGTTTTCCTGACCTAATTAAACCCTGCGGTGACTTCTGATGGTGCCGATCGGATTTCCTGGGCTGCTCTCGCCACAGGTACCCTGGAACTCAAGAAGCTTGCTACCTACGTTTGGGGGGCTCCCCGCCAAACCAGCAGGACCCAGGCTTCTAGGTGGGCGGCTGAACAGCCACCCATTCCCCAAATGCACTGACTTTTGAAAGTTGCTGCCCTCGTATGTGAGTTTTCTTCACCGAAATCTAAGGCCGACTCAGTATTTCGCTAAGAAATTTGCTGTCAATGAATAAAGTTGCAGTAAGCTACCGACGTCGCGTTGCTTCATTCGTTTCGATCCTTCGATGTTCTCTTTCTTCTCCTTGACTGAGCCTGCTCAGAACCTCTCACGGTCCCCTCGCCCCCCACGCCTGTGACGGCATTTCGTGTCCATGCTGAGACACCGCCGTCCCCCTCCCGGGCCGCACACTCAGTGTGCACACAGTGGCCCAAATGCATCCGTGCTCCCCCCTCTTCATCCGTGCTCCCCCCCACCTCGTTTGTGCTCCCCCCTCCAATGCCCAGCGTCTATCGGCACTTTCTGACCCCTCCCAGACAGAGCTCATTTTCAACCTCATTCAAAAGTCAGCTCAAGTCCTATCACCCCTCCAGGGCCTTCCAGCCTCTTCTGAAGAGCCGTGTCTCCCCCCCCCCCCACCCCCCACCGTGAGCTCTCCCAGGACTGAGTCCCCCACCCTCGGGAGGACACCCAGAAGACAAGGCAATGTGGTTTGCCTTTCCTTCGGATGCACCCGCGGCTCGTGTCCAAGTGGGGACCGCACAGCCTGCGGCAAGCACCCGGCCGAACCCCCGGCACAACGCGCTTTTACTCCGTGTTAACCGGTGGAGGAAGAGGCAGCTGATACCCAGGGAGACAGCGGGGGAGATCGTGCAGAGCAGAACCCGATTATTCCCGCGTCATAGGACGTGCTAGTGAGTTGAGTCCCGCCTAACGTCTACGCCTCCCGAAAGAGCAGAGTGTGTTTCACCTCCTGGCACAGCTCTTTCCACCGAGGGCTTCATAAAGACCTTTGGACTTGACAGAAACAGTATTCCTTCCCATGTCTGGATTCTTGGATTTACCGTCCAACGAAGCGAGTGCTTCCATCGCTACGCAAGTAAAGGGAATGTTTCCCGGACCCACTGAGGACACACCTTCTCTGTGCCTCAGTTCCTCATATATTCACAACTGGGCTAGTGCCCCAAATCTGGCTGGGAACCACATTTGTCTTAGACACTGTTTAGAATAAAATACATAACCTTGACCCCCCCCCCCCCCACGCAGCTAAATCACCATCTGCAGTGTTGCAGTCAACAAAGCATTTCTTGAGATCCAGGCTCTAAGGTCATTCCAGAAGATAGAAGAAGGGACAAATGTCAACTGTCCTTTCCCCAAAAACCTTAGAGGTTAAGTGGGGCTGGGGGTGTTCATACAAATATATAGGTCAACACAACCCCCTGTGGCTCATCAGTACACAGGAGGGACATCCAATCCAGACCAGAGAGATGGGGAAATAGGAGGTCTTGGAAGGTTCCCCGGAGGAGGTGAGGTCTAGGTTGAACCTAAACTAGCCAGGAATCATCTAAGAGGAAAAGACTATTCCTAGAAAAAAAAAAAAAAGGTAGGGTATTCCAAAGTGCAGCAGTAAAAGAGGGCATGAAGATTCCAGGGAAAGAGAAAGAAAAACAAATTTGGAATAAATAGCATGGATTACCAAAGGTGGGCTGAGAGAGAGCTACGTCTAAAGAGAGACCTAGACGTGGGTCAGAGGGGCCGGGAAAGCCACGCGCTGTGGTTCTGGTTTACGCTGACAACGGTGTGAATCTGTACCAGGCTGTGGAGCCAAGAAGAGACACGCTGAGATTTGACTTTGGAAATACCGCTCTGACTACACAGCAGAGACCAGGTTAACCTATGTGTCCTCCCGCAGGCACGGGAACTCTTAGGACAATTGCTAGGCACTCGACGCAGTGCGCCGTGACGTTTGGAGAAGCTTCTCAGCACAGCGACGGAGTTCAAGCCACAGGTGAGAATGCAATTGCCCTGGTGGCCTTCACCGTGACATGGTGAGGATCGGGGTACAGTGGGCAGGGGAAAAAAACCTCAGCAAGAGGGCAGAGAAGGTCACCCTAGAGAGGCAGGTGGGAAATGACCTGAAATCAGGGCCATGGAACCTAAGAGTCTGATGCCATTAACACGGGTATCAACAACCCAATCAGGGCACACGAATTTATGTTTCTTGATCAGATACGTTTATCACTGTAAGTAAAAAGTTCTGAAAATTCAACAATTCTGGACTTTAAGAAAAAATGGTTTTTTCTCATTCATACACGTTTACCATCACAAATACCGAGTTTTAAAAATATGATTTCAATTTTAAAAGAGGGAAGTTATCTCTGTCAGGAGGTATGTGTTGAGCACACTCTTTGTACCTGTGTAGCTGGTGCTGGGTGTTCGAGATGTTTAAGGATTTGTCCTCTACCTTCAGAGAATCGCAGGGTGTGACCGGAAACTTCTAGGGATCCCCAGGGCTCGAAGATCACATTCTACAGAGACGCGGTCTGCACATGCTCAAAGGTCAGCTCTGTAAAGAGCCGTGAGCTACACCGGTGGGAAATGAGGACAGAGGCTGGAGGAAGCCAGGACCGACAGCTAGGGTCCTGGCACAGACACGATGTGTGGAGAGAGACCGAGAGAGCTCATTCCTCTGAAGTTGTGTGGCAAATCACACAGAACAAGTGTAGACATTGGTCCTGATCCTCTGAATTACAGGGCGGGGGCGGGAAGGCATGGTGTGCTTGGGCGGCTCACTGACCAACTCTTGGTTTCAGCTCAGGTCGTGATCTCACAGTCCGTGGGTTCAAGCCCCGCGTCGGGCTCTGTGCCGACAGCTCGGAGTCTGAAGCCTGCTTCGGATTCTGTGTCTCCCCCTCTCTCTGCCCCTCCCCCACTCACGCTCTGTCTCTGTCTCTCAAAAATAAATAAAAGTTAAAACAATTTTTTTTAAAAGAGGCCCTACTGCCTTAAAGCTTTTAAAGTTCTGGAGCAGAAGTTAAAGCCACTGCATTTTATGAATAAAGCCAAAACTGGCCTTCTCGTTTGCTGTCATGAACTTTTGACATCTTACAACATAAGCAATTGTGATGCGTTTGCCAATGATAGAGAAAAGAACCCCCCCCTTTTTTTTAACCTCCTGCAAAGCTCTCTGGCTAATCCCTAGAATTCTCCCAGGAAGGAAGGCTCCTGTCGCTGCTGATGGTCTCTGACCTCTCCTCCCTTTAACTTTGGATGATTCTCTCTTGGCAAACTGAAGGAGCACAACAGGGGACAGCCAGGGGACAACCACCCGGCAGAGCCGCCCAGGCGCACTTGAAACAGGGCACGGAGCCCATCCGCAGGGGTGCTGCCGGTGAGTGTCCTGCATTCATTGTGACGCCAGGCTGTGAAGACAAATTGACCATTGTGACCTTCTGTCTTCTGCCAGGAAGGCGGCACCAGCCTCCGAGCTCCGGGTCTTAAATCTGGCCTCAACGCAGAGGTCTGTGCTCCATAGGGTCTCTCCACTTCTGCATCATAGCTAACATTTGTACGTGTAGACAAGAAATTTTTTCGTATTTATTTTTGAGAGACAGAGAGAGAGCGCACGTGGGGAGGGGCAGAGAGAGGCAGGGAGCCACAGAATCCGAAGCAGTCTCCAGCTCCGAGCTGTCGGCACAGAGCCCGACACGCGGCTTGAACCCATGGACCGTGAGATCATGACCCGAGCCGAAGTTGGACCCTTAACTGACTGAGCCCCCCCCTTCGGCGCCCCCATTTCAGTACTTTGTCCCATCCCATAGCCTTGTGGTTGAGAACACAGGCTTACGGTTCAGAATGATCCAGAATGATCGGTGCTCAAACAGCGTGCAGGCGGGAGGCTACTGGAGGACTTGACCCCTCTCTTTTCCTCAGTGTGTTTCCACAAGCTTGGCCGAAGGAGTGGCTGGGGGAGAAGGCGGGACAGACAGACAGACCGAGGGAGGAAGAGTAGAGAGAGGGAGGGACAGGGAGAAAGACAGGAAGACAGGGGGTCAGAGGGAAAGAGCCAGCAGGGGTGGGGGAGACAGAAGCAGAGGGGCCCGAGGCCACGGAGGTCCTGTTCCAGCAAAACCCAGCGAGGCGTTGCACACATCTCTCTCTGGCAGTGGCTCTGCAGGGAAGGAAACTTGAACATACCCCTCAGAATACGAGGCTTTGACATAAAATTTATTTTGAGCTCAAGGTACTTGAAAAAGCAGCAGGTGCAAGAAAGGCGCCGTGACCCTCTCCTTTTTCTTCCCAGAAGCAGAGAGAAAACCCCACCTGGAAGATGTCTTCCCTATTCGAGAAGGAAGAGACCCAGTGAAGACAAGGACACGGTGCGGACGCTGTTCTGGGCAAAAGGAACCATAAGGTGAGCGCACAGAGGACAGAAAGAGCTCAAGCGTGCACTAAGAGCCCAGCTGGGTTTGCCACAAGCTGGCTTACGGCAAAGGGAGGCATGTCACCTTCCAGAAAGCCTGGGAAGCTTAGCAAGCTGCAGGCAGACAGACATCAGGCAGGAGCTGAAATGAAGTCCCCAGGGCTGATTCTCTTCTCCTTCCAGTAGGTTCTCTATTACCAGCATGCTCGCCTTCAGGGTCGCCAAGAAATAAGCCTAGCGGGTCTCCAATTCCCAGAGTTCCAGGCCGAAGGAAGCCACTGGAAACCTTCCTTCCCTTCCTTCCCTCAAGGGCCACTCCCAGGGGACAGGCAGCAGACCACCTCCAGCTGAACCCATTACTGTGTTCGCCGTCTTGGGTCTGGATCATAAGCTGGATCTCCAAAGCCGTGGATGGAGCCCCGTCCAGGCCAGAGAGAGCCAGCCCGTGGGAGGGGTGGGCTCCCCGTGTCATAATGGGGGGCGGTTGCTGGAGAAAGAAGTCTAGATGCTTCCAGAAATGAGAGGAGGTCGTTGTAAGTGAAGCGACGTGAGCAAATGGTCCAGTGAGCCTGGAGAGGTCCGTCGGAGACCCGGGAGGACCACGATTATGGCCAAGGTGCCCTATCCCGGGTTTTTCTTACTTCCTCCATCACAGTCACCAGTCAAGACCATGGACTAAAACGCACCAGTTGACATTCGTGCTGTCATCTCACTGGTTGCCAGGTAGCCGTTTCCCGTTGTAGGTTATAGATCCATATCCCCCCTTTTCTTGACCTAAACCGAACAACCAAATCTGCCAGATCTGTGTGGGAAACACGCGTGTGTCCCTGGTTGCGGTCAGGTGCTGTGCTTCAGGTCGACGGGTGTGAGAATACCCACGGTGTGAGCACCCGACTAGCGTGAGAAAACCCACAGTTAACAGTTGGGAGGTTGGGGTGGGGGTCTTCCTCCTCAGGCCCCCAAATTATTCTTGTCACCCACAGGCTGGCTCTTAATTAATTCAAACCTTTTATTTTATTTTTTTTTATTTTTTTTAATTTTTTTTTTCAACGTTTTTTATTTATTTTTGGGCAGAGAGAGACAGAGCATGAACGGGGGAGGGGCAGAGAGAGAGGGAGACACAGAATCGGAAACAGGCTCCAGGCTCCGAGCCATCAGCCCAGAGCCTGACGCGGGGCTCGAACTCACGGACCGCGAGATCGTGACCTGGCTGAAGTCGGACGCTTAACCGACTGCGCCACCCAGGCGCCCCTAATTCAAACCTTTTAAAACCGCCAAGCAGGCTTTTTACTCTATAATGAATAGTGCTAATACATGTCTCCGATCCTAAATAAATCACCCGCGTGTACAATCTTAACTGAAGGGATTTAAAGGACCCGGATCTCCTAGACATTTTTGTTTTGTTTTACGAACCTTTTGCAGTCTACCTTTATTTCGTGTATCCTAAGAAAATATTTGAGCCGTCCCCCAGTAGGTACCAACGAGTTCCCTTTCTAGGGAAGGAAATCACAAAGCAGGGTCACTGTCTCTTACATTAATGTACAACAGAAATACTGTAGGATTGTATGTGTGTATGTGTATAATCACATGCATAAATACTTTATATTGCATTTAAAGTACACATGCCACATGTTTTCTTTCTTTTTTTCTTTCAGGAGACTGTGAGAGTTACTTGATCAAAATTGAGTACATTCTTGAGAAACAAGGTTTAAATGGGTCTTGAAGTATATGGGTTTCGATAAATCCATGGAAAGATAAACATCCATGGAGGATATAAAGAATTAAACAATTTCTCCCAGTTGTTTTGGAAATATATCTAGATTCACATTTTGTTTAAGAAATGAGGTTATGTCACCAGATAGAGGTTAGGATTTCTTCTTTTGAACAGAGAGGAAGGTGAGTATTCTAGCCACTGTGACAGACCCATGGAGTACAGTTTTGAGTGACAAAGTCTGTTATGAGCTATTTCAGGATAAATTATTAACAGAGTGGCTTATATCTTAAGCAATTCTGTTAATATATCCTCCATAGTAATATCATATATATCTTAAACACATATATGTATATGTATAAGTTACATATATAAGTTATATGTGAGATATAACATACGTGATATCTTACACCTTAAGCAAACTCTATTAAAAACGAAGTGTCTAATATGTATATTCCAAATCCATACTGTCTGTCTAGGAGTGAATATTCTCTGCTGGAGATTTAACCAATCAGTAGCCTTGGGTCGGTATTTATAATGCTCTCCTCTACCAGAGGCGCCATCTACATAATGAAAAGGAACACAGGACTCACTCGCCCACCTTTGGTAACAGCTGGGATTTTGCACACGCATGAGGTGGCCGTCACGTGCAGTGGCACGGCCAGATCCAAGTCTCTTGGCTCCGCGTCTAAAACGCGCTGCGGATCAGGGCTGTGATTTTCAACTTTCTCAGTGAAATCTGGACACTCTGATGGGCGTTGTGTTTGGGCGGCTCTCTTGAAGGGATTCCGTTACGTGCAGAACTATGACACCTTTGTTTCGGTCCCTTCAGAACCATGCTGTTGCTTGAGGAGACCTGTGCATTCCCTTGGGTGACCTCTTTTGAACACTGGAGTCCAAATTCTTCGTGTTTGCGAATAAGCAGCATTCTTGGGTGCTGCCCTGATGGCACAGGCCAGGTCTCGCCTGCTCCGCCCCAGGTGGAGGGCTCACTGGGCTCACCGTCCAGTCACGCTGGTCCCTCTAAGCCCGTGTGTCTGCAGTTCATTCAAAAATAAACTCTGCCTACAGACGGAATCTGACAGCCGTGCCGTGAGGGCTTTGGGAAGTAGGCGTGATTTGTGAAATCCCACCTGAGAACCTCGAACATCAAAGGAGGGATGGCTGGCCAAGTGTGTGGGGTTTTTGTGAACCAGCTCCGGGTTCAGAGGCAGAGCGACCTGGGGTGACTTTTCCAACACCCCTGAGCCCGGGCGCTGAAAGCATCTCTCCCATGAGGTTGTGTGATGAATAAACGAGGCAAGGCACATGCGACGTCAGCAGAATGACAGGCGACTCACAGTGATGAAAAAGCGATTGTGCCGATGTAGTTGTACTTTGTTGTCTACTTCTGGCTACTGGCAAAGGCCGTAGCGGTCCCCACTCACGTTCAGGATCATCTGATTACGCTTCGCGGTGGAAACAAACAGTTAATACTTGCCCACGTCCAACAGATTTCCTACCGCATTGGAACTGGGGAGGGGGGACCCACTAAGGTCCGAAATTCAAACAGCTTTTTCCCTGGTATACAATTTGGTTTCTATCTACATTAGAAGGGGTTTTCTTAGCCACTATTTGGGGAAACTTCAGGGGAAAACATAATGCAGCACGAACAACTACAAAGGGCGGCTGACGCCCTTGGCATTGAACGGCTGCCTTTGTGGAAACTGGCGGGGTGTCTCCGAGTAGCACACACGTTCCTACTGCTTGTCTATGTCCTGGAAGCGAGGAGACGGTGTCATCTGCTGTGGATGCCCATCCGCGGCCCCGCGGCCGCCCCACGCACAAGGACGGCTCACGGCTAAGGCCCTCCCGGTGCACCTTCGCCACAGTGACGCGGAGCACGGGGGTCTTTGACAGGCTCTTGGACCCTTTGCATCGAAGTTATAGGGTCCATTACCTTGCGATTTTAATTAGTGCAAAAAATAACCGATTTTGTTAACAAGAAAGAAATCAATTTCACCGCAACACTGGTCGGGTATATTTGAAAAACCAGCACAACGAGGTAACTATGAAGACGCATTACCCTACCGGCACCAGGCACATGAGGGGCTTAATAAACGCTGTCTGATGCTGGTATTGTGTGATAAGAGGAAAAGTTGATAAGGCAGAGGAAACAATATGAGGCAGTGTCCTCGTCTGATTTTTCTGATGGATATCCGTTGCCTTTCTGCTGTCCTAGAAATGTAGCATTGAGCTGAGGCACTTAGGGTACCAGTGATCGTAACAGATCTCCGAGACTGAGCCTGATACGTGGCGTTCAGTTCTGGAGAGATCACAAATCTGGATCCCATTACCGAATTCACACATACAATCCCATGGAACTCCTCGGAACCCCGACAAAGGACGCCAGAGACAGCCGCCCAAGAGAGATCTGTGCCCGACTCCAGAGGCACGTGTTCTATGTACCACACACGGAGCAGTCCTTTAATCGGGATGTACCCTGTGCGATCATTTGTCTTTGGGCTGGACGTCAGCAACGCGTAAAGCACTATCATGCCTCCTGTGGATTTTGTGGCCAAAGCCACGCATATATTTATGAAGTACTTTTCCTACTAAGGTCGGCGTGTGTGAGAGTGTGTGTGCGTGTGTGTGGTTTTTGTTCACTGAAACCCGCCCCGTGTGTGCGAGAGTCATCAACAACGTGCATAGCCTCCCTACTTTGTGCGTCCAGAAGTGAGCCTCCACAGTGGGGCTGTCACACAGAAGACCATCAGGGAGGCGGTGCTCTGTCAGTAGAGGTCACCTGGTGTGTGCGCGACCTACAGGTGACGCTACAGGTGCGTGTACACGGCCGGCTGATGTGCTGGTTGGCGGCGTAAGAGAAGAAAGGATGATCAGATATTTCAAACTAACTCTAACACACTCTGACCACAATTAATACGTATGCTGGCCTTTGTTTACGACGAGTCACAGAAACGATCAGGGCAAGTCCTCGTCACCTCACCACTCCAGAAATGCCAACGGACTTCATAAGATTTTGGCCTTGAACACTGGCTTACTGACTGAATTGCTGTCTTTTCTCAATGCCGAGAAACATGCCACATCCTCTCTGAGGGTTGTTTGCACACGGACGGTGGGGTAGACACAGTAAGCCAACTCGGAAGCCAGTGGCGTGCCTACGGCCTCCACCCGTTGCCACACGACTCGCTCCTGGCGCCTGACGAGCCCTATCATTACACAAGGGGGCTTCGTGCACTCTCACCTTGTGCAAGATACCGGGGATGACGCTGTATGAGGACAGACACAAAGGGGAGTCTCGGAGACGTCACCCACGCAGCGAGGAAGGTGCTCTGCAAGGACCCCAAAGGGGCGGACTCCGGGCGTGATTAATGAGCTCATCTGTGTTCTTCCAAAATGTATCTTCATTCCTAGTGTGCACGTGAAAAACACACTGAATTAAACTAAAGTTGCAAACCCAGAGTTCAATGCCAAGAGGCTACGAGTAGCAGGTGTTGGCTGAGCTTCTGAGAAAGAACCTCCCTCTAAAGACGGGCAAGTGCGAACATTTCCGCACTTCCTGCCCAGGCGAGGCTCGAAGCTGCAGGGAAGGATCCGATCAAGGCTGCCCTCCGCCCTGCAGGGTCCTCTCAGCTCTGTGGGCCCCGGGCCTGACTGTCAGCAGTCCCGCCGACGCACGGCTCTGAGTTCAAGGACACCTTACTTCTCTTTGGTCACATTTTACAAAAACAGGAGCACGTTCTAAATACTCGGTTCTTTGGCAAAGTGCGTGAAGGCCAGAAGAACGCAAAGGATGGAGACAGGGGAGACGAGCGGACCGACCTGAGAGAGGCTGACACCTGTGTCCTGTCAGGGGCCACAGTGGCCTCCATACCACGTGGGACAAAGGGCCCGGGCTAAGAGCTCTTGCCTTTTATCGTAATCCCCAGAGGACGGGCTGAACCACGTCATTAGCGTAAGATACTCGCACTTTTACTATTTCGTTTGGGAAATGACCCAGGGGGAATCTGGTTCTGCAGTATCTCCATCAAATTTCTCCACAAACTTGTCTTCATAGGTAACAACGTCAGGCACCCAGGGGCTCAGTCAGTTAAGCGTCTGACACTTGCTCGGGTCATGATCTCACAGTTGGCGAGTTCCAGCCCCACGTCGGGCTCTGTGCTGACAGCTTGGAGCCTGGAGCCTGCTTCGGATTCTGTGTCTCCTTCTCTCTCTGCCCCTCCCCTGCTCATGCTCTCTCTCTCTCTCTCTCTCTCTGTCTCTCTCTCAAAAATAAATAAACATTAAAATTTTTTTTTAAAAAAAGAGAAAAGAAAAGTTCTGGACAAATGTGTCTCTTAGAAGCCCTTAGTGAAAGTCCTGGACCTCAAAGCTGGTGGCCCATGAGCAAGACGACATCAGGACAGAAGGGGGTCGTGTCCTGGGGACTTTCCTCGGCTCACTCCTTAGGGGACACAAAGGAAGTTTCACAATTGGAGCAAACTCTTCCCCAAGGAGATGAGGGAGGGGGACAGGGAGGGGGAGTGAGGGGGAGCATTTTTCCCCACAGAATTTAGTTTAGTTAAAAATACATGTAGAACAAAATTTGATGAGTACGTCTGAGGCCTCGCGTGAACCACTTTTCTGCATCCAATGACACTGAATCCGAAGGACAATTCGGTGTGACTGTTTTATAGGGACCCCTAAGAGGTCAAGTCCAAGGTCACAGAGCCACTTAGTAACATCCCCATGGTTTCCTTCCTGGCATTTTACCTCGAACATTAGGAAATATTAATTATTTGTCAATAGTAATATTGAAAGCAGAAAAGTGATGGACTTCCAGGGAAGACAGCAGAATAGAAGGCCCTAGGCTGACCACATCCTACAGACACAACTAGACAATCAGTGTAAATAACCCAGAAAATGGGGCGCCTGGGGGCTCAGTCGTTGAGCGTCTGACTTTGGCTCAGGTCATGATCTCTCAGTTCACGGGTTCGAGCCCCGCGTTGGGCTCTGTGCTGACAGCTCAGAGCCTGGAGCCTGCTTCCGACTGTGTCTCCCTCTCTCTCTCTCTCTGCCCCTCCCCTGCTCATGCGCTGTCTCTAAGATATAAATAAAACATTAAACAATTTTTAAAAATTGAATCACCCAGGAAAATGACCTAAGTTAAGGACGGCAGAATGGACTGTCCACAGCTGAATGTCGAGGAGAGGCTCCATCAAGGAGGGTGGGAAGGGCAGAGACAGGAGCCAAACGAACCCAGGGACAGAGTGCCAGAGGGAGGGACACGGCAGGTCCAGAGAGGGAAGGCAGCGGCCCTTACCCCAGGCCCCCCAGGCACAGGGAGTCCGCACAGCACAGACGATCACCCATGTAACATCTGGCTTTCAAAACCGTAGGGGCCTAATTTCGTGAGTTCTCGCAGTCAGTGGGGCTTAACCCCTGGGATTTACAAACCGGGAGGCTCAGCCCTGGGGAAGCCAGGAGGAGCCCACCAGCCCCACGGAGACATACAGAACTGAAGCTGTGGTTTGCAATACACCCGGGGTGTCGGGAAGGAGATTTGCTCGTTAATCTCAGAATGCGTGCTGGAAAGCCAGGTGTCTTCAGGAGACTTCTCCAGGAGCAAAGGAGCCACCCTGCACCATTTTCCTCGCCCGTCTCCCAGCACCCATCACCCACACCCAGCAGTGTGGACTGGCCAGCAGTGTGCTCCCGCCTCACCTTCTCCTCAGATGTGCCCCCTCCAGGCAGGCCTCGGCTCCGGGTCTCCACCCGCAGCACAACCACATAAATGCTGATGCCACGACCGCACCCCCCTGCAATGCGCAGACCCGCCTCCTCCAGTACGCCTTTGGCCAGAGCCCGTCTGAGTCGGGGCCACAAGCCCGGCAGGGTACGAGCATCCCTGACGGGCCAGCACCACTGCGAAGTGACTCGGAGAGTCAAGGGAGAGGGGACATCACCACACACACACCTGTCCAGCCAGGGCCCCGGCAGGGGGCTGAGGGGGGGGGTTTGGGGGGCACACCTCTGGTCTGACTGCGGGGCCAGCCCACCAGTGAAAGCTTCACAGGGAAAGTGTGCTGCCATCTGGTGCTTCTGCATCTCTGCAAAAGCCTCGTCTGATCAACTCAAGCCCCAGGCAGCCCCAGACTGTCCCACTGCCTCCGCAGGGACCAAGCCCCATCCACTAGAGGCAAAGAGAGCCACCTCAGATGGCAGGACTCAAGGCAAATGAGGCTTAGCCACGAGAATAGAGCGCCAGCTACACACTCCTGGAAACGCCGGGTTCTGGTGAACAGGGGCCACCGCACTGCAGAGCGCTTCAAGACCTCTTTTTCATAAGGTCGTGGCTTTCAAGGGCAGGGGCCGTACCTGACTTTCCTAACACAGAGAAACTGACACAGAGGGTGGGACAAAATGAGAGAGCAACATGTCCCAAATGAAAGAACAGGGCAAAATCACAGCCAAAGAGTTAAATGAAATGGAGACAGGTAATGCACCAGATACAGAATTTAATGTAATGATCATAAAGATACTCGTGGGACTTCAGAAAAGAGTGGAGGAGCTCAGTAAGACCCACAATGAAGAGATAGAAAACAAAAAAACAGAAAATCAGAAATGAAGAACTCAATGGCTGATGTTAAAAATACACGAGAGGGAATGAACAGTAGACTAGAGGAAGCAGAAGAATAGATCAGAGATCTGGAGGACACAGTAAGGGACAGCAAGCAAACTGATCAGGAGAGAGAAAAGGGAATAATAAAAAATGAAGAGAATTCACTACCATCAACCATAATAGCATTTGCATCACACAGATGTGAGAAGGAGAAGAGACAACAGGGGGCTAAAAATGTTCTTGAAGAAATAATAGCTGAAAACTTTCTGAATCAAGAGAGGGAAACAGAAACCCGGATCGAGGAGGCATGAAGAGGCTCCAAAACATCAACTCAAAGATGTCCACCCCAGGACACACAGTAATTAAAATGGTAAAGAGTGGTATAAAAAGAATTTTAAAAGCGGCAAGAGAAAAGAAAGCAGTTGCGTACAAGAAAAGAAAGCAGATGCCCATGAAGCTATCAGCATATTTTGCAACAGAGATTTTGCAGGCCCAAAGGGAGTGGCATGATATATTCACCGTGTTGAAAGGGAAAAAGTCTTCAGCCAAGGATGCTCCATCCAGCAAGGTCATCGTGCAGAATGGAAGGAGAGAGAAAGTGTCCCAGACAAACAGAAGTTGAAGGAATTCAGGTGCACTACACCGGCCCTACCAGAAATTTTAACGGGGACATTTGGAGTGGAAAGGAAAGAACATAAGTGGGAGCAAGAAAACTAGGAAGCAGAAGAGCAGTAGAATTAAGTGTATCTATAAAAATTAGTCAAGGGATTCACAAATGAGTGACACCATGTACCTAAAATGTGGGAGCAGAGGCATAAAGAATGTGTTCAAAAATTGAGTGACAATCAACTTAATATAGACTGCTATACGCAGAAAATATTATATATAAACCTAATGGTAACCACAAATGAAAAACCAGGAATAGACATGCAGAAAATAAAGAGAAAGGAATCAAGTACACCACTAAAGAAAGCCAGCAAAGCATGAGAGAAAAGATCAAGAAAGGAACAGAAAAGAGCTACAATAACCATCATAAAACAAGTTACAAAATGGCAGTAAGTACGTACTTATCAATCATTACTTTCAATGTAAACGGTCTAAACAGTCCAATCAAAAGACATTAAGGTGACAACATGGATAAAAAAGCAAGACCCAGCTACATGCTGCCTACAAGAGACTCACTGCAGACGCAAAGACACCTGCAATTTGAAAGTGAAGGGACGAGAAAGCATTTATCACGCAAATGGAAGTTAAAAGATAGCCAGGTAGCAATACTTACATCAGACAAAATGGACTTTAAAACAAAGATGATCATAAAAGGAACAATCCAGCAAGAATATGTAACAACTGTAAATATTCAGGCATCCAACATGGAAGTACTTAAATACATAAAGCAGCTAATAACAAACATTAAGGGTTGTTGATAATAAGGGGGTAATAGTAGGGAAATTTAACACCCCCACTTACATCCATGGATCATCTAAGCAGAAAATCAACAAGGAAACAATGGCTTTGAATGACACACTGGACCAGAAGGGTTTGAGAGATGTAATCTGAACATCTCATCCTAAAGCAGCAGAATACACATTATTTTCAAGTGCTCATGGAACATTATCTAGAATATCTCACACGTTTGGCCACAAAACAAGCCTCAACAAACCCAAAAAGATTGAATCATACCATGCATCTTTTCTGACCACAGCACTATGAGACTAGAAATCAAACACAGGAAAAAAAATCTGGAAACAGCACAAATACATGGAGGTTACATGACATCTAACTAAACAATGAACAGGTCCACCAAGAAATCAGAGAAAATCAAGAGATAAATGGAGACAAATGAAAATGAAAACACAATGGTCTAAAGTTGTTGGACAACCTGGAAGAAATGGATAAAGGCCTAGAAACATATCATGTCCCAAAACCGAATCAAGAAGACATAGTTAATTTGAACAGACTAATTACCCGCAATGACATTGAATCGGCAATCAAAAAACTCCCAACAAACAAAAGTTCACACCACATGGCTTCTTAGATGAATTCTATAGGCCAATACCTCTGATAAACAGAGATGAAAAATCCCTCAGCCAAATATTGGCAAACCGAATCCAACAATACATTAAAAAAATACATTCACTATGATCAAATGAGTTTTATTCCTGGAAATGCAATGGTGGGTCAGCATTTATGAATTAGTCACTGTGATACATCACCTCAGAATGACAAAAAGATAAAAACCACATGATCATTTCAATAGATGCAGGAAAAGCATTTGACAAAGTACAACATCCATTCATGATAAAAACTCTCAGCAGAGTAAGTTTAGAGAGAACATAATAAAGGCCATACCTGAAAAACCCGCAGCTAACATCAGCCTCAATGGTGAAAAACCAAGAGCTTATCCCTGAAGATCAGAAACAAAATAAGAATGTTCACTCTCACCACTTTTTTCAGCGTGATACCGGAAGTCCTAAACACAGCACATTGGTAACATAAAGAGAAAAAACGCATCCAAATTGGCAAGGAAGAAGTAAAACTTTCACTTTGAAGACTATATGAAACTGTATATGGAAAACCCAAAAGACTCCATCAAAAAACTTCTAGAACGGACACATGAATTCAGTTAAGTCGCAGCATACAAAATGAACATACAGAAATCTGATGCAAGTCTATGTACCAATAATGAAGTAGCAAAAAGAGAAATAAAGAACAATCCCATTGACCATCATGCCATAAAGTATAAAATATCTAGAAATAAACTTGAGCAAGGATAAAAACCTGTACTCTGAAAACTAGAAAACACTGATGAGAGAAGCCGAAGAAGACACAAAGAAATGTTAAAACACTCCATGCTCCGGGATTGGAAGAACAAATATCGTCCGTTAAAGTATCTGTATTATACAAAGAAATCTACGCATTTCATGCAATTCCTATCAAAATACCGACAACATTTTCCACCGAACTAGAACAAATAAGCCTAAAATTTGTGTGGAACCACGAAAGACCCCAAAGAGCCACAGCAAACTTGAGAAAAAAAGAACAAAGCTAGAAGCATCACAATCCCAGATTTCAGGATACGCTCCAAAGCTGTAGTAATAAAAACAGTATCGTACTGCCACAAAAAGAAACACATGCATCGGGGGCGCCTGGGTGGCTCAGTCGGTTAAGTGTTCGACTTCAGCCCAGGTCATCATCTCACGCTCCATGAGTTCAAGCCCCGCGTCGGGTTCTGTGCTGACGGCTCAGAACCTGGAGCCCTGCTTTGGATTCTGTGTCTCCCCCTCTCTCTGCCCCTCCCCTGCTCTGTCTCTCTCTGTCTCAAAAATAAAAATAGAAACATTAAAAAATTTTTAAATAAATAAATAAATAAATAAATAAATAAAACACATGCATCAATGGTACAGAATACAGAGCCCAGAAATAAACCCCAAATGATATGGTCGGTTAATCTGCAGCGAGGAGGCAAAAGTACGCAATAGGAAAAACATGATCTCTTCAACAAATCATGTTAGGAAAACCGAACGACAACACACAAAAGAATGAAACCGGGCCCCTTTCTTCCCTCGTATACAAAAATTAATCCCCAATGGATTAAGGGCCAAAATGTGAGGTCTGAAACCATAAAAACACTAGAAGGAAACACAGGTAATTATTTCTGTGACATCAGCCATAGCATCATTTGTCTAGCTATGTCCCCTGAGGCGAGGGAAACAAGAGCAAAAATCAACAGCGACACTGCGTCTAAATAAAAAGCTTCTGCACGGCAAAGGAAACAATCAGCAAAACTTAACGAAAAGACAACCGACTGAATGGGAGAATGACATCTGAGAAAGGGCTGGTATCTAAAAAATATACAGAACTTATACAAGCCAACACCAATACATACATACATACATAATCCAATAAAAAATGGGCAGAAGACATAAATAGACATTTTTCCGAAGAAGACATCCAGATGGCCAACAGACACATGAAAAGACGTTCAGGCCAACGCATTATCAGGGAAATGGAAATCAAAGCCACAGTGAGCTATGAGCTCAGACCTGTCAGAATGGCTGAAGTCAAAAACACAAGAAACAAGTGTTGGTGAGGAGGTGGGGAAAGGGGAGCCCTCGTGCACTGTTGGTGGGAATGCAAACTGGTGGACGTTGTGGGATCAGTATGGAGGCTCCTCAAGAAGTTAAAAACAGAATTACTGTATCATCTGGTAACTCCATTGCTACGTACTTGCACAAAGAATACAAAAACAGTAATTCAAATGAAGTTAGGTGCACCCCTATGTTCACTGCGACATTAGTTACAAGAGCCAAGATATGGAAGGAACCCAAGTGTCCGCTGACCAATGAACGGATAAAGAAGATGTGGTGTGCATGTCCAGTGGAAAAAGAACGAGAAATTGCCATTTGCGACCGCATGGATGGAGCTAGCGAGTATTATGCTACGTGAAATAAGTCAGAAAAAGACAAATAGCACACAATTTCATTCATATGTGGAATTGAAGAAACAAAACAAATGAACAAAGAAAAAGGACAGACAGACCAAAGGATAGGCTGTTAACTGTAAAGAACAAACTGATGGTGGCCAGAGGGGAGGCGGTGGGGGGGTGGGTGAAGCAGGCGATGGGGATTAAGAGGGCAATTATCTTTTTTGTTTTAATTTGTTTAACGTTTATTTATTTTTGAGAGAGAGACCGAGATAGAGACAGAGAGACAGAGTGTGAGCAGGAGAGGGGCAGAGAGAGAGGGAGACACAGAATCCGAAACAGGCTCCAGGCTCTGAGCAGTCAGCACAGAGCCTGACGCGGGGCTCGGACCCACGAACCGCGAGATCATGACCTGACCTGAAGCGGGACACTTAACCAACTGAGCCACCCAGGCGCCCACGAGCACACTTATCTTGATGAGCGCTACATAGTGTCCGGAAGTGTTGAATCACAACATTGTCGACCTGAACCTAACATAACAGGACACATTAATTACACTGGAGCTAAAATCTTTAAAGAAAGAAAGCAGAACATTATTTTTAAGGCCCTCGGTAAGTATTGTGTTGCAGTTGATGAAGGGATTCATGAGTCAGACTACCCAGGTGTGAATGTCGGGAGCTCACTGGCTGTGCAAGCTTTGACATTTTACGCGACTTCTCTGTGCCCCAGACGCCTCAGCTGCGCCACGGGGAGAGTACTGAACGTGTGTCACACGTGATCATCCCGTGACCGCTTGTAGCAGCATCTGGCACATACTTCAAGTCTGTGTGTGTGTTTCGGCAGTGGTGACGCTTCCTGTGTTTTCTCATTACTCTCAGATAACGGAAGAATGAGATGTGGGAAGGTGGCTTCCTGTAAGTGATGGCTGATAGACTTGATCTCTTACACACTTATAATCGCTCTATAGAAAATCACGCACAGAAAAAGACAATGGAGAACTTGTGAAAACAGATGTACTATTCACAGTAAGACAGGGTTATTTTCTGTGATATGAAAAAGAAATTTGGGGCACTTGGCTGGCTCGGTCGGTGGAGCGTGTGACTCTGGATCTCGGGGCTGTGAGTTCGAGCCCCACACTGGGTGTAGAGGTTATTGAAGTTTTTTTTAATCTTAAAAAAGAAAGAAATTTACAAAGGAAAGAGAACCGGCACCCTCCTGGAAAACTGCGTGAGGGGTGGGCATGGGCCGTTCTAACCTACAAGACGGCACGGTGAACAAGCACCAGCCTCAGTCCTACACCCAGGCAAGCGTTACGAGATGAGATTCATCTCGTCAGCGCTCATAGCCACTAAGGCTTTGAGGGATCACTCTGGGGTTTGGTGGCAGGACCCTGATCTCTCTCCCTCTCACACACCAGGTGGGCGAACGCTGCGGCCCGGTGACGCTGATGGCAGCGTGGAAGCACCACCCCGCCACCCCCTTCTCCCACGGCATCTCCAGCCCTAACCGAGTGCCCCCAACAAACGCTCATGGTCCCGGCCGATTGCAGGAGGGACCATGTTCATCAGAGCGTTATTTCGAGCGGCAGAAAGCTATTTAAAAAACTTTAAGTAAGCCACACTGTAACAAAGGCACACACGTAAGAAATGTCGTCTGCCTTCACATGGACTACTAATCTAAGAGGCTGAAGCGACAGAGGATGTTCAGCAGCACGAAATAGAGACCACGTGGTTTCAAGGCTGCCTGCCCAGGAGACAGTCCTGCAGAGCAGATCAGTCTCTGGGGAGCCTTTGTCCGGATGCCGGAGCTCAGCCTGGGAGCTTCCTCCTTGTCCCGGTCCCCTGTGAGCACTGTCACCAACGTCTCCGCCTCCTGCTCTCCAGTCACATCCGTGTGGATGTTCGCCATCGCTGCTGTGACATAGAGTCCATTTCTCCTGTTCTCCATGCCGAGGAGTCGGATCCACTAAAGGAACGGGTTTTACAGTCGCAAACCAGCAAGGCCGTGGCTCCGGCCCGCCGGGAGCCGTCGGGTCTGTCTGGGTGCACCTGCTCCGGGTCCCAGGTGGGGCCTGGAGCCACAGCCCCACCTGCAGGACCGCGGGATCCCGGGACACTGCCCTCGGCAAGTCTGGGGGCAATTCCTGCGCTAATGTACTCATTTCTTTTTACCTAGTTAAAATTATTAGTACGCCAACACTTTGCTTTCTTTGGGGGGGCCTTTAGCTGGCAACATGCTTTATATTTCAAATGAAGTCTTATTGCTTGAACGAAACTTTTTTTTAATATTTAAGTTTGGAAAATATTTTCCCCGAGGAAGAGGTAAAGAGTGGGTCCTGTTATCCGATCAGCCATTCCGCATATACACGAACACACACACACGTGCATAAAACAAAGGTTCTGCACCAAGAGGTTGACAGAGTAATACCTGGGTTTTGAGACTAAGTACAATTGTAGTGTGTGACTGTCATTCTTTTTTTTTTTTTGATGTTTATTTATTTTTGAGAGAGAAACAGAGATGGAGTGTGAGTGGGGGAGGGGCAGAGGGAGTGGGAGACAGAGAATCCGAAGCAGGATCCAGGCTCTGAGCTGTCAGCACAGAGCCCGACATGGGGCTTGAACTCACAAACTATGAGATCAGGACCTGAGCAGAAGTCAAATGCTTGACTGACTGAGCCACCCAGGTGCCCCTACAACATTTTTTTAAATTCTTGCATAGACTTCCACTGGACAGATGCATAACAACAGATTTCATAAATCCTGCTATTTCAATATTACAAACAACACTGCGCTGATAGCCTTGAATATACATCTGTTTTCTCCTTTTCTGTTTTTAAAATTTGAGTTTCATTGACACACAA
Organism: Panthera tigris; assembly: GCF_018350195.1. Taxonomy (NCBI): domain Eukaryota; kingdom Metazoa; phylum Chordata; class Mammalia; order Carnivora; family Felidae; genus Panthera; species Panthera tigris. The sequence goes on along the minus strand of NC_056663.1, from coordinate 2,150,773 downwards.
TGTTACATTAGTTTCAGGTGCACAGCACAGTGATTTGACAAGTTTATGCGTCACTCGATGTTCACAAGTGTAGCTACGGCCTGTCACCATGCAACGCTATTACGACATCATTGACTGTATTCCTTATGCTGTAGCTTTTATCCCAGTGACTCATTCATTCCATAACCGAAAGCCCGTACCTCCCACCCCCTTCACTCATTTTGCCCAGCCCCTACTGCCTCCCCTCTGGCAACTGTCAGTTTGTTCTCTGTATTTATAGGTATGGTTCTGTTTTTTTGTTTCTTCGTTGTTTTTTTCCCACATTCCACTTGTGAGTGAAACAATACGGTATTTGTCTTTCCCAGTCTAATTTCACTTAGCCTAATACCCTCCAGGTCCATCCATGCTCCCTCGAATGGCACAGTTTCATCCTGTTTACAGCCACACAATATTCTAGTGTGTGTGTGTGTGTGTGTGTGTGTGTGTGTACATGTGTGTATCACATCCCCTTATCCATTCACGTATTGATAGACATTTAGGTTGCTTCCATATCTTGGCTATTATAAATAATGCTGCAATAAACATAGGGGTTCACATAGCTTCATATTTGTGTTTTCATTTTCTTTGGGTAAATACCCAAAAGTAGGATTATTGGATCATATAGTATTTCTATTTTTTTTAAGATTTCATTTAACTACTCCCTACATCAAATACAGGGCTCGAACTTACAACCCTGAGATCAAGAGTCACATGCTCTACCAACTGAGCCGGCGGGCCACTCCCGCCATTTCTATTTTTAATGTCTGAGGAGCCTCCATACTGATTCCCACAGTGCCTGTATAAATTTACATTCCCACCATCAGTGCACAAGGATTTCTCTTTCTGCACATCCTCACCAACACTTGTTCTGTCCCGTCTTTTTTATTTTAGTCATTCTAACAGGTGTAAAATGGTATCTTGTTGTAGTTTTGGTTTGCATTTCCCTGATGATGAAAGATGTGGAGCATGTTTTCTGTATCTCGTCTTTGGAAAAATGCCTATTCAGGTTCTCTGCCCATATTTTTTTATCTGTTTGTGTATTCGTTTGCTTGTTTTGGTGTTGAGTTCTTTATATATTTTAGATATTTACCCCTTATCAGATATGTCATTTGGAAATACCTTCTCCCATTCAGTAAGCTGTCTTCTTAATTGGTAATGGTTTCCTTTGCTGTGGAAATACTTTATTTTGCCGCAGTCCTAATAGTTTATTTTTGCCTTTGTTTCCCTTGCCTCGGGAGACATAGCTAGAGAAATGTCAGAGAAACGACTGCCTGTGTTTTCTTCTATGATTTTTATGGTTTCAGGTCTCACATTTAGATCTTTAATCCATTTCGAATTTATTTTTGTGTATGGTGTAAGAAAGTGGTCCAGTTTCATTGTTTTGCGTGTAGCTATCTGGTTTTCCCAGCACCATTTACTGAAGAGACTGTCTTTTCCCCATTGTATATTCTTGCGTCTTTTGTTAAAGATTGCTTGACCGTGAAGTGTGGGTTTTTTTATGGGCTCTGATCTATTGATACATGTATCTATTTCTGTGCCAGAACGATATTGTTTTGACTATTACAGCTTTGTAGTGTATCTTGAAATCTGGAATTGTGAACACCTACAGTTTTATTCTCTCTCTCCAGATTGCCGTGGTTGTTGAGGTCTTTTGTGGTTCCATACAAATTTTAAGATTATTTGTTCTTGCTTTATGAAAAATTCTGGTGTTATTTTGATGGGGATTCCACTGAATCTGTGCATTGCTTTGGGTAATATGGACATTTTAAAAATTTTCATGCTTCCAGTCCATGAGCATGGAATATCTTTCCGTTTGTGTCATCTTCAATTTCTTTCATCAGTGTTTTATCCTTTTTGGAGTACAGGTCTTTCAAGTCTTTGGTTTATTTCTAGGTATTTTATTCTTTTTCCTGCAATGGAAAATGGTGTTGTTTTCTTAATTTCTTTTTCTGTTACTTCCTTATTAGTGTATAGAAATGCTACTGATTTCTGGGTATTAATTTTGTACCCTGAAACTTTACTAGATTCATTTACGGCTTCTAGTAGTTGTTGGTGGTGTCTTTAGGATTTTTTATGTATAGTATCATGTCATCTGCAAATAATGACAGTTTAACTTCTTCCTTACCAATATGGACACTTCTTGTTTTTCTTGTCTAATGGCTGTGTTGTCAATTTGTTTTTCTACATCTACTGAGATGATCATATGATTTTTATCCTTTGTTTTGTTGACGTGGTGTATGACATTGATTTGTGAATATTGAACCATCCTTGCATCCCCAGAGTAAATCCCATTTGATCGTAGTGAATGGTCCTTTTAATGTATTATTGTATGCAGTTTACTAATTTTTTGTTGAGGATTTTGCATCTATTTTAATCAGGGATATTGGCCTGTGGTTTTCTTTTTCTTTTTTTTTTTTGTGGTGCCTTTATCTAGTTTTGGTATCAGGGTAATCAGGGTAATGCTGTCTTCGTAGAATTTATTTGGTAACTTTTCCTCCTTCTATTTTTTGGAATACTTGTGGAGAATAGCTTGAAGAGACCTTCCTTAAATGTTTGGTAGAATTCACCTGCAAATCCATCTGGTCTGGAATTCTATTTTCTTGTTGTCTTTTGATTATTGGTTCATTTTGTTACTTGTAATCAGTCCATTCGGATTTTCTATTTCTTCCTAGTTAAGTTTTAGAAGACTGTATGTTTCTAGGAATTTATACATTTCTTGTAGGTTGCCCAGATTGTTGGTATATAGCTTTTGTAACAGTCTCTTGTAACTCATTATATTTCTGTGGTATTTGTTGTTACTTCTCTCTCATTTCTGATTTTATTTAAGATCCTTTCTCTTCCTGATGAGTCTGGCTAAGAGTTTGTCAATTTTGTTTATCTTTTCAAAGAACCATCTCTTGGTTTTATTGATTTTCTTCCTATGGTTTTTAGTCTCTGTGTCATTTATTTCTGTTCTGATCTTTATTAGTTACTTTTTCCTATTCACCTCGAGCATTATTTGTTCTTCTTTTTATAATTTCTTTAGGTATAAGTTTAAATTGTTTATTTAAACTTTTTATTGTTTCTTGAGGTAGTCCTGTATCACTATATACTACTCTCTTAGAACTGCTTTTACTATGTCCCAAAGAGTTTGGACTATTGTGTGTTCATTTTCATTTGTGTTCATGTATTTCTTTCATTTCTTCTTTGATTGTTTCATTGACCCACTGGTTGTTTAGAATCATGTTGTTTGGTCTCCACATGTTGGTGTTTTTTTACCAATTTTTTTCTTGTGATTTATTTCCCGTTTCATACCATTGTCACTGGAAATGATGCCTGGTACAATTTTGATCTTCTTAAATTCGTGGAGTCTTATTTTGTGGGTTAATGTGTGAACTGTTCTGGAGGATGCTCCATGTGCATTTGAAAAGAATGTTTGTTGTGTTGTTTGGGATGGAATGTTCTGTACATATCTGGACCCATCTGGGTCAAATAGGTCAGTTAAGACATTGTTTCCTCATTGATTTTCTGCCTGAATTACCTATCCGTTGGTGTCAATGGGGTGTTAAAGTCTCTTACTATTATTTTATTACCATCAATATCTCTCTTTATGTCCCGTAATGTTTGCTTTATGAATTCAGATGTTCCAGTGTTAGGTGCATAGATATTTACAATTGATATATCCTCTCATTGCGTTGACACTTTGTTATTATGTAGTATCCACTTCTGTCGCTTGTTACAGTCTTAGTTTTAAAGTCTATTTTGTCTGATATAAGTATTGTTCACCGGATGAATGCATAAAGAAGACGCGGTGCGTGCAGACAATGGAGTATTACTCAGCCATCAAAAAGAATGAAATCTTGCCATTTGCGATGGCACGATGGACCTAGAGACTATTATGGTAAGCTAAATAAGCCAGTCAGAGAAAGACAAATACCATATGATTTCACTCATGTGAAAGTTAAGAAACAAAACAAACAAGCAAAGGGGAAGAGAGGAGAGAGACAGAGAGAGAGAGAGAGAGAGAGAGAGAGACCAAGAAACAGACTCTTAACTACAGGGAACAAACTTCTCCTTCTCCATCCCCTTCCCCTCGTCCTCCCCCCCACTCCTCCTCCTCCTCCTTCTTCCATTTGCATGGTGAATGTTGTTTTAGCCCTTCGCTTTTTTTTCACCTAAGTTTTTATTTCAATTCCGGTTAGTCAACATCCAGTGGAATATTAGTTTCAAGTATACCATTTGGTGACTCAGTACTTACATACAACCGTACAGCACCCTGTGCTCATCACCATAAGTGCACTCCTTAATTCTCAGCCCCCACCCCCCAACCTTCCACCGATAGCCAACAGTTCATTCCCTGTAGTTAACAGTCTGCTTCTTGGTCTCTCTCTCTCTCTCTCCCTCTCCTCTGTTCCCCTTTGCTTGTTGTACGGGGACCCATATGTGTGGGTCTTGTCTCTGTACCCATTCTGCCACTTGTCTCTTGTTTGAAAATTTTAGGACATCTACACTTAAAATAATTAATAAGTGTAATAAATAAGGACGCACTTATTGCAATTGTATTTGTTTTTAGTTTTTGTAGTTCTTTCTTCCTCTCTTCTTCTCTTGCTCTCTCTTCTTGTGGTTGATGAGTTTCTATTATTTATATGTGTCTTTCTTTCTCTTTATTTATGGTGTATCTCTCAGAGGTTTGGGGTTTGTGGTTAAAATGAGGTTCATACATAACAAGCATCCTAAGTAAACAGTCTATATTAATTTGATGGTCATTTAAGTTCAAACACATTCTTTAAATTAAAAAAAAACTTCTTTTCTTTTCCCCCTTTTCTTCTTTCCCCTTTTACCCCCTCCTCTGTGTTTTATGTATATGTTGTCATATTTTACTTCTTTTTATTCATAATTTTCTTATGTTTAATTATAGTCATTTCTTTTCCATGTAAAGAAATCCCTTTAATATTTTTGTAAGGCTGGTCTAGTGGTGATAAACCCCTTTACCTTTGGACTCTTCATCTGTCCTTCAAATCTGAAAGGTAATCCTGCCAGGTAGAATATTCACGGTTGTACGCTTTTTTTTTCCTTTTAGTACTTTGAACATATCATGGTACTTCCTCCCGGCCTGCAAAGTTTCTGCAGAAAACTCAGCTGATGGCCTTAATAGGTTTTCCCTTGTATGTAATTTTTGTTTCTTCATTACCACTTTTAAGATTTTCTTCTCATCTCTAATCTTTGACATTTTAATTACCACGTGTCATAATGTGGACCTCCTTGGGTTCATCTTGTTTGGAGCTCTCTGAGTCTCTTGGATCTGGATGTCTATTTCCTTCCCTTTGGGAAGTTAGGGAAGTTTTCAGCTATTATTTCTTCGAATAAGTTTTCTACATCTCTCTCCCTCCTCCTCCTCCTCCTGTGACCCCTATAATGTGAATGTTTGCTTGATGTTACCCAAGACATCTCTTACTCTATAATTATTTTTTAAAACATTTTCTCTTTTTGCTGCTTAGCTAGTATGCCTCCCGTCACCCTGTGTTCCAGATCACTGATATGTTCTATATCCTCTCAGGTACTGTTGATTCCCTCGAGTGTTTTTTATTTCAGTTATTGTATTATTCAAACCCGATAGGTTCTTTCAATATTTTCTATGTCTTTATTGAAGGCCCCGCTGAGTTCTCCCACTCTTCTCTCCAGTTTAGTATCTCTATGGCCATGACTTTGAATCCTTTCATTTAGATCTTCTTCTGAAAATCTTCCCTGTTCTTTCTTTTGGAGCAGATTCCTTGTCTCCCCATTTTCCTTCACTTTCTGTGTTTCTTTCTACGGATTCGGCAGAACAGCTACTTCTCCTAACCTCGAAGGAGTGGTCTGGCGTGTGGTCATCCCCAGTGTAGACGGTGAGCTTGGTGACTTCTGCCGGCTGGCTGGAGTTGTGGCTGTTTATTCTAGTGCTCTTTGAAGCTGCAGCTCTTTACAGAATGAAAATAATAATAATAATGATAAATAAAGTAATAACATATAAAAGAGAAAGAAGAAAGAGAAAAGGGGGGGAAGAAAAAGAAAAAAGAAAAGGAAGAAAAACAAAGAGAACAAAAACGTTTTAAAAGCACAAGACAAGAGCAAAAACAAACAAACAAAAAGCAGCCCATTTTCTGTGTTCCAGAACCGCAGGGCCAGCGCGGGCTGGCGAGCGCGGGGCTCGCGGAGACTGCTTGTGCGCTGTGACAACAGGGCCCTCCAGTTACAGCACCTCCATCCTCTTCCGATCTGGGCTTTTATGGTCGAGGCGGGGAGAGTGTTCCCACACCCGCTTGGCCCTTTTAAACTGTAGCTTTTGCTCTGCGTCCCAGCACAACCGGGTCTGATAGGAGCCTGTGGACCCTGACTCGTTAAGGTCACGGGCTCACGGAGGTCACAAACCTGCTGTCACGATTACACCCACAGCATCTGGACGCCGCTCTGAGCTGTTCTTTCCATGGGGAGTGAGAGCATGAACCACACGGCTGACCAGTCCCTCTGACCAGGGAGAGTTCGAGCAGCTCCTGGCCGTTCGGCGGACTCTCGGGCTGGCTTTTCTATATGCCGGTCACTCTTTTCAGCCTCAGCTTCTGTCCTGTGCCCGAGAAAAAGGGGGAGTGGTCCCAGCCCCTCACTACTGTCCTCGTCACTGCAGTTCTGGGCTGAGGACCCCCTTCCTCCCTGTGTCTCTGTCTCTCTTGCTGTTTGCTTTCGCTGTTCTGTCCTCGGCTGTCCTCAGTTCTTCAGGAGGAATTATTCTCTCAACAGGTGTAATCTGGTGTGTGCTGTGGGGGAGGCGAGTTCGGGGTCTGCCTACAGTGCCATGTTGGACCAGAACTTCTGATAGACATCCCAACCCACTTGTGAGCCTGACTCCTCAACAAATTCTTTGCATATATATATATATATATATATGCATATGTATGTATATATGTACACATATATATACACATATATATATATACACGTATATATATACACATATATATATTCAAATTCAAGAGCATATATATATACTCTCAGATCCCTCCCACACATACATAAGATTTTGATTTGTATTATCAGATCAGGAAAATAATAAATTTAAAATAATTACAATTGGTGATTTAATATTTCTTTCTTCAATTAAAAACAAAGTTACACATTTTGTGTGTCCATCTTACAAGTGCGTCGAGTGTAAATTATTTGTGCCCTGCACCTGCTCAGACTGGAGTACTCATCATTTCGCCCAGATACGTCAAGTGTTTACACTGTCATACTTACTGCCCGTGTCTTACCCCGTCCTCTCCAGAGGAGCAAGCCCCCCCCCTCCGTGAGGTCCCTCCTGACCCACCGCTGTGCCATCCACTGTGGGCGGGTCGGGGGGGGGGTGTCGGGAAGTAGGATAAGCCAGCCGTGCTGGTCCAGGACCGGCGAGGGCTGAACCTACAGGCAGCTGGGACAGAACACAGTAGGTAGGAACTGGGCGGTGCAGGGCTCACGGGCTTTCCTGAGCTTGGACTCCCTCTGTCACGGCTCTGTCACGGCCCTGACCGCATCAAAGTGTCCAACTGCCCCAAGGAAGTGCACGCTCAGCTAGGAAGAGGCACCTGCCTCATGTCCCGGCACCGGAACCAACTAGTGCTTTCTGTATGAATGCAGATCTCCCGTGATACCCTCTGAAACTCTTTCGGGCTTGTGGCTTTTGTTTTATTTAAAAAGCCCAGAGACCGGGGAATTTTACGAGGGACTGTCCTAATGGAGCGAGAGGTGAGTATTTTGCTACTTTTCTTGTTATGTAAGAACTAGAATTTTCTGCCTGCTCTCCCAGGTACTGACATATTAAAGCCAGTGAGCAAAAAGAGGTCGTGATAGGTCAAAGGAAGGAAGATCTATTCATTTTGGAAACATTCGTGACAATGAAATGTAGATGCTGATGAAAATCTGAGCAGGCCAAAAAGGAAGGCAGTTAGAGATAGTTCACCTCAAAAGTCTGAAACAACTTTGGGTGCCTGGGTGGCTCAGTCAGTTACGTGACTGACTCTTCACCTCGGCGCAGGTCATGATCTCACGGTTCGTGAGTTCAAGCCCATCGGACTCCAGGCTGATGGTGCGGAGCCTGCCTGGGATTCTCGCTCTGCCCCTCCCCCACTTACACTGTCTCTGTCTCTCTCAAAATAAATAAATAAGCTTCTTTTAAAGAAAATCGAAGACAACGAAAGTGCCACAAATAAAGATATACAAAACATTTAGAAAACAGCTGACGGCAGTAACAATTCCCTTTCGTGAACTTTGTTTAAGCTCTACAGTTTTGTGGACTATTTGGAAAGGTTCCGGCACCCAGACCGTCTGGACTGGGGCTGTGGTTGATCACACACTGCAGTCTGACCTCAGGCAGCTCGTCTTACTTTAAAGCATCTGACAACGAATAACCGTCCTAGTCCCCAGGAACACACTACGCACCTAACACGTTGGACACAAAGGGGAAAGTGCTGTGTGCACGGTCTTAGCAAAATGCTCAGTCATTCTCAGGAGCAAGTATGCTTATCAAGCCTGCTCTCTGGACACACCAAGGTAAGTCACCCGGCTGCAGGCCATGGGACAGCGGCACCCACAACGGATCAAGCCCTGAACCCACACTAACCCCGCAGCCCGTGTCCCACCGCGTCCCCTGCGCCCCCTGTACCTCCTCTACTTGCTGGGCGGACTTGCGTTTCACAGAGGACACCACACAGCCTTGTGCTCTGGTCTTCGCCTCACACCGTCCTCTCCTCTGACTCTGACCCACCTCCCCGCTACCGTTCGCCTTCTGCCTGGTAATCCATCCACGCGGTACCTCATCTGAAGATCCCTCAAGACTACGGCTGCAGGGGTGAGGCTTCAGCCCCTTATCTTACCCCAAGGGTGAGGTTTCAGCCCCTTATCTTACTGCAGGGGTGATACCCCTCCTGTGATGTTACAGAAGAATAGGCAAAGTATGGCTTACAATTTGGACAGAGTGTCAGTGAATACGTAGTATTTAAGTTAAAGAACTTGGTTACTTAAAGTGTTTTAATGATTTAAAGTATATTATTTGGGGGCGCCTGGGTGGCTCAGTTGGTTAAGCGTCTGACTTCGGCTCAGGTCATGATCTCACGGTCCGTGAGTTCGAGCCCCGCGTTGGGCTCTGTGCTGGCAGCTCGGAGCCTGGAGCCTGCTTCTGATTCTGTGTCTCCCTCTCTCTCTGACCCTCCCCTGTTCATGCTTTGTCTCTCTCTGTCTCAAAAACAAGTAAACATTAAAAAAAAAAATTAAAAAAAATAAATTATATTATTTGAATGGTTACATATTCTAGAAAAATGTTAGGTGGCTTAAAAAAGAAGAATCGGTATATATAAATGGAGTATTGTTCATCCTTGAGAAACAGGAAATCCTGTCTCTTTTGCAAGAACATAGATGGACCTTGAGGCCATTACGGTGTGAAGTAAGTCAGAGAAAGAAAAACGCTGCATGGTAGCTCTTGTGTGTGGATTTTTTTAAGTCAAACTCAAAGAAACAGAGAGTGGAAAAGTGTTTCCAGGGTCTGGGGGTGGGGGAAATAGGGAGAAGTGGGTAAAAAGGCACACAGCTTAGCTATTCTGAGAATCTGATGGAAAGCATGATGGCTACTATGGTTGATTCAAGAAAGGATTCATTTTCAGAAAGAAAAATGTGCTAAAAATTAATTCAAGATATTTGGCACAGTCACAGTTATTACACACAGCTACTATGTATCATGTATAGTTTATAAATGTAGTTATAGTCATGAGATAGACAAGTAAATCAAGAGATAAAACTAACATGACCTTCAGATGACAATTCAGACCCACGCGGGAGAAGAAATTAAAATAACGAAAAGGAACCTACAGCACAGACGCTTAGAAAAGCCCAGTGTTAACACGAATGAATGAAGCTGCCGGTGTGTGCATTAGGGCATGGTGGAGACTGGGGCGAAATGGCGTGTAAGTCCTGCCGAAAGCACATTCAAGTCCCTGCTAAAACCAACTACACAACACACACCGCCCGGGGCAAACACACCCCCCTGCCCCGCCGCCCCAAGCCAGACGAGGCCAGCAGACCCTTGCACTGACAACTCCTGAGGACAGGTTAACCAGGAGGCTGTTCAGGACTCGTGAGGAGCAGCCAAGGTGTGAGAGGGACTTCACACTTTCTGATCTCAGGTCACTGCATGGAACAGTACCCTGAGGGGGCCTGGAGCAGATACAAGGAAAGGAAGGAGAGAGACAGTCGAGCGAGTCCCAGGACAAATACTGCATTCATAAGCTTTGGAAATAGGGTTTTTACGCTACTGCCCTGGGAAGCGTGCACTGAATCAAGTACAAAAGGGCCAACAGATCTAGGGCTAAATGAACAATGTTAAAATTTAACCGCAAGTAAGCACGGCAGAACTTCTCTATCTGCCCTGCAAGAAATAACCCTAAACGCTGATTCGCAAAGCCAGTCGGTCTCTCCTTGCCACGGTCGCGGCGATCTGTGGCATAAACAGGAGGCTTGGGAACAGTTCAGCTCCTTTTTACGAGGAGGGCCTCTGAGCACGTGTGGGACGGTTTTGCAGAGATGCCTGGTTCCGGTGCAATTCCAATTGGGGGGAGGGGGGTCCTCACATCACCAAGCGGCTCTCCAAGGCCAGCCGGTGTCCTACAGTTCAACACAGTTCTGCCACCGTCCCCCGGAGACGGCGTCAGGCCCCACAGGTTAGGGGCTCAGCCCCGCGGGACTGTCCACCGCGCTTCATGTAAGTCCGGGTTGTCACCATGCTTTTGACCAGAGCTCTCTCCGTGGGTTTGATCAATTTTCTAGAGTGGCTCAGAGAACTCCGGGGCAATGGACTGACCAGATTACCAGTTTATTATGAAATGACAGAACTCAGGAACTGTCCCATGGAAGAGAGGCCCAGGGTAGGATCTGGAAAAAAAGAAGACGGGGAGCTTCCATACCCTGTGTGGGGGCACCGCTCTCTGAACCTCCCTGAGTTCACCATCCCAGAAGTTCTCGGAACCCTGTCCATCACGTAGGCATGGTTGATTGGATCACTGGCCGTTGGCGATTGATTCCGGCTCCAGCCCCTCTCCCTTCCCCAGGCGGTACCCAAAACTCCAACCCACCAACACCCGCCCCAGACCTGGTTGGCTCCCTGGCAACCTGGGTGCCCAAAGTCACCTCATAAACATAACCTGGTGCCCAAAGTCACCTAATGAACATAACAAGAGTCACCTTGTCCATTCGCATTGTTTAAGAAATTCCAAGGGTTGGGGGAGCTGTGTGACAGAAATAGGACAAAGACCAAATACAGCCGCCTTATTATTAATCACAAAATCACGGACACACATGTGGATTGTTTGGGGTTGGAGTGTCCAGATACTTAATCATAATCTCAAAATGGTCCACATATAGACCAAAAGCCTCCACAGTAGTGGCTGCCCAAGTTAGATCTTCCTACCAGAGCACGCTCAGGACGTGTGAGCTTGTCAGAAATAGGAACAGCGTCCCCACCCAGCCCGCTGAATTAGAATCCCCAGGGCTAGTCCCCTGGGCTGAGGATAAGCTCTCCAGGTGACTGCAAAGCAGGCTGAAAGTCCGGATCTACAGGGTTCCTCGTGCATCTTCAGACACTTTTCACCAATGGGATCTGAAATCCGTGTTAAAAAGACACATTTATTTTGTCTTCAGTGACCAGAGCAATTTTATTTTATTTTATTTTTTAACGTTTATTTATTTTTGAGACAGAGAGAGACAGAGCATGAGCGCGGGAGGGACAGAGAGAGAGGGAGACACAGAATCGGAAACAGGCTCCGGGCTCTGAGCCATCAGCACAGAGCCCGACGCGGGGCTCGAACTCACGGACCGCGAGATCGTGACCTGAGCCGAAGTCGGACGCTTAACCGACTGAGCCATCCAGGCGCCCCGTGACCAGAGCAATTTTAAATGTAACTGTAAGTCTTCTGGAAGCAGAGGAAAAACACCTCATCCCATTTTTCCACAGAGGTGACCCCTTCGTGAATGAGTCGATTTGTGACTATTTTCCCACTAGGAAAACAGAGAAATCGCCAACACCTTTTGAGAACGTCCATTAACCAAACGGACAAGAGGTGTTAGCCGGCTTGAACATGTAATCAGCTTGGACATAATTCCCAGGTTTCCAGCCCACACAAGGAAAATCAGCTTCTGGCAAACAAATTGTGAACCCAAGAGCCACACCATTCAAGACGCAAGCACGTGTGAGCGGGACAGTCACGTGCTTCAGCAATTTTTACAACTACGTGGACACTTTGTGGACGCGTTTCCTGTCTTTTATCCAGAATTTCTCTGCCTCTGACAGAGGAGGGGAGTTCAGAAGGACACGGGATGGCGCGACATTCTGCCAGGTTCACGGAAGACAAGTTAAAGTCTGTCGCGTCGGTTCCTCCCTTTCAGGCGACTAAACACGTGTTCAGTCCTTACAATCATCCAAAACGGTCTGAAGGGAAAGGAGGGAGGGAAAAGAAAAAAGTCAAGGCAGGACCAGACAGCGCGGGAAGGCAGACCCAAGTGGCCCATCGACAGTCAGCACGTGGGCACACGGCAGAAACCACTTCAGGGGCAACTACGGGAGGCAGGCATTTTGCTGGCACTTGTGCGTTTCATCTCCGTATCTGTGCACGCAAATACATACACAGTTGACCTTGACCGCAGGGGTTAGGGCACTGAACCCTCTCACCCCACACGGCCAAGAATCCACACATAACCTTTGACGCCACAAAAACCTAACTACCAATAGCCCACTATTAACCAGAAGACAGCCGTAACATAAACGGTGGATGGATGAACATATATTTTGCATGTCGTATGTATCACATGTCGTATCCTCACAATCAAGTAAGCTAGAGAAAAGAAAATCAGGAGGAAAAGAAGATACATTTACGGTACGTCCTGTACTTATCAAAGAAGGTCCACACGTAAGTGGACTCACGCAGTTCACGCCTGAGCCGCTCAAAGGCTAACTGTATGAACACAAGTACTTACATAAATATACATATGTGACCAATGCCAGTTACGTCATCTCCCACCGCATGAATCCTCAAAGCACCCCTGATGGCTGGTGTCTTTCCCACCAAATGTTTAATGCCATATTTAAGCGGTACAAGGAAAGACCTGGGCCAAACCCAGCTAAACATCAAAGCCCGTGTTATTTCTACTACACTGCGCTCCCTCCTTTAGATATCCATGAAATACTTTAAATTCTTATTCTTTACTCATTCGGGGTTAATTGCAATTGTGAGGCACACTGGAGGCTACACGAGGAGAAAATGGTTTTGAACGGGTAAAAGCTTCAACTCAGAAATGCTCTCCCACCTGAAGGAGGGTATTGTACACGGGCCCACCCGTGGCACCCTAGGGCGACATGCTGGGCAAGAGGAATAAACCCTACTACCCAATTCATGTGGTTCGAGAAGGCGTCACAGAGCAAGAATTGGGGAAACGTGGCGGACAAGCTTCTTCCGCTAGTGGAGGGGGGCAAACACAGGAAAGGGCAGAAGGAAGTCTACACCGAGGGAGGCAATGCTATCTTACACTGTAATGACACTGGGGGTGGGGAAGGGAGGGGGCTGGCAGGCAGGGACTTGGGAGTCAACAGAAGGCTTCAATGATGGGGATTCATTACAGGAAATCAGAGAAAAACCGCAAGGTTTTAGGGCCAGCTTTGTGGTCAGACACTCAGCATCAGGCAAGGACAAGTTTCCAAGATCACTGGGTTTCCCAACGGATCCCCTCAGCACCGTTGCCACGATTGATCCATTCCCCTCTCTGCTCCTCACACGTCACCACCAGCTTTTCTACAAAAGGAACGGGGTTTTATTCTGCAGGTGGCAAATCCATCAGTGCCATTTTCTCACGTGTTTGCATTTTCAGACACCACGAGCACACGAGAGCCCGACAGCCTGAGAGTGACATCGACAACACCACTTATCTACTCCTAGATCTCACCTTCACGGAGAATATGATACGACAATCTCATAGCTTCACGTGTAGTAAAATTCTCACCGCCGTAAATGTGAAGCCAACACCCAGCATTTGCTTCTTATTTCAGCCCCGTGGGTCTTTCTTTGGAGAAGAAAGAAACGTTGGTTTGCAAAGGCAGTAAATGCACCCTTTAAAGTCACCGGTTGAGTTCACAGGCAAAGTAGGTACGCAAAGTCCCAGAGACCGTGGTGAAGCCACGTGCCCTGGAGAAGTTCAAGCTCTTCCGTGGCTTACGGCAGAGGAAGAAAACTGAAACGGTGTCTCTGTCAGTCAACGTCACCCTTTACAGGATTTAAGATAATTCCTTGAGTACAAAGCCGCTAGCAGGTGCACCTGCCAATCAAGAATGTAACAAAACCCCAGACTGGCTCAGACAAGCGAGCTGACGCCACTGACGAAGTCCAGTCCCGTTAGAGACTGCAGGGCTGTTCTCTGAGAAGCAGTGAGACGTGTATGTGCCAAGGAAATCTCTACCGGAGGAGAACTGGACATCTGGGTCCAGATCAGGCGTTCTGAGATGCTTCGCATCCCAGGCTTTGGTCGTGTTATTTAGGGACAAAGATCCGGCGTTGTCTGGGGGCTCCTCGTTCCCTACACTGGTCTGTGCCCACGGTTAACAGAAATAGTTGCTCACACTTATTGAACGCTTATGTGCCAAATGCTCAGCTAAGCCCTGTCGGCGGTTCAACGGGTACACCCTCACTATAACCCTGCGGGCAAGGTCTCACTGTTACCCCAATCCTACGGAAAAGTAAAGTAAGGTTTAACAGTCTTCTCCTCCCCAGAGTTACACGGCGGGTTAAGTAACGGCGCTGTGCGTTCACGTCCGAATTCCTAGATGTCGCTTGGAAGCAATCCACTGCCCCCCTCCAGAAGGACAAGCCAGAAACACCTCACGGTCTGGAACCGTCAACTTTTGAAGAAGTTCACCAAGAGTAGGAAAAAAAAAAGATCTTTCTAAAAAAATCAATTGTTTTTAAGAAAAGGATTTCTGAGCACAGTTGGACAAGCAGGGACTCGACCACGCAGACTGACCTGGAGAACATCTTGGGCAGCACAACTCGATTCGCCCTCCAGTTTGACACGGTGCAGCCGCTGTCCAGCTTGACGCTTAAAAACAAACAAAAAAGTATAAATTCTTTGAGTGAAAATGCAGCTCTGAAGCAGATTACACACAGAGACAGCATTGCTTCTCAATTGGGGGACTGGTTTCTTCTGCAGGTTTGTTTTTTTTGTTTTTTTTTTTTACAGAACAAACAACCTTAAAATAGGCGTGTGTTATTTTTCTTGCTAACTTGGACAAGATAAAGAGGCAGCTCTGGGACACCTCGATCGTGCTCTGGGACACTCAAGAGTAAGGGAATAAGCCTGCGTGAAGTAGGCTGGGAGAGTCTTCCAGAATTGTGGAATGTACTGATAAAACCCGATGGAGGGAAAAACAACTGTGGAAACTCTAATTCAGCCCACGGGAAAGCCACGTTTTCAGCATCGGTTCCCATCAAAGCATTGGTTGCCGCGTGGAAAAGAACTAGGTGTGAAACGCCACGTGGAAATGAAGTAGGTGTGAAACGTCAGGCGGGCTCGGTGCCACAGGCTGCTTCTCAATCTTGGAATCAATCCACCGTTGAGCAAAACTAAAGTTTACGCTTAGTTTTAATGAACGACCTTATTTTATTTGAAGTTTCCAAGAAATGGTTACTAATCTGTTTTCTAAAAAAAGAGGGGGGGGGGAGACACTTGCCTTTGTAAATTTTGCATGTGGGTAGTTTTCTGTGATGGCTATGATAACAGAACACTTAGATGCAAATTAGATGTTTTATGTTTACTTTGGACCAGATTTCTAAAGTGGTCACAATTGGGAAAAATTAAGAACAGAGCTCTGTTGGGGCTTCAGCACTAAATATCAGGACTATACACAGGACACTGGGCAAAGGGAGAAAGTGTTCCCAAGAAGTTTCCACTCGTTTTCAAGCACCTGTCTATGCCAAGCTCTTCAGCGAGCTGGTCAGCAGGACTGCCCTCGAGGCTTGAGAGTAGGACACAGCATGATTTCAGTATCATTTTAACAAGAAATCAATATGGCTCAGAATTAATCTACCTGGTCTTCCCATATTTTGCTTCATTCTCAGAAATACATAGGACATGAGCCCTGTAAACTACCTGCGGGCAGCATTTAAAATGTCTAAAGTTGCACTGACCGTGTGGCTCAGATAAATGCCAGCGACACGGTCCAGTCACAGACTGGACTTCTCGGAACATAGAGCAATCTTGCTGGCGTGACTGTTCCTTCATTTACCCCCACAGGGCACACTAACTCTAGCTGCTAACATTTTTAGCAGCTCCCCAGTGCCGTTCCAATTGTCATTCCCAGGAAAGGTATTACATTGTCACTGAACCATTCTTGCTAACCTGGAGACCATGAGGTCAAGGTGAAACTAACCTCTCTTAATCCTGAGGCCCAGAATAAGAGAAACATCATTCTTCGGGGATGATGATACACTGTATTCAATGACACGGTCGGACTTTTGTCATTTCTCATTGAGGAATGAAGACTTGGATCTTTTCAAGGGTTAAGCAATTCAGACAGCTGGGTAGTAGAATGTGCACCCCCCCACACTGACATCCCTCTCCCTCCCCTTACCTCTCCTTCTCCCTGCACAGCCCGCCCCAGATCCCTTCCTATGCAAGGTGGTCACAACATAAGTGGGTGCATAAGTAGATCTATCTACCTGTTCATCATATCTTATCCGTCATCTGTCTGTCATATCTATCATATTTATCTATCATTTCATCTATCCTATCATATCCATCTACCTATATCTATCTATATCTGTATATCATACCTATCACATCTGCCTATCATATCTATCGTATATATCTATCATATCTATTTATCATATCATCTATCTACCTATCATATCTATCGTATCTGTCTACCTACCTACCTATCAGATCATATCTATCGTATCTATCACATCTATCTACCAATCATATATCATATCTATACCTATCTATATCTATCATATCTATTTACCTATCATCCTATCATATCATATATACCTATCATATCTATCAATCATATCTGTCTCTCTTTCTATGTATCATATCTATCTATCTATCTATCTATCTGCCTTTCCACCTACCATTTCTGGCTAGCTTCCTATCTATCATCTATCTCTACATTGAGATCTACACAGAGAGAGAAGAATGGCTGAAGTCTAGAAATAGTGTCTCTCTTCTTTGGTATCTAAATAAAGGAGGCTTTTAGAAAAATGAATAACAGTATTTTGTTTTTGTTTAGTTTGTTTGAGGTTTATCTATCCAGTCTGTTGAATTTCAAAAGGGACAGAAGGTTCATGATGAATGAAAGCTCCCAAGGTTACAGTAAGTTATTTTTCGGAGGAAAATATGGTGGGGAGATTTTATTCAAATGATCCTTTATAAAACTAATCGCTCATTTACCGATGATAATACAAAAAGTAGGTTTTTAGTCATGCCATCTTCTGAGTGGGCAGGTTGACATCCACATGTGTTTTTAGCATGGGGGCACAGAATGTTCAGGATGACTAGTCTTGTAAAGTATACTTTCATCTTCCGATTGTTTGCACTTGGTAGACGTGACTTAATTTCAGGACAGCACAAAGCCCTGGTGATTGATACACCAGAGGTGCAAGCACACTAGACCACCAGGAGGCACGGCGATGGGCGGCCCTCAGAAGGACCCAGAATATACTTGATAACAAATGAGTCACCAATTAGCATAAAGTCTCAGGGCGGAGGTTCTCAGACTCCCAGACAGAGACATGAAGAACTCAGCCTGGACCTTGGATTTAAATCTGCTTCTCTTGCTAAAAAAAAAAAAAAAAAAATCCTGCTTGTCTATTACACCCCCTCGGTTCTGTACAATCCAGGGAGCCTTCTCTGCACTCCAGGCAGACTTACCGTTTCTCCCCTGCAAACCCACCTCGTGACTTCTGCCCCCTTTGAGGCACCTGTTTCCCTGTTTGGCTGCTGGTCTTTGTGTCTCTGTCTTTTTCTGCACCTCGAGCAGCAGAAATGGAGTGCGGGTGGGGCTGAGTTGAGTTGAGCCTTCACTGAATCAAATCAGTAGCCCAGCCAAGGGCAGCAAGTTCTGCAGGGCTTTGGGGAGCTGGCTGAGTCCGGCACCAGGGAGAGCTCTCTGCGGAGGGGACCGGTGACTGCCCGGAAGGAAGCCACCCGTGACCCTACTGTCGGGAGGACTTTAGAGAGCCGGGCAGAAGCCTCATCAGCAAAGCCAGGACCCCACTTGGGGATTATGCCTGCATCCTGCCAGGGACGTGCAGGCAAACCGGGAACCCCAGGACACTGTTACGTTCGGCATTAAGGGAACAAAGGTTGACTTGCTGGCCATCTACCCCAAACACCGTGCTAACAACCGCCTCCCTGTGACTCTCATGCACGCCTCTTTCACCTGTTTGGTGACTACGTAATTTAAACCTAGCTCTCTCACCCGACAGATCTTTAGGTGTTTGCAGAAAGCTACTGCGACCACACTTCTGTACTGAAACTATCAAAGTCCTTCTAAAAGTCCTTATCTGACGGAATCCCAAGTTTTCTCATCATTCTTGCCGCCTTCCTCTCTAGGTACTCCAGTCTCCCAGGGTCACCCGGCTGGGACACAGAGGCTGTGGAACGTGTGTGTGCACACACGTCTCAGCGTATTCTGATTGTGGGTTTGTGGCTGTCATCCCGAGATTACACGAATGACAGCCATACCGTTCCTTCTGCCCAAAACATCATTATTTTTTATTTGCTTGTGTGGCTTGCGACATTTCTTGCATATTAAAAAACAATGCTTAAGCAAATGAATTAAGATTTAAGTTTGAGAGAAAAACAATGGCATCTACAATGCTGAATAAATCGTGACAATTTGTGTAAAACCCCTGTCTCTGTCTTTCGAGTCCTTAGCAGAAACTGTAGCTGGTTGTACTATTTTCTCAGCAGGTAGATGAACATCTGAGTGATTTCCAGCAGATGCTGTGTACCTTGCTGGGTTCCAACGTGCAGGACACATCGGCTTTGGAAATCACTTACCGTTCCTTAGAGACGCAGTGAGATATTAAGGTGTGAGTGAGGTGGGTATAGAAGTCCCATAGTCTTCAGTAAATAATAGTACTAATCACAGGTGAAAATAAGAAAAATCATAAAATAAGCATGTTTCAGTGGAATTACACAGACACAAAAGGTAAAAATATACAAGACCTTCGAGGGAGGAAGTCTCACGAGAAGAAAACAAAACAAACGCTATGCCAGTGACCCTGTTATTAATTAATATACAAGAAACTAAAACCGTAAGAATGCACAAGATCCTAGAAAAACCGTAAGATATTGGCATATGAAACAAGGAAAACGTTTCACAATTATAAGATTTAAAATGCAGGGGCACCCGGGTGGCTTGGTCAACTGAGCATCCAACTCTTGATTTCGGCTCAGGTCACGATCTCACGATTCGTGAGATCGAGCCCCGCGTTGGGCTCTGTGCTGACAGTGAAGAACCTGCTGGGGATTCTCTCTCTCTTCCTCTCTCTCTGGGCCTCCCTCTCTCTCTCAAAATAAAATAAAACAAAATATGAAAGCACTGTAACACTAAAATCATCCAAACAGACATAAAATGTTCCTCACATAGATGTTAACAAACTAGATCAAAGGTTCAAAGGCCAAAGCACGATGGCAATCCCAGCAGGAAATGACAAGACGTGGAACCGGGCCCGGGACACTCCAGGCTGGTCCTCCAGTCGTGTCTAAGCTCACGAGAGGGACGGTCACATGGGAGATGTGTCTCCCTGAAGGGACTCCATGCGGCTCGCTGGTCTACCTTGGTGTCTGTCACGGCCAGCTGTGAGGCCTCCTTGGTCTCTGGGGAGAAGGGGACCCCGGGCGGGCCACCACCCTGCAGCAGCAGACCCCATGTGCACGGAGCCACCGACAGCCTCCATCCGGGATGGGACCAGGTGCTTCTCTGGGTCCAGGAAGCCCACCGACCCACTCCCTACCCCCTCCCTGGAAGAAGAGGACCGGGCAGCCGAGGGAAAGCATCCCCACAGCAGCTTGACTTCAGTCCCTGCTCAGGAGCTCCATTTTCCCGAGGCCCTTGGAGAGTCCTCACCACCTGCCTGATGTCCTGACTCAGTTCCCGCTGGCATCCAGCTTACACAATCGGGTGTGAGGCCGGCGCGTGGCCAGCTTACTGTTCTGGAACAAATTACAATTGTGCCGCATTTCCTTTCCCGTCTCTCCCATAAGCCCAGATGCAGGAGCCCCGTGGAGGCTGCCCCCCACCCCCAGGGTGGCTAAACCGTCCACAGATCACAGACTTCTATGGGCTCCCGGATAACCAAATGGGCCGAATTCTCTCGGCAGCCCGAGCGATCATTCTTAGAACCCGACCAAATGCTTAACCTCGCAAATTGATGCTCCGGGAGCTCCGGATGGGAAGCTCAGGACCTCAGCTCCCCCCACCCACCCCACCCCTGTGCCTGCTGGTGGGGGGTTGGGGGGGGCGAGGGTGATGAGCTGAGAATGGAAATCAGTTTGGACAGGGAGAGTGCTAATATCTACGGTCGCAGATTCCGAGATCTCACCTGTGCAAGAAAAGACATCTGGGATGGAAATGATTTTGTGAGTCCAGAAGAAAAATAATCATAAAGAAGGGCTTGAGTTTTGGAGATTTCTTCACCACGTTTAATTAAAGTCTCCAGAGCTTGACAGGAAATTTCCGATTAAGTCCTCATAACAACAAAGGGCACCGGGAGCGGAGACGGAGACATAGGCGGTAGATGGGAGGCCAGTGAGAGTGACAAGGGGCAAACCCACGGGCCCCCGAGGGAGAGCTCAGAGGCCCCCCGTCCCCCCCCTCCGGCGCCCACACTCCACATGGAGACGCCTCACACGCCCCTGGGCGAAGCGCTAAGCTTGGGTCTGAGCCCTTGTTCCTTGAAGAGCTGTGGCTTTGTGGCAGAGGACGGGGACCCCTTCCTTCCTCTCTGCTCCTCAGTGTTCTCAGCTGTTAAGTGGGCGAGATGAGGCTTTCCCGCTCGCTTTGTTTTCTTTCTTCCGTCTTTTCTGGTTTGGGTTCCTTCCTTTTTTTTCTTTAAATCAAATGAGGCAATGTAAGAGAAAGGGCCTTGAAATCTGTAAAAATCCAAAGCAATCTAAGGCATAAATTCAAGTGAGAAAGTTTTGAATTGTATTCTTGAAGTTCCAGCTGCAGAAGAAGAGCCAGGCAATGATGAAGTCCCTCCATCTGTCTTCTCTTTGCGGGATCTTTTACAGCATGATGTAAAGCTTGATACTCCGGATGTGTCTGCAGGGGCTTCTGGGCTGACAATTTGGGCCAAAGTGAGAATCCATCAGAACCCTTGTCAGAAGACTGCATTTGTGGTTGTTAAAATAAAGATCCAGAATGGTCACCACTTGCAGGAAGGAAAGAACGCGGAGACCCTCTGAACGTTGCCTCCAAGGGCAAGGGGAACGTGTTCAAAGTGAGGAACGACGTGGGGCTGGCCAGCCATCCCCTGAAATGAAATCCTAACGTTTGGCTCGTTTCGAGGGTATCTGCAGAGTGGTGTGCAAGCCCGATAAAAGGGCTGTGGCGTGACTGGACACCCTCAGGCCACAACAAGCCCCAACCCACCGTGTAAAAGTGTGTGCTGTGTAAGTGTGTGTACCCCTCTGGTGGGTAGTTTATATGAGTCCGGGTGACTGGGCTAGGGGAGGACCGAGCAGTCTTTCCGGAAGACATCAGCATGGGAACCGGCACACTGAGTAGAGATGGCCGTCCCCACGCAGGTGGGGGTCACCCAATCCGTTGAGGGCCTGGATAGGAAGAAAGGCAGAGGAAGGGCCAGTGCCCTCCTTGTGCTGAAGCATCCTTCTCCTGCACTCCGCACTGGATGGAGCTCCTGGTCTCTGGTCTTCGGGTGGCACAGCGCCATCCCCTGGCAGGGGCCTCCGGCTCACGCGCGGCAGGTGGAGGCACCTCGGCCTCCATAATCCCATGAGCCGCTTCCTGTAACCAGTCTCTGTCTGTGTATCTCTTCATTTCCTGTTGGTTCTGTTTTTTGTTTGTTTTGTTTTTTTTTTCCGGAGAACTCTGATACAGGACCTTTCAGGAAAGGCTACTGTCTGAATATATTTTGTTGACACCTTCTGTAAAACTAAGACTTCCAGACCACGCCAGTGTTGGAACGTGCAGAGCCAGGGTAAGGGGTTTGGGACTGAGTACTGAGACCCTCGTGAAGCTGTTCACAAAAGGCTGCATTTTCCATGCTCTCCGTGGCAGAAGCCAGTCGTGTGTGTCAACTCAGGGACATTAATGATTCTGAGTTAAGACTCAGATAAGGCAGATTCTGTGAAGTTTTAGCTGTACGTTACCAGTGCCTTATGGATACATACACGTATCCGTGCAAAGAGCCACATACATTAAAATCTTTATCTAAATATGCTTTAAAGCGCTCTTTCAAATGCATGAATTAAAATTTTGAGTGATAAGGAAGCATCCGGTCGTAATTTTGCTAGTAGCATTTTTTTGTTTCTTAATGGTGCATAAAGTGGTGTCAGGTCTCACACTTAGACTGAATGAAATAAAGTATGGCTTCTGGGCTTGAATCGTCCCTTATAGAGACAATGTTACAATTGGTACAAACTTCATTAATGGCAGCCAAAATGACCTCTGTAGAATATTAAGGTTTCAGACTGAGTTTTCATCTCAATTAAAATAAATTGTATCCATCTTTGATTCCCCAAGTATTGCCAGTCGAAATTAAACTTGCATTGTGGACAGATTCAGGGAATGCACGACTTTAAATGCCTTAAAGACATAAAGACAGGTACTTGTATGAATGTGCATTTTCAGCGTGTACCACAAATTTATAAATAGAGCTAGGAAGACAGCCTGTGTTCAGTTAACGTGTGGTGATCTACCTCAACGGAAATTCATTATATGTTTTTAATTTAAATATTTAAGTACCAAAAGATAAATTGGGCACGTTTGGTAGGACTCACAAAACCAAACATTTTTGTCTGTTTTCTTTTTTTTTAATCTTTTAATGTTTACTCTTTTTATTTTTAAAGAGAGAGAGAGAGCAAGGGAAGGGCAGAGAGAGGGAGATACAGAATCTGAAGCAGGCTCCAGGCTCTGAGCTGTCAGCACAGAGCCCAACGTGGGGCTCAAACTCATGAACCACGAGATCACGACCTGAGCTGAAGTCAGACACTCAACCGACTGAGCCACCCAGGCGCCCGGTGTCTGTTTTCTTAAGTCTGTTTGCATATGTGACTTTACATTTCCTGTGAATAGAAGGAGCCATACCCATTCCGAGCCACACATTAGGTGTTATGTGAAGTGGGTTATTTAAATCACCTGTTTGCCAAAAGAGCTTCACGTAACGTTGTGCAAAGGGCCGGGGAATGTTTTGTCGGACGTTCTGGTGAACCCAAAGTTTTACCCAAGTCGAAATATCCGTAGGGTCAAATCCAAAAGATGAAACAAGCAACAAAAGGAAATATGGAACAGCAATGACCCCATGAGCAAGTCACGAGAGCGACCAGCATGCCGTGGGACCGCCTTCTCTGTCCACCTGTCCCTTCTAGCTCCTTCCGTGCAATCGCGGGTAATGTCCTCAGTAGAAAAAGAAGTAAAAGCTGAACTCATTTTAAGCTGAATAAAAATGGCCCTGACCTGCCATGGCTGTGCCACCAGAGCGGGGTCACATGTATTCGATGACCTCTCCTGTGGGTCCAGTGTGGGAAAAGTGAGGCATTAACTGGGGACGATGATTGTGGTATTTTCAAAATTCATGAAAATGAATGTTTGTTCTGTGAGCTTATTTTAGTCCGGGCAAAAAACAAAGCCCGAAGAAATCCAACTTCAGACACAACAGACACGACTCTTAAACGGACTGAATTCACCCAGTGTAAAGACCGATCCTGTAGGCAACACTTGCTCAAACACCGCGGAAAGCAGCCTTTGAGCGGGATGAATATGGGCCGCGGGCCTCCTACCTCACTCGCACAGAGCCCTAGTCATGCCGGGGTGATTTGTGGAGATAAGCTTCAGATGTTCTTTTGGGTATGAGAAGTATTGACTTAGAATTTATGATAAGACCAAAATCAGCTTATAAAAATATATAAGAACTGTCATATCCAGGAATTAAATGGATCCACCGACAAATAAAAACTTCCTGATATCCACCTACTAAAACCGTCTCTCAGGTATCTTTTTTGTTGACACTGTTGGCCAGATGGGCACAAATAAAAAATATTTCGTGTAGGGGCACCTGGGTGGCTCAGTCGGTTGAGAAACTGACTTCAGCTTAGGTCATGATCTCACGGTTTGTGAGTTTGAGCCCCGCGTCAGGCTCTGGGCTGACGGCTCGGAGCCTGGAGCCTGCTTCGGATTCTGTGTCTCCTTCTCTCTCTGCCCCTCCCCCACTCATGCTCTGTCTCTCTCTCAGAAATAAACATTTAAAAAAAATATTTCATGTAGCCAAAATACTATGCTTTGGGAAAAAGGAAACGAAGCCTTTTTAAAACCTAATACGATTTACAGTCAAGAAGCTTGCCCAAGTTCCCTCTCCTGTTTCTTTAACTATCTGGGCTATGCTTTAAGAGCGTAAGTTAGGGGCGCCTGGGTGGCTCAGCTGGTTGAGCATCCGACTTCAGCTCAGGTCATGATCTCACACTCTATGAGTTCAAGCCCCGCATCAGGCTCTGTGCTGACAGCTCAGAGACCAGAACCTGCTTCGGATTCTGTGTCTCCCTCTCTCTCTGCCCCTCCCCTGCTCATGCTCTGTCTCTCTCTGTCTCGAAAATAAATAGAAACATTAAAGAAAAATTTTCTAGGAGTATTAATTTCATTTCAAGGAGTTTAAATGTTTTAGTTTCTTCTTCAGACTGCTTTGCATGTGGCATAATCCATGGGCATAACTATTGAGTAATGCTTCCCATAACACGTCAACACTTATGTCTAGCCTGATCACGGAAAGACGAAACCACAGTGAGCATCACTAACAAGGTTATTTTAAATGCAAGCCGGTGAACGTCGAGGGAGTAGATCTTATGCACGTCTCAAATCCTCGAAATATCTGCTGAAGTCCACTAAAAGCCAAGGCACCTGTTAGGCGTTAAAACAGACACGAGTGGACTTTCTGCCTCCCAGCGGCCCCAGTGACCGATCACACATAGATCAGTGTGGCTGCAGCTGTGCAAGTACCAATCTCATTTCAGTCAAAATGTCTTCTATAAATCCCCTCCTTCTTCTTTAAGAAGCTCTAACGTCCCTGGTCTCTCCAGAGCACTCTTTCGATTTGGTCAGCTCTGTGCCTCCAGGATTTCAATCCCTAAGACCCCAAATAAATGCACATTTCTTATTTTGCAGTTTGCAGTTTTGTCTTTCGTTGGTGGACACGCGCTAAACAAAACGGCAGATGGGGAGAATCTCTTCGTGACATCACGACTGTGTCCTTTTGGTGACCATGCACCTGTCCTTTAACAGCCAACACTGGCTGCCCGAGACCCCCAGTCCCATCCCAGACCCCCAATGCCCAGATACCCCAGATGCCTTCCCACAAAACGCCCTCCTGTACACGTGTCAGTTTGTAACTACCCATGAGAACCTGCCTGCCCAGGTTCCATGGTCCCCACCCCGAGTTGGCTAGCCCATGCTGGGGACTTGGCTGCACCGGCACAGGTACGTGTTTCTCCTCCCGAGAGATATGTGTGTATATTCACGGGCCTCCTGAAAACATCATCTCTAGGTGATTTCTCACAAATCTTCAGATCAAACCATAAAAGGCTCTGCCTTCCCTACACTTATTAGGAATGACTGAGAAGTTCATTCAATTCTAATTTGCTCTTGTATCAGACTTTCAGAATTCCATTTACTCTCAGAAGGAAACAGCTACATTTCCAAGATCAAACAACCTGTTCCTGGGACATTGCTGCACATTCATCAATGCCAATGACAAATGTCTTCTGCCCTTGCAAACTGATCCACCAGAAATATGTACTATTCCCAATCACTAACGAGCTCGTGCAGTGAAACAATGTGTAACCATCTAGCTCAGTTGTCAAAATGTGCTAGTGTAACTCGGGGGGAATGTAAATGTTGCAGCCATTGGGTAAAATGGTATGGAGGTTCTTCAAAAAAACAGAATTACCACATGGTCCCGTAACTTCATTTCTGACTACTCATGCTGAAGAATTCAAAGCATGATCACAAAGAGATATTTGCACGAACACGTTTATAGCAGAACGATTCACAATTGCCAAAATGCAGAACAAGTCTCCCTTGTCCATTGGCAGGTAAGCAGGTAAAGAACACGTGGGTACACAGACAAGAGAATATTACGCAGCCTTTAGCCAGAGGAAAGTCTTGTCGCGTGTTACAACACGGACGGACCATGAAGACACTGCTGTGTGAAACAAGCCGGACACAAAAGGCCGGCTTCACAGAGACGGAAAACAGAATGGTGAGTGCCAGAGGTGGGGAGAAGGGGAGAGGAGAATTATTATTTGGTGGGTACAGAGTTCAGGGCGTCCGTGTTAGAGATCTGCTATATAATAACGTATGTGCACCTAACACTACTGAACTACATACTCAAAAATGGGGGGAAATAGTAAATTTAATATTATGTATTTTTTAAATGCTTATCTTATTTATTTTGAGAGAGAGCATGAGTGGGAGAGGGGCAGGGAGAGAGGGAGACACAGAATCCGAAGCAGCTCCAGGCTCTGAGCTGTCAGCACAGAGCCCGACGCAGGGCTTGAACCCACGAACCATGAGATCATGACCTGAGCCGAAATCAAGAGTTGGATGCTTCACGGACTGAGACACCCAGGCACCCCTAATGTTATGTAATTTTTTACCACAATAAAAAAAATGTGCTAGCATAATCTAACCCATAAAAGTGAGCAATGAATATTTAGAGACTAATGTAGGTATTTGGGTTCTACTGGATTTAGGGACAATAGTTGGGAATTTGAAAGAACTGAACGTTTATCAGATCCGCTTTTTAAAAGTAGGCCACATAAGCTGTCATTCTTTATGGGACCTTTTTTTATTCCCCTTAAACATGGCCTTGAAATCTGGTGCCTAAGAGAATATATGAATATTGAATCAATGATGCATTGCGGGCATATTTTAGGAAGATCTCCTACGATCTAACTCTAAAGCAACGCCAGGAAAAAAGATTACTTTTATTCTGCCTGACACAAATTATGCAGCAGTTTGCCATCAAAACAGACGTTGTTAGAAAACGTGATAATTTTAGTCCAGCATTTCCTCGTGCTTTCAGGATTTTTACAAAGATCCGGCTTCAGCAGGCACAATATAGGGACGCCTCCCGCAAACGATCGGCTGAGCTATTCCCAAACTGAAATTGTAAAGGTGAAGTCACATGTAAACAACACAGCCCCTGAGCTTGGGAAATGCTTCTAGTGAACACCCAGCAGCACGAAACGTTTATACAAACATAAAAGATCAGAGGACCCTGCTTAGGCCCCACGGGCTCCTAATCACCTAACAGAAGGACAGCTCGGGTCGGCTTTACCACACTGACCTAGCTGTCCCAGGAGGAAACTTGCACGGAGCTTCTGTGCACCAGAGACCCCGAAGGAGAAGACACATGTGGTCCCTGCCCTCACCAAGCTTACAGCTGGGTTGTAAGGCGGAAGCTTGGCTGGTCACTAAATGAAGATAAGAGGAGCCTTGTAAAGGAGGTGTTGCTGTATGCATCAGAGGCTGGAGGTTCAGGAGTCCCAGGCAGACGGGGGACAGGGACGGAACGTGCCCCGAGGCCCCGAGCCCCACACTCAGGCTACAGAGAGCAGCTAGGTGCTGCTCATGGAACGGTGGGCTGGCGGAGGAGGGGGGTACCGGGAGGGGGAGGCCTGGGGGAGGGGGGCCGGGAGAGAGGGAATGGGGGTGGGGGGATGTGAAGGTGCTGGACAGGTGCACAGCCCGCAGTTTGTAGCCGCCTTTGTTAGCTGTCACAAGGGACCTGGACGTTCTCCGAAAGGCCAACGAATGCCAAGAAACGGCGGAGGGTCTTGGCCCGGCACCATTGGAGATGCGGCAGGAGAGCACCGGCCAGGGGATCTGGGACCTGGAGAAGACCACGTTGCTTCGGGGGCAAAAACGCATAAACACTATCAACAAAAACGGGGAAAGCCGTCCTGGGAAGACGGATCTCACTGGAATTGGCTACAAAGAACGGAAGTGGGACCTGAGGGGAGAAGCGGCGAGGGAGGAGGTTTGGAAAGCAGCTGGAGAATTTTCGAACAACTGAGGCTGGCGGATCAGGCTTCCTCACAGGGTTTGCTCCCCAAACTCAGGTGTTCAAGTAGCACGCCAGCGATCAGGTGGCAAGAGATGAGCAAGTTCAAACATCCGCGACTATGGAGCCGAGAGCGAAATACTCGGCTCGGAGAGAAGGCAAAATTAGGATCCGGGGTAACATACGAAGAAGAAGGTGTTCGGTAAGCTCAGCATCAGTCGCTCTTTCCAAGGGTCCACGTAACCAGAAAAAGGGAGAAGGTTCTTCAGAGGAGACCCGTGACTTGGGGTGTCTGTCACATCCGACACGATGGCCTTCTGAGGCCAATGACACGCAAGCCATGGAAACGTGAGGAAACGGCCAATGGGAGAGGAGCAGGTGCAGGGGCTGACCTAGGGGCTGACCCCAGGGCGGCTGCGGCCCGCTGAGGCCCACCTCCCACAGCAGCCCCCGGGCTCTCCGGGAGGCGTGCAGAAATCCCCACTCGCGGACCCACAGAACCGACGAGTCTCGGGGTCCAAACAGGGGGAGCACAGGACAGACTGCGGTGCGGTTTCCTAGGACCCACGGCCCCCGCACGCCCCCACCCGGGGGGGCCGCCTTGCAGCCTCTAGCGGACGATGCCCCCCTTCCACGCTGTCCCCGGCCAGCAGGGACAAGGGGTCCTGCTCGGTGCCCAGTGCCTAACGGGGCCTTCTCTGGCCTTTCTGGTCCTACAGAGTGCAGAGTCCCTTGAACCACAGACAGGCCCCCAGCCAGAGGCCGGGCCCTCCGCACTCCGCATACCAGCACCTGCCCTTGGCACCAGACCACCCCCAGGGCTGCTTGGGCCTCTCCTGGCATCTGTCCCCCTGGCCTACTGCATCGCCCTCTGCTGCACACTCATCCCGTGTGTGGCCTGTGGTGGCCCCGAGTGCGCGTGTCCGGGCCCGAGGGGTGGCCCGGACACAGAAGTTTACAAAGCAGTGAGGAGGGGGGATGCATGGTCTCGGGTGGGGGGGGGGGGGAGGACGGGCATCCACACTCGTGAGTGTGTGTGCGCGTGCACACACACACACACACACACACACTCACACACACAGCCCTCCGGAAGGGCAAAAGGTGCTGTCGGGATGAGAAGGGGGTGGCTTGGGCAATAGCCCTCCCCAGACCACGTTCTAGCCCCAGACTCTTCAGGACCCGGAATTCACACGCGGCCCTGACCCTTGGCAGGCGTGGAGGGCCGTCCGTAAAGCCCGGACACCCAGTGTCTCAGGCCTTGTGAGCCTCGTGTCTGTGGCAAGTACTCAAGTCGGCCCTGTTTTGAGGGCCACAGATCCATAAGTGGACAAGCGTGGCCGTGTCCATGGGAACAGGTGCTGGGCCACACTGGGGCCGTGGCTTACAACCCCGTTCTGAGCATCTGCATGTCTGAGGGTCGGGGAGTACAGGACTTCACAGTTTACCGACTCACCTACAAACTTTAGGACCACGTGGACACTGTATGGGCCCCCCCACCCCACTCCCAGCTCCTCGGTGTCTCCTCTTCAAGAGCCCAGAGTGACCTTCTCACAGGACGGCAGGGGCCGGCTTCTCAGCCATGCAAGAGAGCAAGGCCTCGGAGCCCCAGACATTCTGGGGTAACGGCCCCGGGGCCCTCAGAGGAGAGGACAGCGGGATCAGGGGCAAACAGGGGCGGTGGAGACGACGCTCCGCCAACGTCAGGAGACACCCGCTCTTGCACGCGGGCACAATGGTCCCCAACGCCCACGAGACCTCCCTCCTCTCCCCTGCTTTCCACGCTGACCCCAACGTTCGGCCCTGCTGCGTCCTACTCTGAGGCCTCACTGAACACCACCCCCACCTCCACTCCTGCCTGCATCGCCCTCTGCTGCACACTCATCCCGCGTGTGGCCCGTGGTGGCCTCGAGTGCGTGCGTCCTTCCAGAGACACCGTCAACTCCAGGGTGTCCCTCACGCTCCCCACCCCCATCCCAGCTGGGGCCAGGTGCCCCCTCGTGGGGCCGGCGCTGATTCCCACGCGGAGAAGACGCATCCCCCGTCACAGGAACCGACTATCCGCGTCCTCTGTCGCCGGGAAGGGGAAGGATGTGCGGCTGGCAACCCAGAGCCCGCCTCTCACGAACATCCAAACCACCGTGAAGATTCTGTTTGTGTTCCAAGGAGGCCACACACGACCGGCTCTCGGACAGACAGCTTCCCTCTCCGCCTTTGCACAAGCAGGTAGCACCCCTCCCCTGCCCGGAGCTCAGGTGGTCTGTCAGGCGGACTCACCTCTTGGATAACAAAGGTGACGCTTCCTCCCTCACCCCTGAGATCTATCTCCGTCCCGGGAGCGCAGACCTCGGGTGCAGAGGACGCGGCAGGGCGTGTCCCCTTAACTGCGACTGATCACCGCTCTCCACACTCAGCCCTGAAATGAGATCCGGCCTTTGACCTCAGGGCCCAACTCAGGGCGCCCTTCCAGCGGGAATGAGCCGTGATCCCGGCAAACAGCTCGCCCTGTTGACAGATGTCTTTGTGTCAGAACCAATGACCAAGGCAGAAGGGGCCCCGGGCTGCAGGCGGGGCGCGCGCTCCTGTGTCCAGCACCCGGGGCTGTGTGTCCCGAGGGGACAGGAGTAAGGTCCTCCTCTGTGGAGACACCTGTGCTGAGTGCCCGGAGGACGAGGAGCAGGGGGGCGGCTCCCAGGGCGGGGCGCCGGTGAGAGTCACAGTCTGAGTCCCGAGGGGGCACGGGTGTGCTCTGG
The DNA here is from genome assembly GCF_018350195.1 of Panthera tigris. Taxonomy (NCBI): domain Eukaryota; kingdom Metazoa; phylum Chordata; class Mammalia; order Carnivora; family Felidae; genus Panthera; species Panthera tigris. The sequence continues at coordinate 2,119,683 of NC_056663.1, read as the reverse complement.
CGGCAGCGACTTGTCACCGCCTCCAGGGCGCATCGGACCAGGCCTTCCCCGGGACCTTACCCAGCTGTGGGCAGCATCGGCCCCCACGGGGTGCAGGATGAACCAAACACCTGCATCTGCCCGGGCACCTTCGGGTGACGGCCCTCAGTCATGCCATGAGCGTCCCTGCTCCCCACTCCCTCTGTCCTCTAACACGCTCCGTTCAAGGCTGACAAACAGAGCCAACGGCAGCCACCTCCCTGAACACAGGCGTCGCGTCGTCTCTGCTCACTGCTCCCTTCGCGTCACGTCTCCCGCACTGCCGGCCCGAGTCCCCGAGCCGCCCACAGCCCGCTGGGCCTCCGCACCCCCTCACCCTCCTTCCGGCTCGGCCCCCACCCTGCGCTCTCCTCACCCAGGCCGCGAAGACAGGGAGCCGCTCCTGTGCCCAGTGCCCCCTCTGTCGTCCGCACCGGCAGCAACTAAGAGCACGGGACGTGTGCCTGTGTGCACGGGTGTGCATGCCTGTGCGTGTGCGCGCAGGTGTGCATGCGGATGCACATATGTGCGTGCATGTGCCCGTATGCGTACGTGTGCGCGCGCGTGCGCGTGCATGCGTGCACGCACTGTGTGCGTGCGCATGCACTTTGTGCACTTGTATGTGCGCGCGCACACACACACGCGTGTGCGTGCGCGCGCACACACATGTGCGTGCTGCGCGTGCAGTGCCTATCCATACGTGGGCGCATGTGCCTGTGTGCATGTGCATATGTGCCTCTGTGCGTGCGTGTGCACGTGGCGGGGTGGGGGGCGCTGAGTAGTCTATAGCCTTCTCTTGGCCGTGCCCGGTTCCCACCCACACTGGGAGCTGCCCGGGGACCTGCGCCTGGCCGGCGTCCAGTGCCTGTGCAGAGGGAAAGGCAGGCGGTTCAAGAGTCATCCGGGTGCTTATATGCCAGTGCTACGTGGGCAAGCACCGGTGCCATCCTGGGGGCTGCAGACGCACCAGCTGGTGTGACCCTCACCACCCCCGGGAGGAAGAACGACCATCCTTGGCCTCTTTTCTCTTCTGAGACACTGAAACTCAGAATGGTTTAGTCGCTGGCCCAGGATTTCCAAGCGGGATTTGGAGAGGGGTGCGGGGGGAAAACCCAGGCAATCTCTCCAGGGAGCACGGGCTTTATCTGCATGCTGTTCTAATCCTGTATAAAGCTGGAATCCCATAATCACCTCTTCCTGGCTGCATGGCCTCAGTTTCCAAATCTGTGCCATGGAGTTAATTGTGCCCACACCCACAGGGTGTCCACCTTCCATCAATTCTAGAGTTTCTTTGGGAACCCCGGACCTTGGTGGGAAGGAAAACCATTTTCTTGAGTTCAGTAACATGGGTACCTCGTGTGCCCACAGGAGAGACCTCATAAAACGAGTATCTCCCTGAACCATCCTAAGTCACCAGCTTAAATTCTGGTGTTAGCTGAAGACAAAGGAAGAAAGGAGGATATAGGGGGGTCGGGTGGAGGTAAGAAGGATATAAGGGGGTCGCGTGGAGGTAAGGAGGATATAGGGGGGTCACGTGGAGGTAAGAAGGATATAGGGGTTCAGGTGGAGGTAAGAAGGATATAAGGGGGTGGTGTGGAGGTAAGGAGGATATAGGGGGGGTCACGTGGAGGTAAGAAGGATATAGGGGTTCAGGTGGAGGTAAGCAGGATGTAAGGGGGTGGCGTGGAGGTAAGGAGGATATAGGGGGGCCAGGTGGGAGTGGGGGTGAGAGGCCAATTTCCAGGCGGCCAGGAAAAGCCTGGTAAACAAAGGTGAGGCTTGTTACACAGATTTAAGATGAACCTTCTCCATCGATAGGCTTTTCTGGATTTAGAGACCATCTTCTCTTCGTGCAGAGGGAGGCGCCCTCTGAATGGCGATTCCCTTTATAACTGAACATTTCCCTTACAGAGGAGGACCTTCTCTTGTTTCAGGAACTTCTCCTGTGTCCCCTGTTTCTCAAAATAATCAGCTGAAACGAATCCTTATGCCGACGAGGCATATTTTGGGGTGGTTTGTGCTCCCATACCCTTCCCCTGTTTGTGTCTTTTTGCTAGAGTGTCTCAGATGTAATAAATTTCCACATAGGATACATTCCTGGAAACAGTGCCTTCCCTCCACCAGCTTCTCATGGCGACATTGTCCCGCCTGTTTGCATTGCCTAGGCACTGACCCTAAATGTTGTTTGCGAGAAATCTGCATTCGCCATGTTTTTTCCAATTAGCGTCGTGTTCACCTGACCAACTGGCTCTCTGTTATAGACGGGAACAGACACCAGTCCTATTAGAAAGGTTCAGAGTCCCAAGCTTGATCTTGGGTGTTAGGATCTGTCACTGGTATCACAGCTAATAAGCAACTGCCTCTCTGTTTAAAAAAGCGGAAATAACAATACATGCATAGTAATTCTCACAGGTCTAGAAAGGCTGCCAAGAAATACTGTACAAAAAAAATCAACTTCCTCATTTGAAGTCACTTTAGCACTTCAGTCTTCATCTGAAAGGCTGTGGACAAACAATGTAGCCCCTCCCCCTGCCTTCTCCCCTCCTGTGCCCCCCAGCCAGGCTTTGGGTGAATCGACCTGGCCCGATTCGAGGACCGATTCAGGCAGTCCAACCTAGTCTTTCATAAATAAAAAAAACAACTCAGCCCAAAGGCGCACAGCTAGTTACAGAGCCAATGAGGGTGGATTGCATGCCTCCTGAATTCTAGTTCAGTAATGTGTTTCTTGATTGAATTGGGTAAGATTTCGTTTCTCATAAAAATAAATATTTAATACATAGGCAGATGATAGATAGATGATAGATGTTACGTGGATGGATAGATAGATAAAATGGATAGATGATAGATAGATAGATAATACATAGATGGATGGATGGACAGATGGATGAATGGATGATAAATGGATGACAGATGATAGATAGATCATAGATAGATAACACTGAAATAAATTTGTAAGCCCAAGACAGAGCCACCCCTGCCCAGGTTGCCGTGTTAACAAACTGAATCGTAGGTCGCTTTCGTGTCCCTGTAAAATCTCTGCTTGGCCAGGAACAGGGAATAGAGATTTCCAGTAGACTACTGGCTGTCATTCAGCTGTCCTCATTTCTGCTGCCGCAAGCCCAGCCCCTGGGGAAGGGTCTGCCCTGAAGGTGATGAGGGCAGCTGATGAGGGAGAGCACAGGTGTTAGGATCTCCGTTCTACCGGACTTAGGCGTGCGACTTGTGAAGGCCGATCGCCCTTGAGCGGCCTTTTCTCATCACCAGTAAAGTGTAGCTGACTCCCTGCTGGCAGGGCCATCTCCATGGGCATGACACCTGCACGAGTTCCCAGGACCCCACACTCACTCAGAAGGGACCCCGCACCCGACCTAGCTCTCTGCTGTCACATCTTGAACTTCTTATGTTTGAATAAGGGCACCCTATCGTCACTTTCCACTGGACCCCTCGAATTATGCTGTCAGTCCTGCTTCTGAGGACGGCAGTGCTTGCTAGTGTTTAATATACAGCCGGGCACTCGGGCAAGTGCCTGACACCCAGCACGAGATAAATAAATGAGCATTACTCTCAGTATCACCCGAGGTGATCCCTGGATGGTCCCCAGGCTCAGAAAGAAACACATCATTGAGTGAACAGCTACCAGTGGGTGACACAGAATGTCCCCCGTGGAATGTCCTTCCTTAATGTGACTCTCGGGGGAGGGTGGTGTGAACAGTCCTATGGAAAGCTCTCTACGGGCAGACTCAGGTAACAGCACTGAGACGTCTGCAAGGCTCGGCACAGAAGGTGTCACGTGCTGCGCCCACAAATGGCACTGGGAGCCCCTGGGCTGTAGCTGAGCGCCAGCTCTCCGCCGACCTCAATCTGCGGCAGGAGGTGCGTGTCCCCTGGTGAGCCCGTGCGCGCAGACGGGGCTCCTCCCGCCGTGCCTGCCTCCCCACGCAGAGCGTCACGTGGAAGCTTCAAGAAGGGTCGCCACCCTCTCAACTCACTCGGCCGCACACCAGCACCTTGCTTCCTGCAGCTGAAAGCCACTGCTTACGGAGGAGTCAGCTGGACCATCTGCAAGAGCTTAGGGACCCCCCGGCCTGTTCCCTGGGAGCCTTGCCTTGGGGAGCCACCCAGTCGCACGGCCTCCGAGGAAGGCACTAGAGAAAGACCCCTCCGTTCACAGACCCAGTGCTGGGTCCGGGAGACGGAAGACAGGAGGCCCCTGCTGCTCCCACACGCGTTGCAGAGGGTGGGAGGGGCTGGCCTCTCACGCCCCACTTGTGGGCTTGGATGGGACTCTCCGCCCTTTGGGGTCCCTTCTTCTGGGAACCTGCTGGAGCTGCGTGTGTTCTCAGCAGTTTGAGGTTGGGCTCAGCCGTGCAGTTTGCTCTGGGCGCTGAAATGTGAACAGAGCCACCTGCCGGTCCCTGAGAAAAGCCTTCAAGAGTCGTATCCAGGGGCGCTTGGGGGGCTCAGTCGGTTAAGCATCCGACCCCTGCTTTCAGCTCAGGTCCCGATCTCCCCGTTCATGAGATCGAGCCCCATGTCGGGCTCTGTGCTGACAGCCCTGAGCCTCGTTGGGATTCTGTGTCTCCCTCTCTGCCCCTCCGTGCTGGTTCCCTCTCTCTCCGTCTCTCAAAATAAATAAGACTGAAAAAGAAATAAAAATAAATAAAAAGCATGTTCTGATGACACGCACACACACTTTGGCCAACAGGGTAGTTAACAGTTTCTCCAGGGTGAAATGACTGATTTTAAGAAAATAAGACACATTTCTGTCAGACTCATCAGAATCTGTGAGGGGATTCCAAATGTAATCGTAATTTGACCATAGCACGCGCTCTCGCTCTCTCTCTCTCTCTCTCTCTCTGTACCTCCCCTGCTTGCGTGTTCTCTCCTTCCCTGAATGAATAAATAAATAAATAAATAAATTCTGAAAAAAAAAAAAAGAGTCGTACCCAGTTGGCAGAAAACGTTAGCTCTTGCCCTGTGCCAGGTGGGGGAGGCCCCAACATCAGGGTCCCTGAATCGGGCCATGTAGAGTGGAAGTCCTACTCCTCTAACCAAGAGTGACAGATAACCCGTGTGCAATTATATGATACCATGCACACCCTAGTCTGTCCGGACAGAAGCACACCACTGCCCTGGAGAGAAAAGAGCTATTTCCTGCGAACGCCGTGTGACCCTGCAAGGGAGGGGGCGTGGAATAGGAGGCTCCGGAAGGGACCACATCCTGGTCCAAGGGCACATCCAGACCAGGCGATTCACAACTAGGACAGAGTCTTACTTGTAACTTTCTTAAAACTCACCCGTCATACGGTCTCCTAATAAACCAAGTGACTCAGCGAGAGGGACAGGTAGAGAGGCAATTAGGAGAAAGGTAATTTTATATGACAATTTTAGCTCGGTTGTCACTGTTCCATTTTATCTGCTGGTGGTTCTGGCACATTCCCACCTTTACGAAATACTGAGGTGACAGTGTCTCATTCTGCCGTCTGGTGAAAGGGAAAGAGCTGTGCATCCATTACCCGTTTTGAGTAAGGAGTTAACTAGAACAGCATAAAACCACACACCTTTCCCCATGGTTCTAGAGGTTGATTCTACGTAATGCTGTTTACAAGATGATGGCCCCCTCTGAGACTAGCATGGAAATCTCTCTAAAGCATCCATTGACACACAATACCTGGGGAAACGCTTAATTTTGCTTAAATTTCATCAAAGAAAGAGTTCTCTCCCAAAGACCCACTTTAACAAATAGATAAATGGGGAAGCAGGTTTATTCCTTGATGTGCAGGAAGCAAGTGTACTAAATGCCTCTCCTTCCCCCAAACCCTAGGACTTCAAAGTAAATAGATGCGTCTGAGTATCTGCATGTTTGCACGCGAGCCCAGCAGCCGCTAATCAGAACAAAATCAGTCTCTGGCTCTCGCCCCCCCCTCCCCGCCCTGCTCCAGGACATGGTCGCAGGCGTGAGAAAAATTGTGCATCACCGGAGCGGAATTCTCAGGGACGGCAACTCTTGAAATCCTGCAGACACAGTGCCCGCCCGCCCCAAAGCCTGGGCCGCGCCTGGCGGTGAAACATAGAACAAGAGCGTCCCCTAGTGGCTGCATCACTTGTCGTGGTTCTGAGGTGCACCTGTTTCCTGTCTGCTGTTTCCTCTTTCGGGGGCCGCAGCACCCACCTCACGGCCCCTTCGACCGGGGTGTTCCAGTGGCTCTGGCCTTTCCACGTACAATTGTTAAGGTTATGTTCTTGATTCTTAGGCTATACCTTCTTATTTCAATACCCTTACGTGAAAATGGTAAGAAACTGTTGCCTTATAATAACTTCCTTTCATTTACATAAAGCTGAACACCCTTGGAGAGCGTGGTGTTGCTCAAAGATCACCCACGTCGGGGCAAACTTCCGCGATTATTTCTACTACATATTTGTTCTTTAAGTCCACACAGTGTATCACAGATAATGCAAACCCTGCAGCCAGAAATCTAATTATAAAATTCTCCAGAAATTCTTGAATGTGCTATCTGGTCGTGTGAAGAAAGGCGCTCTGTCTTATCTTGAAGGCCAAGTAGGCAAATGCCAATGTTGTTTTGTAAATTCAGCGTTAGCAAGCAAACATGACAATTACGTTTTGTCTTACGTCGCAGTCACCGCCTGAAGAAGTAAAACGCACCCTCCCATCTTATCCTAGTGTGTTTCCTACAATTACGAACGGGGGCGGGGGGTGAAAGGCTCCGAACCGGCAGGCTCATGGTGTGTCGGGCTCATGGTGACCAGCGCCTCCTTCCCATGTGGGAGCCTGCGGAGGCACAGGGGTCCCTCGGTCCCAGCGGCAGGTGGCCCCAAGGGCCCAGGATTCGGCCACGCCAGGCGGCCGCAGGGGACCAGAGTGCCGCTTTCTCTTCACGACCTTCACGTTACAGAAAGCAACACTCAGCTTTTCCTTTGCTTCAGGGCTCAGGTTTCTGCATAAAAACTTCGAGATTTTCCAGCAAGGATTCACCTGCTGGTTTCTATGGTTTTACTTCCCGGTAGGTGTGGTCCTCCACGTGTGTTTTAGGTAATTTAGGACCAAACTGCGTCCACACACGTGCTTCCTTTCCGTGCTTCCACAAGTGGATGTGTGTGCCTGTGCGTGCATGCATGTGTGTGCACGAGTGTGCAGGCATATGTGTTGTGTGTGTGCATGTGGATGTGTTGTGTGTGTGCACACAGGTGTGTTCATGCTTATATGTGTGCCCATATACGTGCACATGTTCGCACAGTTGTGTGTTGTGTGCCTGTGGGTGTGTGCACATATCTGTGCAAACATGGGTGCTCACGTGTGTACATTTGAATGTGTGTTGTGTGCGTGCACGTATGTGCACCTATGTTCATGCGTGCTAACGTATGCACGTGTGTGTACATGTCTATGTGTGTGCACTTACATGTGTGCATGTGACTCCGTGTGTGTTATATGCACGTGTGGGTGTGTGCACATACATGCGCGTGTTTGCACGTGCAGGCGTGTGTGTTGTGTGTGCACATGCGTGTGTTAACGAGCAGGTGCTGCTATGTGTAACACGGCTCTTTGCAGAAGTCCGCCATACACAGCCGTGCTGCTGTGGGCGTCGTACACACAAGCTTGTCTGTTTCCTTCCTCCATCAAAGTGTGTTTGTAACAAAACAGGACCAGAGGGCTGTGCAAGAGTGAACACGGAGCCCAGGCCGCAGAGCACGGAGCCCTCCCCTCGCAGAGTCGCCTCATCTGATGCCTGAATCTCCGTCGGCTCTCCGTGCCACTCTATAGAACGGACACGATGACGCTCTTTCTAGGGCAGTCCGTGTGCGTGAGCGTTAAGTTAGACGAGCTGTATTACAGCCCCACCCAGAGGGCGACATAAGCCATCAACGCAAAGCATTATTATCACCATTAGATGCAAACACCTCCTACGCCTCTCCCTTCCCACTGGGACAACACCAGTCCCTCATTGCCTGTGGGTTACACACGCCCTCCCCGGAGCACCGGGCGGGATGCGTGTTACCCACGCAAAGCTGCTTCCTGCTCTTCTCCACCGTGAACCTGCAAGGCCAGCCCCCCCCACCCCACCTCCCGTCTCCCTACCGCCTGCCCGGTGCTCACGCCGCTGTTCCTTTTCTCAGCCCACACGTGTCGGGCGCCTCCTCCGTGGAGGCTGGGCGTGCGTGCGTAACGGTGAACGAAATGTGCAGTTTCTGCCCTTCTGGAGCTTATGCGGAGTCGGCAAATAAGCACATCAGAGAGACCATCGGTGACATGGTGACTTGTATCGTCTTCACACGGTTCCCTTTTGTGTGCTTTTCACACCAAGGTCGTAAGTTCTTCCCGGAGAGAATCACACGTTGCACTCTGACCTCCTTCATGGGCGCTGTTCGTTCACTCAGTGAGTCCTGGGCATCTAGCAGCCTGTCAGACCTCGGGAATAGAGGAACAACGGGACGTGACGACTTTTTCTCGACTGGAACTAACGGTCCGACGGCAAATGTGAGTAACAGACCAGGAGACCAAGAGGCGGCCCGGGCCTGCCTGCACTCTTCCCGGTCGGAGGACTGGCCCCATCCGTCCCTGTGCGGTCTCGTCCAGAGCCTCGGAGACCCGCCGCCTCCTCGGGGCTCCTGTGAGGGGCCGTTGTCAGCTCCGTGCGCCCCTCTCCCGCCAGACGACCCTCTGCCCGTGTCCCCGCGGCTAAGCCAGCCGGACGAGCATGAACGGAGAACTCATCTGCTCCACGTCAAACCGCCCTGCTTGAGAAATCGAGAAGAAACCATGTGCCTCGGTCCTCTCAGAGGCGCCACCCGATGTCCCCAGCGGGAACCCAGACCCACCGGGACCAAAGCAGGACCCCAGACCTAACAGGACCAAAGCAGGACCCCAGACCTAACGGGACCAAAGCAGGACCCCAGACTTAACAGGACCAAAGCAGGACCCCAGACCTAACAGGACCAAAGCAGGACCCCAGACCTAACAGGACCAAAGCAGGACCCCAGACCCACCGGGACCAAAGCAGGACCCCAGACCCACCGGGACCAAAGCAGGACCCCAGATCTAACAGGACCAAAGCAGGACTCCAGACCCACCAGGACCAAAGCAGGACCCCAGACCCACCGGGACCAAAGCAGGACCCCAGACCCACCGGGACCAAAGCAGGACCCCAGACCCAATGGGACCAAAGCAGGACCCTAGACCCACCGGGACCAAAGCAGGACCCCAGACTTAGCAGGACCAAAGCAGGACCCCAGACCTAACAGGACCAAAGCAGGACCCCAGACCTAACAGGACCAAAGCAGGACCCCAGACCCAATGGGACCAAAGCAGGACCCCAGACCCACCGGGACCAAAGCAGGACCCCAGATCTAACAGGACCAAAGCAGGACTCAAGACCCACCAGGACCAAAGCAGGACCCCAGACCCACCGGGACCAAAGCAGGACCCCAGACCCACCGGGACCAAAGCAGGACCCCAGACCCACCGGGACCAAAGCAGGACCCCAGACCCAATGGGACCAAAGCAGGACCCTAGACCCACCGGGACCAAAGCAGGACCCCAGACTTAACAGGACCAAAGCAGGACCCCAGACCTAACAGGACCAAAGCAGGACCCCAGACTCACCGGGACCAAAGCAGGACCCCAGACTCACCGGGACCAAAGCAGGACCCCAGACCCAATGGGACCAAAGCAGGACCCCAGACCCAATGGGACCAAAGCAGGACCCCAGACCCACCGGGACCAAAGCAGGACCCCAGACCCACCGGACCAAAGCAGGACCCCAGAACGAACAGGACCAAAGCAGGACCCCAGACTTAACAGGACCAAAGCAGGACCCCAGACCTAACAGGACCAAAGCAGGACCCCAGACCCACCGGGACCAAAGCAGGACCCCAGACCCGCCGGGACCAAAGCGGCAGCCCGCCGACTTCGCACACTCTGTGCCAACACACGCTGTCCTCCAGCTCGTCGCGTTTTCCACGGTGTCCTTCTCCCACATTCTGGTCTCCCAGACCTGGGACCGTGACTCCTTCTGCCCTGTTCTCCAGCTGAGAACACGCTGGCTCGGGGCACCTCACCCACTTCGAGTTGATTAACACGGATATTCACAAAACCCATTTATTGCCCGTCGGCTTCTCCACCCCAACGTGGCCGCCCCACATCCCTGCAGGGCAAGTCCACGGCCCGGACCCTCAGGCCGAGAGCTTCTGTGTCCCTGTGGCGTTAACACCCGCGCTGTGTGCCAGAAAGGCCTGGTGACTCCGTGGCCGCTCGCCATCGCTTGGTCCTGCGCCACTGCCACAGCCTGTGGCTCCTGCTCCCGCCTCCCTCTGCCCACCAGGTGCCAGTGCGGACACAACGGCCTCCGGACGCCCCAGTCTCCGCTGCCACCTCCATCACTCCCTTGGACAGGGAGCCACATCCTCAGCCGACCAGGAATGTTCTGCATGCTTCTCCTGTGAGCCCTCCCTCACCCTGATGCTTCCCATCTCTTCCGCCACAGACCCCGTGTGCTGCCACAGACACACCAGACGCATTCCCACCACCGGCCTCAGCACGCTGCCCCATCCTTCTGGAATGTGCTGTGACGTTCGTACCCCCAGAAACTCCTAGGACAAATGCTAAGCCCCAGCGTGATGGTATCCGGAGGTGGGTCTTCGGGGAGGTGAATAGGTCATGGGGGGTGGAGCCCCCACGAAGGGGGTTAGCGCCCTCATGGGACACACCACGCAGGGCTCCCAGCCCCTCCTGCATGTGAGGACACAGCGAGAAGACTGTCACCCGGAAGGGCGCCCTCACCTGCCCATGCTGGCACCTGACCTTGGACTTCACCCTCCAGGACTCTGAGAAATAAATTTCTGCTTATAAAGCGCCCCCATCTGTGGGATTCGGTGACAGCAGCTGAACGGACTGAGGCCAAGAGTTCCCTCCCAAATGTCCCCACGACCTGCCCCTCTCTGGTCCCCCATATGTCTCCAATGCCCCCTGCCCCCGAGCTCTCTGCGAACACTGACCCTCAATCTGTTTCCCATCCCAACCAGCCTTCCGCTCCCTCTCTTCTCCCTTATTTTTGCCACTTGTCACCAACGATGCATCATGTACAGCAAACATATGTATTGTCTGTCTTCCTTGACCAGACGTGAACCCTCTGAAGACACAGGGATCTTCTGTCTATTTATTCGCAGCTTTACCCCCAGATCTTAGAGCTGGCTGTTAACCAATCCTGTGAACACTTGGCTGTGTGCCAAGTACAAGAATTTTATCTCTGTTTTGCTAATCAGCCTTCACAATAACCTCAAGATGTGGACCCTGGTACCATTAACCCACGTGTTACAGATGAGAGACAGAGGCTGGAGATCAGGTGTTCCGGCCAGGTTTAGGAAGTGTGGGAGGGGACTCCGTAGCCCCCTGGGCTCCGTGGTGGTCTCCGTCTTCATGACACCAAACACGACCCCATCCTCTCTCCAGTCCAACCTCATGCAGTCCATTCTGCACAGAATCACCTCGGAATCGTCTTTAAGAACAGTTACATGGCTGCGCACCCAACCTCAAGATCCCTGACTTCCCAGTCTGAACAAATCATACAAATACATTCCTCTATTTATTGGACACTCTTCTCTCTTCCTATCAGCACAGACATAGGATTCCGTTTCCATTCTGTGTTCGCTCTCCACATTCGCCTTTCAACAGTTTTTAACCCTGATTCCACCTTTGCTTCCTTGTGAAGACCTCAACTTTGGAGCAGGTAATTTATAGGAGAAAAATTAAGACCAGTAGGTATAGTCCGTTAGAAAGGACTCTTACGGTTTGTACTTCCGGGTTTTCTCCGACTCAATAGCAGGGCATCGTCTCTCAAAGGCACTGTCTGCTGAGTCGTCCTGAAATCGTGCAGTGCTGTGTCTCCCCAGAGCTGGGCCCAGGCCCCCCACCCAGCCCACCGCTGGGGCACCAACAATACTCACGCCCTCTACCAAATGGCGGTGCAGGTGCAGACGCGCTCCGGAGCAAACACATCAGCATTTATATTCTCATTTTATTATACAATTACGCTTTTTAACATCAGCAAAATGACATTGTAAACAGCAATGCTCCTCCCCCAACCCAAAAATTATTCAGGATCTTTTTTCTGCCTTGAAACACCTTTGTGTGTTGGGTGTTTCTGGGGCACGCGCTGGTGTGCCCGTGGGCTCCAGCCGATTCCCAGTTGTGAATCTTGGACAGAAAAAGGTCACCCCAAGTCTTCATGACCAGTTTAATTAATGGAGAGTCCTCCCTTCTAAAAAGATGCGCACTTCATTTACGTCTGCCTGGAGTATGGAGGCAGGAGAGAAGAGAGGTCTACACGTCTGTCACTAAATGATGAGTTTCCGTCTCGTTTAATACAGACCCTCTCCCAGCACTGACCCTCCTGTGTCACAGGCCTTCGTCTGTGTGTTTTATGGATATTTATGTGCCAGTGGACCAGGACCTCCTTTCGGCCATGTATCACGACATCATCTTTTTTAACCTAATAAAATGTGTAAGAATAACAAACAGCCGTCACCCATGAGATGTCTACTCCGTACCAGGAACCGTGCTATTTTCCCTCCATCTGCTTGATGCTGAGACACGGTACAAGCACCGGCCTCGTTCTGCAGATCTGTGCTCTGGGTCACGAGGGCCAGAACAGACGACCGAGGCCCGGTGTCCCCAGGAGGTCCCGTCCTGTCCGCCCAAGAGTCAGCTCCACCACAGCACTGCCTGAGCAGCGCCCTGAGAGTGAGGAACTCTAGGAGCCCTTACGCAGGAAGGCGAGCATTTTAGTTGCTTGTTATCCGAGAGGACAGACCTGGATCCATGGTGGAAATTACAGAAAGGCAACCTCAAACCCAAGGTGGAAATAGGGCTGATCCAAAGCAGTCCATACTTTTGCCCTTTACGTCACATACGGTCAAGTCCTCCCAAGGCCCCATCGCTGACTTAGCTTCCCATGTCCGGCATCTTCCGAGTGCACTTTGGTAGACACCTGCATTCCAGACACGTCCAGCCAGCCCAGAGGACAGGGGAAATTCCTTATCTACTTCCATGACACAAGCATCTGAAAATAGATAACGATGGGGGAGAGGGGCATACTGATTACAGGGAACATCTCCACCCAGCATAATGGCATCATAGAGAAAAATGATCTTACAGCTAAGTTCTATGCATTGGTTAAATACGCATAACATCCCATATTTCCTTCAACTTCTTGTTATTTTTCAGTTGATATAAAACACAGTTCTCCTCATGAGAAGGATATTTACACACTCATTCTTTCAGTGAGGAAATGTATTGAGGAGGGCACCTTTTGGGATGAGCACTGGGTGTTGTATGGAAACCAATTTGACAATAAATTTCATATATTGAAAAAAAAGAAAATTCTTTGACACATAAAAAAAAAAAGAACAGATAGGAATTTCCCCTATGGATATGACATTTCTTAAGCAGACACAATAACAAGACTCATTCAACCTTTTCGTATAATGTCTCTCATCCATTGTAGGCTGATGATAAATGACAAGTCACAAGTCCAGCAAAAGAAATTCCTTCGAAAAAGACAGGTCCCAATAGAGTGATTTGACATTGGGGTGCCTGGGTGGCTTGGTTGGTTAAGCATCTGACTCTTGATTTCAGCTCAGGTCATGATCTCACAGTTTGTGGCTTCAAGCCCCATGTCAGGCTCTGCGTTGGCAGTTTGGAGCCTGCTTGGGATTCTCTCTCTCTCACTCTGTCTCTGACCCTCCCCTTTTCTCTCTCTCTCAAAATAAATAAACTTAAAAAAATGTTTAAAGAGTGATTTGATGTGATAGTAAAATATAGAACATTTAAAGGAATGGGTTAATAGTGTTACTTCTCACACAAAGGCAATAGAGAATGTCAGATTATAATTTCCAGGATTACCTGAGATTTGCAATTATGAACAGAGTCAAGCAGTATAGGGTTGGCTACACAGGTAAGGTTTTCTGAGAAAATAAAGTCATCTAACCAGGTCTGATACTGTTTCAAGAAACTATAGAATCTAATCTTAGATTTTACTGTAAAAAATTTCTTTTAAATGTTATTTATATTTGAGAAAGAGAGAGAGAGAAAGAGAGAGAGAGAGAGACAGAGTGTGAGTTGGGGAGGGGCAGAGAGACACAGAGACAGAATCTGAAGCAGGCTCCAGACTCTAAGCTGTCAGCCGGGAGCCTGGGGCTTGAACTCAGGAGCATGAGATCATGACCTGAGTGGAAGTCAGACATTTGACTGAGCCACCCAGGCACCCCTTCATTTTTAATTTTAGCATTAGAAAAATGGATGATACATAGAAGTCACTCAATATTACTTGGTGAAGGAAAAAAGGCATAGACGAACCTGACGGGAAGAATTGTTTAAATATTACTAGAATTTAAAGCATAAATAAAAGATGTCTCTCAAGCAAAAAATAAATAAGTAAATAAATAAATAAATAAATAAATAAATAAAATTTTTTTAATGTTTCTTTTTTTATTATTTTTGAGAGACAGAGAGACAGAGAGAGCACAGGTGACAGGTAGAGAGGAGACACAGAATCCGAAGCAAGCTCCAGGCTCCGAGCTGTCAGCACACAGCCCAACGCGGGGCTCAAACCCACGAACCAAGGGCTCAGATCATGACCTGAGCCAGTCGGACTCTTAACTGACTGAGCCACCCAGGCACCCCCAAGGAAATGTATTTAATGCCTGCTTTAGATTTTCAAACTTCCTATTATTTGTTACTGAAAATTATGAAAATATTTCATAAGTATCTGACCTTTTAAATCCATCATAGGCATTAAGACCCTATATGTGTATTTATTTTGAGAAATTTTGCTTAATTATAATACTAGTTGCTATTTAGCGCGATAAAAACACTCGCCGTGCAGCTGAACTGAGTGTTCGAACTCATAAATGCAAGCTATGTTTCATAATTTGTTTTATATTTTCCCCATATAGTGTTTAATTAAAGTAGCCGTGGCTATTAGGGAAGAAAAACGCACTCATTATCCAATCACCCGAATGGTTTAGTCAAGTATGGCCACGCCAGGAACTCCCGTTAGTGGAAATGTCCCGCAGCCGTAAAGTTTCACTGGCTGCGATTTTCTTGAAGCCACGGAGAAACTGTCCCCGGAGAAGATCACCGCCGTCACGCCATCCGCGCCCACGGACTCCCGCCACCACGTCTGTCTCTCTCCCCGGGAAGGATCATCTTAAGCGCCACTGCGGTTTGTATTTTCTCAAAATCATGGCTTTAAAGTGCAAAGGTGAATCGACCTGCCTGCCCGTCACTGTGCTCAGGAGGTTATGAAGTTAACTGCACGGAATCTCCTCGAAGATAAATACAGCCCAGCGCTCCCGCTCGGGCCAGTGGGCACGAGTCCTAGCCGGATTCTCCATGATACCTACTTCATTTCTTGAAGTGAGATACCCTTGTTGGCTTTGATCCCTTCTACTTTGTCTGATAAGGTTTCATGCCATTAAGCTGATTGAAACAGGCCCAGGATACGGACCTGTTGGTAAGCCGTCAGCGCAGGTGGCTCTGGGGACAGACGGGAGCCGTGTCTTCTGGCTTCCCCTCGGGGTCGTTCGCATCCGCTTGTCCTTTCGTTCGGGGAACGTGACTTGGGACTCGGCACGCGACTGGGCTGTCCTCTGCTTATTAGGAACAAGGCTTTCGTGGAAACGGCCCAGAGGGATGCACCTGATTTTATCCGGGGGCGGCCCTGGACTCAAACCGCGTGCCATGCTCCAAGTCCGCTTCACCAGGCGGGAGGTAAACAGGAAGAGCGGGAAAAGCTCCCAGAGAGGGGGTGTTCACGGGAGGGGGTGGCGGGGCCGTCCGGGCTCCGAGGGGGGACAGGCAGAGTCTGCAGGTTCGTTAAACTGAAGGCTGCGGAACAGAAGCCACACCGATGGCCTCAGCGTGGGGACACTCGAACTCTACCATTTTGTCACTGTTTCATGCTCGGGAGTTTGGGCGGGTCCAGCCGGGGGTGTGTTTCCCAGGACAACCAGGAAGAAGAAACAGGAGGCGTTCAGCTGGCAAATGGGCTGGATTACAGGGTTCGTGGCCGTTCCCGCAGGTCTGGTGCGCAGCTGGGGCGGCTGGAGGCCAGTCAGTGCTTGTCCAGCGTGGTACTTGGTCCTGACCCTCAGGTGATGGAGCCCAGGGCTTTTTGAGCAGGTGTTTCCTTGAACGAGCGGGAGCGGAGGGTGGTGTTGGCCACCTCGTGTCCCCTTACTGCATTCTGTTGGCTCAGCCATCACAGGGGCCTCACGCGGCACCTTGAAACTGGGCCCGGGGGTGGGAGGCACAACCGAGAGATGTCCGAGGGGTCAGCAGGGGCCTCGCTGGGAAAGCACGCACTGGTTAGGGACCAGGACAGAGTCCGGCTGCCAGGCTGACGGAGGCCGAGAGCAGAGAACATCCAGCGGAGCAGGGAAGAGTGACGACCGTGCCCCTGCGTCTGGTCCCGGAGGTCCCTTGGGAAGCAGCACCGAGGAGAGGCAAAGTGTGGACTCGAGGCACCAGAGAGGCGGGAAGGTCACTGTGCAGGGAGAGGGGCACACGGCCGGCCGTGCGGTGACCCGGGCCAAACGCAGGCTGGGCCCGAGCGAATCTGCAGAGGACAGGGTGCCTGTGGCCTTGGGAAAGACGGGGGAACTCAGCTCGGGGGCCACCGGCCCTCATTCCCATTTCCCGACTGTTCATAAAGCATGAGGCCTGGGAGCAGTGGTTGCTGACCAAGGTCCCATTGAGGAACGCTCATGGGGCGGAAGGCTAAGCCCACACTTCAGCTAACACGCTGCCCAAGTGCGGGAAACAGTTACCCAACCACCTGCATGTGCAGCACGGTCACGAATCAGGATGTTGACTGTAGAATATAGAAAAGGGACGGGGACAGGGGGCGATCACTACCCCCAGTGAACTCTTGTGTCTTGATCCAGAGCCAGCCTCGCCTGGGGAAGCCTCCCGCGTCCGCTCCCCCGGGGCCGGGCGGGCTCCTTCCAGAAGCCTTTGCCCACCACGGCACTGACAGACGGCCCCCACTGCGTCTTCACGGCTGGCTCTCGGCCATCTCGGGGCACCTGCGCATCAGAACGGCCCCCACCTTTATGACTCAACAGGTGCGCTCGCAGACAGGGCTGGGCTGCCCTTGGCATCAGACCCTGCAGCAGCCGCAGGGAGGCCTCCCATACGCTGGGACAAACGGTCAGCTCTGTTCACGGCCCTAGGCATGTGGTCACACCTACCCATAAGGGAGCAAGAGTGAGTGTCACTCTCTCTTCGTTCCATCCACGTCCGTCCCTCTCGCATGGCTGTAACCCTCCCTCCAGTCACTGTGATGTCTAGAGCACGTAGCACAGAGCGGTGCTAGGCGGTGTGGTACTCAGTCACCACACACGGCGGGGATGAGAGGGTGACCGTCCCCACCTGCCTTGTGAAGGCTGGACGGCACATCCTGTTCTCTGAAACCCTCCGGCACGGCCCCCCGTAGACACAGCTCCCTACATCAACACATTCAGTCACCTCGCTTACTTGTGAAACGAGTTTTAAGACCTCACTGAAGACAAGGAACACGGCATCTGTTGGGTTTTGAGGCTGATAAAGCTGGAAGCGGCTGTCTTTCGCTTTTACTTCAATTATGTTTTTTCACGAGCCACTATACTGATGAGGTGATTGAAAGTACGAAGAAATAGGGGCGCCTGGGTGGCTCGGTCAGTTAACCGTCTGACTCTTGATTTCCACTCAGGTCATGATCTTGTAGTTCAGGAGTTCGAGTCCCACATCAGGCTCTGTGGTGACAGTGCAGAGCCTGCTGGGGATTCCCTATTTCTGCCCCGCCCCCTGCTCATGTCCAATAGATAAACAAATAAACAGTGCAAAGAAACAGCAAAAGCAGAGAGAAGCTGGAGCCGTCTGGCTAATCACCTGCTGGCCACAGGACCCTTAGCCCTCCTTCACTCCTGTTCCCCAGATGGGGAACACCAACACTGATTTTGAGACTGTGGCAAATGCAACAAGGTCTGCCGTTTACCGATCAACTACTACGTTCCAGCTCCTTGAGGAGCCTGAGCTAAGTCGTAAGAGAAACAGAAAGCATGGTCACTAAATTACGCATAATTTATGAGAATAACAAAGTGCATGCATCCTTCTAACGCAGATTCTGAGACTCCAAGATGCGTCGGTCAACAAAAGTCCTTCTCTACATCAACCTAAGCAAAGATGTACTGTTAGAAAAATATAATTTTAAATTGTACAAAGTTATTTTGAAAAGTGAGTAGTAACATTGGATCGCGATGACTTTGAGAAAGTTGTCTGGTTATAATAAAAGACAGTTTTCTGGTTAGTTCCCCACTTATTTACCTTCTATACAAGCTCATTTTTCACTAATCATTAGAAATCAATATTTCATTTTATGCCGGTATCTCTCTTCTTGCGGCTAGCTTGAATAGGATGAGACCTTTCTCCTTAGGTATATTTATTTTAGAAACTAATACACACACCCCTGGTCCATCCGTGTGTCCGCTGACGGGAAAATCATCAGATCTCTTTTCAAACACTGCATTAGTTGCTTACTACTGTGTAACAAACCCCTCGGAAGCACAGTGATGTGAAACACAGCTCGTGTACCAGGCAGCCAACAGGGCGGGTCAGCCCATCTGGTCAGGCTCTGCTGATCTCAGCTGGGCTCATTCACGGTCTGCGGTCCCCTGGGCACGTCACCTTGGAGCTGCGTGGTCTAGGAAGGGCTCCTCAAGTGGCTGGCAGGTGGTCCAAAGGCAGCTGGGACGATGGGGCACCTGGACACATGACTTACCCTCCCACAAGCTGCTGTGGCCTTGGGCACACAAGTGTAGCCGCCTGTGAGATTGGGAAGGCGTACCAATGCCCTGAGGTCCTTGCCTTAGGACAGGCACAAAGTCACCTCTACCTCCTTCTGCTGGCCTGAGCAAATCATGAGGCCACCTTGACTCAAGGACTGGAGAAACAGGTTCCAACCCTTGACGGTCAGATTGCAGAGGGAGGGGAGAGCCCCGGGCGTCTTTGCCGTCTGTCTCTGTCCGCGGGCTGAGCAACACGATTCACATTTGTCCAAATGCAAAATGCACACGGACATCTCCTCTTAGCCACAGAATCCATCCACCGGCTGGGCGGAGTCCAGGCATTCAGGAAGCACTGGGGTGTCTCCTGCTCTGGACACTTTCACTTCAAAAGGAAGGGTGTCTGTGCCTCCAGAAGAAATCCGGGGAGTATCTCTGTGGCATCTGAGATAGGACTGGAAAAGGACTCATCATCCACAAGCTGATAAGACGGACTTCATTAATCTTAGTCCCTTCTGTTCATCAGAAGACATATTGCGAAAATGGGGCACCTGGGGGCTCAGTCGGCTGAACGTCCGACTTCGGCTCAGGTCATCATCTCGTGGTTCACGAGTTTGAGCCCTGCGTCGGGCTCTGTGCTGACAGCTCGGAGCCTGGAGCCTGCTTCGGATTCTGGGTCTCCCTCTCTCTCTCTGCCCCTCCCCTGCTCACACTCTGTCTCTCTCAAAAATAAACAAACATTTGTATCCAACTATAGTCATTTTAAAGCCTACAAATTGTTCTCATATTAAAATGACTAATTCTGTGGGTGTTCAATATGCATTTACTGGTTTTTATTGATTTTTTTTATTTATTCATAACAAATCTTTTCTTAAAATTGTTGGGTCATACCATGAATATAATTACAAGAATGTATTGTGTAGGCTGTCATATATGGAAAAAAGGGAAGATTGCTCTGGGATTTAACATGTTAACGTCACAGCTTACTCTTAAATAAACCATCACTCTCTTAATATAAGTATTGATATATGTTTGTTTGCAATAAATTTGTCTATATAGGAGTTTAGGAATAGTTAATTTCTTCTTACTTTCCACTGTTATTTCAATGTAGAGTTAAGGAATACATATTCAATATGTTATCTGTATATTTTGTTAAATTATAATTCTTGGCCCAATAAATCATTCTGCATTTGCAAAAAAAAAAAAAAGTTAAATTTAAAAAATTTTTTAAAAGAAAAAAAAAGAAGCAAGAAATTAAATAAAAAATTTTAAAAAAGAAGAAAAGAAGGCAAGACACAGAATGAAAAAAAAATAATAATCCCAATACACATAACTAAAAAAAAAAAAAAAAAGACAGAGATCCAGAGAACCAGTATCAATCAGATGAAAGCCGGTTTTGTAACATGGACAAAATATTTGAAAAGAGTCTTCAGAAAAGGAAAGAGGGATGGAAGCTGAGCTCATAAAAGATGATCAACCCCATTTTCACCAGAAAAATGCAGTTACAGGCACGTGAACATTGTGTCCTAGGACCGCTGAAGTCAGCAAGACTGACAACACCGAACGTTGGCAAGAAGAAGACCTCTGGGACTTTCCTACACCACAGGGCCGGGGCGCGGGGCAGTGTCCCCGTGGAGAGCGTCCACCGCCCCTCATTAGGTTAAACACACGCCCTCCCTCTGAGCGGTAAGTACACTCCTACACATGCACACGTGACGGGGAAAACCTGTGCCTCCGCAGACTTGTCAACAGACGTGTACGAGAGCCGAGGCCGGGCAAAGTCCCTCAGCAGGTGTACAATTCTCGTCATTAAACTGCCCTATCTCACCCCGCCCCCCATTACTGAACAGGTGCACAAGAGTATCCATACAACAGCAATAGTCCACAGTAAAGAAGAAAGGCCATGAACGTGAGTGAGGACGTAAACATACCTCAAACACGACCCTCCAGGAAAGACACAAAGGACCAAGCGCCCTGTGGCGCCATTTGCACAAGACTTAAAACGGGAAAATCTGATCTCTCGTCACAAAATCAAGACAATCGTTGAACATGGGTGCGGGAGGCTGTGTGGGCACAGCAGCGTGAGGACATTTGTGGGTGCCTTCACGGGAGTGACGGTTACTCGAGGATGGACAGCTGTCAAAACGCATCGAATTTACATTTAATGTCTCCGCACTTCACATAAAGTGTGCCCCGCTTAAAACGGAAAGTCCCAGCGGACTTCGGGTAGAAATTGAGAAACAGATAACAAAATCTGTTCAGAAATGCAAAGGCCTTACAATAACTGAAACAATTTTGCAAAAGGACGAAATTGGAGGACTGACGCTAAGATCAAGGCGTGATGCATGGGGCAGAAACCCAACCAGGTGGTATCGATTAACCAGCAGACAAGCAGATCGTGAACTCAGACATCCAGAGTCAGTCGAGTTTTGTTAAAGGTAGCAAGGCAATTTGAAGATGACCACAGCCCTGAGAGGGCACTATGATACTTCTAGAAGAAAATGAAGAATATTTCCACGACTTTGGTATAAAGGTTTCTTGCCTGGAGCTGAAAATAATAGTAATGATAGCATTTAGAAAAAAGGAAAAATGATAAATTAGGTTTCATCAAATTTAAACATGTCTGCTTACTTCAAAACACAATTCATAAAATGAAAAATCAAGCCAAAGAATGGAGAAAGCGTTTATGAAATGTGTATCTAACAAAAGACGTTTGTGCGGAAGAGATAAAAGGAAACACAAATAAATCTAACAAGTAACTGGCAAAAGGCCCAAATTGGATTCACAAAAAATTACAGACGATAAATACGGACGTGAGACAGAGGTGCAGGACCACGGCCGACGGGGAAATGCAAGTTAATGCACGTCACTTCCACCTGCTACGCTCACAAGTACTGGTAACACCAAATATTGTCAAAGATGCGGAGCGGCAGGAACCCTGCCCTTGGCTAAGGAGGATCTAAAATTATACATCTAGTTTTGAAAAATAGTTTCAGAGTTTCCTATATGCCAGCCCTGTTGACCGGTGGCTCTACACCTACGTATTTACCTAAGAGAGCTGGAGACAAATATTTATAAAATGGTGTGTTCAAGAAAAGTCCTAAGAACTGTTTGTGAAAGAGCTCAGATTTTGAAATAACTCACAGAAAAGAGCTCAAATGTCCATCAGCAGGGTGAAGCACACCCACCCATTAAAGTATTTCCTAGCAGTGATGAGGAATCAGCATCTGGTTCTTTCGAGAATGAGATCGAAAGTGAAAATAGTTATGCTAAGAGCAAGAAGACAGACGCGGAGGGGAGGACACTGTAGGACTCCGTTCGTACGAGTTCTGGGACAGGCAACACCTATGGAGGATGAGAGAACCTGGGGTGGTCATGATAAAGGGGGGGCGGGTCGTGATAAAGCAGGGAAGCGGGGGTAACCAGAGAGGAAATCAGAAAAAATGCTGCAGGAATAGAAACGTTGTGCCTCTGGATTAGCGTGGTGATTAACAATAAATTCGTATCTGTCAAGATTTATCAAGCTATCCGTT
The DNA here is from genome assembly GCF_018350195.1 of Panthera tigris. NCBI lineage: Eukaryota > Metazoa > Chordata > Mammalia > Carnivora > Felidae > Panthera > Panthera tigris. The sequence continues at coordinate 2,097,295 of NC_056663.1, read as the reverse complement.
TCTATTCTCCACGTAACACAAGTCACACCTGAATTTTTTTAAAGCGGTTTACTGGAAAAGTAACCATGGTGGTGACACATTTGGTTGGAACCTACTGGACCAAGGTCACACCTACAGACCTTTTTTTTAAATGCCTCTAATTCTAGATCTTCAGTTATTTTAGGCATTTCAGATGGCTGTGGGGTTACACCTTACGTTTTTTATTTATGTTTTTAATTTTTTTTTTTTAATTTGAGAGAGAGAAAGAGAGTAAGCAGGGGAGGGGCAGAGAGAGAGGGAGACACAGAATCCCAAGCAGGCTCCAGGCTACGAGCTGTCCGCACAGAGCCTGACGCGGGGCTCGAACTCACAAACCGTGAGATCGTGACCTGAGCCGAGGTCTGACGTTCAGCCAACTGAGCCCCCCGAGGCGCCCCTCACCGCTTAGGGTTTTTAGAAGCTCTGTTCTAGCTGGGAGGCCCTATGGCGCTCTCGCTTCTCAATTATCTTAGAGTTTGTAAACAGTGGTCTTGCAGCCACACCCCTGATTTGATGTCTCCCCCTGGTTTTTGCTTTGAGGTTTATCGGGTTTTGTTTCGCCCCTAGACTGTTTTGCTGGACGAGGAAACTGAACCGAGTCTCCTCTTACACCCCAGCGAGTTTCGGCCTCTCTGGCCTCCCCCCGAACTCGGCTTGCCAGCCGGAGCCCCCCTCTCCTCCCCAGCTTGTACGCACTGGTGGTAGGCAGCCGAAACGTTAACATCTGTTCGGAGCTCGCCTTGGCCAGATACAGTTCGCCGGGTTCACTTTTCTCTTCCCAGTGACTGCGGGTAACCGTTGCTGTTGTTCTGGAATTATGGAGCGCACACCTACGCTCTTCCGGGTTCCCGTAACGGTTTTTCCAACGCTTGCCAACTGTCTCCCGCCTCGCCAGTTCCTACCTCCTGCCCTGTCCCGAAGCCAAATTAACGCCGTGCGTTTTAGGTTTTAGGTTTTTAGGTTATGAGAGTAACCCGCTTCAACGTGCCAATTTCTATATCGGTTGTGTACCAAACAGCCCCGAGCGGCCTTACTTCTGTATAAGCTAGAAGTTGTACAAGGACGGGGGAGATGATTACCCTCCACGCTTGTGTGTTCCCAGGACCTGCCAAGATGCCTCACATCTGGAAGCATCCAATAAATATTCCACGAAGGTTATATGAAGGAGCCACTTACAGTGACACACACGGGAGTAAACCTTAAGCCACGTTTGGAATCTGCACGATGCTGTTAAAATCAGTACGGTCCACACCAGAGTTCAACTTGGCAACTGTTTTGTGAAAGGGAACTCTAACGGCACAAACGCTCGCTCTGCAAAACCAGCTTTTTGTCCCGATATTGCTCAGCTACTGTGCGCGCGCGTTGGGAAGAACACAGATGGATGTGATCAAGCGTCTCCAATAATTTCTCTAACCTCAAAAAAAAAGGAGACACGTAATTCACATGTTGCCTCTGCCAATCCTGTCTTAAAAAATGAAACCTCAAATAAATTATGGAGACAGGGAAAAATAAAAGCTCCGAAAAGACAAGTTTTCTCCAGGTTTTCCTGGAAAGTATTCCTAGAATTATGCGTGTGTGTTTTATGTGCATCCGGGCAAGTGGAAGGGATTTAGGAATATGTCCTCGGCAATGGGAAACACTAATCAATGATTTCATCAAGAGAATAGATCCTTGTTTGTGAAAGTTTATCTCAGCAAATGTTTAGTAAACTCCAACTTTAAATAAGCACTAAAATCTCTAAATATATTTTCTTTTTTTTAAATGTTTATTTAGTTTTCAGAGAAAGAGAGTACAAGCTGGGGAAGGGCGGAGAGAGAGAGAGGGAGACAGAGAATCCGAAGCAGGCTCCAGGCTCTGAGCTGTCAGCACAGAGCCCGACGCGGGGCTTGAACCCACGAACTGTGAGATCATGACCTGAGCCGAAATCAAGAGTCAGACGCTTAACCGACTGAGCCACCCAGGTGCCCCATAAAATCCCTAAATCTATTTTTTTAAAAATTCACTCTGTATTTAATCAGGCAAACAAATGACCTAAACCAGCCGGCATTGGCGGAAAAATCAGAAAGAAGCAGACTGTGGCAGGGCTGTGGAGTGTGGGCTGCACGCCCTCCCCCCCCTCCACCCCGCACTGAGGTCAGGAGTGTGGCTGAGATAATACAATCCAAGAAAAGAAGCTGTTTCCAAGTTCACGATTCTATCTTTATAGCTTTATTTTAAAGGATAATTATTCAATACTACCATCAAGGCACTGCTTAACATAGAAGTTACTACGTAAGCTGCAAGAGTGTAGAAATATTACTATGACTATAAAGAAATATTAGATTTTCTAACTTTCTGCAAGTCTGTTATTGACATGTAATGACGATGGTAAAACCTTTGTTTCAAAATACAGAACGGACGGTGGAACTATATGGATCCAACAAGTAAATCTCTCAAGTTGCCCTGTTCAGCAACCCAGGATATAGGTAAAGCTGTCTGTGTAAATACAGATACGGCCACCCAGTCCTGAGAATAAAATCTGTATTCCAGGGGGCGCCTGGGTGGCTCAATCGGTTAAGCGTCTGACTCTTGATTTCGGCTCAGGTCACGATCTCACAGTTCTGGGGTTTGAGCCCCACACTGGGCTCCGTGCCGACAGCGCAGGCCAGCTTGGGATTCTCCCTCTCTCTCTGCTCCCTCCCTGCTCGCACTCTCTCTCTTTCTCAAAAATAAATAATAAGGTTTTTTTTTAATTGAAAAAAAATCTGTATTTCAAATTTGCAATTTTCTAAGCATCTATCGGAAATGGAATAAAATACCCCTGAAGACACACGTTTCTGTTATTAGACAAATGTCTCTATGTCATGACAACGCATCAAAAAGTCAGAATGCTTGGAAACAACTTGAATTTCCATTGAAAACCGCTTTTGATCAACGCTGTCCCTCACACATCGTTTTCCCTACGTAGTAACCACACCGAGACAAATGTTTTTATCCCGCTCAGTGTATACATATGTGTTTAAAAATCTGTTTTGAAAAGTCCCTTATCCTATTTAAACCCGGCATTTTCCTTTGCCCGGGCAGTGGCTGCAGTGTTCATTAGAATGGTAGCTGAGTGTCGAGTGCACCAATGTTTGCCTGGGGTAAGATTTATTTTCATAAGAAATATAACATTTCTATTCAAATGGGCCATCTGTTCCGAACTTACAAGATTAGCAGCTGAACACGGAGTCCTGTCATTTCCTCTTGGCGCTCCTGTTCTCTTCCACCCTGGACAGCTCTGAGTCCGCAGTCACAAAACAACTACACAGTCTGCATTGGTCACTCAAATGAAACTTGGGAGAATGGTACCAGAAAAATATATTTTTTGATGCGTATGGATCCTTCTGGATCTGACCCTCGCTCAGTCTGTCTGGTGATGTCGCGGGCAAATCACATAGGACAACCCTGAAAGGAATATTAATCTGATCATATTGCAAAGGACCTCCCAGACTTAGTCTTAGAGACTTAAAAATGAGGATTGACGTCCAGTCGACTGTCATTCGTCGGGCCCTCCACAGTGACGGTGTATCTGGTGTTTGCCACATCACAAAGCACAGCAGACAGGCGGCTTCTGCAATTATGGGCACATCTCCCTTCAGCAATTATGGGCACCTTCTCCTTGTGTCTACACATGATCCTCCCTCTGGGTGTGTCTGATCTCTTCTTATAAGGACACCAGTCAGATCGGATCAGGTCCCCACTCTTAAGGCGTCATCTTACCTTAATCACTTCTTCAAAGGCCTTCTCTCTAAATACAGTCATATTAAGGGTTAAAGCTTCAATATATGAAGGGGGCGGGGGGCGGTGGGGCAGAGCTGAGTCCGTAATGGCCACTATTGGAATTAATGAGGACAAAAGCAATGGCGCCCAGTTCTGGACCTAAGCCATAGGAGGGCTGGGTGGCTTCCACTTTTACCCTCTGGAGGATGCCAGCTATGCCGGGGCCACCTCGCGGAGGGGAACAAAGGCCCCGCCCCTAGCCCCAACGAGCTCCCAACCCAGCGAGCCAGCACCAACATGGCAGCTCCTCGAATGGGCCATCTAAGGAGTGGATTCCTGGTCCCGGCTGGTCCAGGTAGAACAGTGAGCAGGAAACAAGTGGTGGTTGCTTTAAACCATGAAATGTGGGAGCCGGTGACAGATAACCGAGGCAGATGTCACGGCAGATGAGAAAAAATATCGATGAGCTCGTATGAGCGAAACCGAAGGTGAGGTTTTGGTGTTCAGTTGAAGGCAAATTTAAGACCACATTAGGGCCAAACAATGATGACGACGGTCATAACGATATGCAAATACACGTAAGTGATCCCAGCCAACAGAAGACATTTAGCAACTCAAAACTTCTTTGGCATTCTGACGCGCTACAATTGTCTGTTAATTCTGAGCTGGCAGTGAGGTGTCACCTTGTGATTATAAAACTACGTTTTTTGAAACGGACTGTCTGGATTCAGGCACTCGGCCTAAAGTTTTCCACTCCCATCACGAGCGGTATAAGGAGGTTTGCTGAGGATTCCAAATGAGTTTATTTGAAAGACCTGCAGCGACTCGGAGAAGTCACGTGGTTCGGCGTACCTCCACAGAGCCACCTAGTCCGGGGAAGGCGTTGCGCTCCCGCTGCCGCAAATCACAAGGCAAACGGAGCCCAGAGTGGCGAGCACTCAAAGGGATCGCCAAGGACGTCACTTCGCAAAAGTAACGGCCGTCTGCGAGCAGCCCCTTCATTCCTCGGCAGGCGGAAGTAAACGGAGGTGAGACCGTCCCCACGGTGGTCACAGACTCCCCTAAGACACAGCCCTAAAGAAGACTCCTCGCCCCCAGATCCGGAACTCGGGCGTCTTGCGCACAATCTCACAGAGCCAGACGTGCAGGGAAGTACATTCGTGTAAATCACGCTGGTCCTGATGTCCACAGCGGGGCTGGAGCCGGTCCCCGAAGCGGCAAGGCAGCCTCCAACCCACAGCTTTTAATAAATGGGGTCCACCATCACCACGGGCCATGGAGGGAGTGACTGCCTCTGCCGGGGGCGGTGGGAGGGGGACGTGCCTGCCACAGGGCACGGGGAGACGCCAAGGTCATGGTAAGAATGTGGGATCTGATTTGGGGCGAGAAGCTCTAGGGAATGTTTCACAAGATGCACTCAAGCCGCTGTGTGGAGAGGAGAGGAGAGGAGAGGAGAGGGTGGGAGGGCAAGGGGCGATAGGAGGGCAGTCACCCGGGGGACAGAGGACGGTGGCCCGATCAAAGTGAGTGGTGAGTGTGGGAAGAGGCCGCAAGTGTGTTTGTGCATATGAGGCAAAGATGGGATTCACTGTGGACAGAAAGCAGACAGAGAAAACAGAGGAGTTGGATTTGACTTTTGGGTCTTTGGCTGCAGTGATGAGACAAAAAGGGTTTTTACTCCTAGCGAGCTGGGGAGACTTGGGGCGAAGCAAGCTGGGTGGACAGGGGTGGAAATCCAGGTAAATGAGAGATGGGTCCAGAAGGTCGGGGTGGGGGGAACAGCGGGCACTTGCCCCTCTGGATCTCCAATTCAGGGTACTGAGCACACACGGCACTGAGAGAAAAGGACTCTAGAAGGTCACCAGGTGCGGATAAGGAAGAGAACATTCCCAGGATGGTCCACGCTGCAGAGTGTGAAGAGGGGGGTTGAGGATTCCAGCTTTCCCATATAAGAGGGAAATTGAGGCCCCAGACCAAGGAGGGGGGGGGAGATGAATAACCATGGAACGGGACTTTCAAAGGGGAAAGACGGACCAGTGGGGCTTAGAAGAATCCGGAAATGTCCATTTGGCACTCGCAGAAAAATGATCTCCTTAAGGAAGAAACAGGAAAGCTATCCTGAAACAGCGAAGAACTCAGTGCCTGATGGCCATGTCCTGAGAGGGAAATATGGCCCCATTTATAAAGGGAGGAGATGTACCTCCCTTAGCAACAAGACCATGGCAGGATGCTAAGGCAAGAGTTAATGGCAGCCCTTAAAAATGGGAAATTCAGAGTAAACGGAGGAGAAAGAGCGAAGGACTTTCTACTTGGCTGTTCGGCAGGGTGTGGATGGCTCAAAAGCGATGGCAACTCTCTGATGCACATTTGGCCTAGTGGTCTTGTCCAGGAGGAATTCTAATTCTCCAACTGAAAAGTCCAGGATAAACAGGGTTAGAAGAAACCCTCACCTACCAGGACCTGGGACTCCAGAACAGCCGGAGCTTGGGAACTGCACCAAAGGATGCTTAGCAGAATCACAAAGACACCTGCAACCCTGGGATCCCGGGTGCAATGGCCACTTTTACCCTCAACAGGGCCCTTACCGGGGTGTAAATCCCTCCCCGGTCCCTGCGGCTGGCCCCATGCCGTCTGTGCAGCAGATGTTCGAGAAGCACTCGTGCAGGGACCGGGAGGTTGTACACCAGTTACACAGACAGGCGGCGGGTGGGCCTGGTGACGAGCTCTGGCGCTCCGACACTTTGTTCCCTTCGATTCCTTGACTGCGAATTTGAGCTATACCCTGATTCTGCCCCCCAGAAACTGGTGTAGGACGCGATGCTGTCCTCACCATCCTCTTGTGCGCCGTGGGTGGTCAGAGCCCACGGCCTGCGCCCCGCGCTGCCCAGGGCCCCCCGTGCTTGTCTGAGCCCCACTCCTGGAGGAAATGCCCCTGGCCAAGCTCCCCACTGGGAAGTATTAACTAGTTGGCTTCCAGAAGTCTGGCCGCTTAAAGAAACTCAAAATGGCGAGGTCTGACGTGGGTATTACCTTGAAGGATTCCTGCCTTTAAAGAATAGAAACGACTTCCTCTCTGGACACTCAAGGTTCACTTCAGGGTCATTACCTTCCCTTCCAATTCATGCCGAATTTTTTTCATTTTTTTTAATGTTTATTTATTTTTGAGAGAGAGAGAGAGACAGACAGAGTGCGAGCAGGAGAGGGGCAGAGAGAGAGGGAGACACAGAATCCGAAGCAGGCTCCAGGCTCCGAGCCGTCAGCCCAGAGCCTGACGCGGGGCTCGAACCCACAGACCGCAAGATCATGACCTGAGCCGAAATCGGAGCTGAACCGACTGGCGCCCCCAATTCACGCGGTATTTTAAGTGCCATTGTGACTGCACACAGAACATGGTTCAAAGCAGCCTCGCGGTCACCACGGCATGCTTACGACAGGCTCCGTAACAGCGGATCTGAACTAGTTTGTGAAGTTGTTCAGGAGGTGTTTGTGGTCTTTGTCGCTACTGACTGGTTTTAAGGCAGAAATCACGACGGAGTAGCTTTGTAGGTGAAAACACTGACTCTAAGCAAGGCTTGCAATGCTGGCGGCTGTCAACTAGTTATTTTTCTTCTGAGAACTAAACAAGCTAATTCAGTAAAATGTGTGCCACCTCCAAGTTACTAATTTAAAGTCAAACACGATTTGGTGAAGGCGCAAGGCAGCATAGTCTTCACGGCAAAGACAGGACCCAAAAAGGCTTTCCTCTTCCCCCCTAGTGTGCAGGATCCCACTTAGGTTGTGCCAGAGGCTTCCTGCTGTCTGCGTGTGACTTTAACAGTTTTAAATAGGTTTGCAGAATGTAATAAAAACAAAATGGGATTGTGATAAAGTTTGCTACAAATATGCTATAAAACGGCATCAGATTGGTTTTTATTTAAAAATCTATAGAAACATGAAAAATGACTCGAAGGATAAGGAGTAGACTCTGGTCCAGAAAAGCAGGGCTGAACAACAAATTAGAACACTCGCTGTTAGAAAGCCTGCACACGGTTCCTGACGCGCACACCCACACACGCTCACCTCTTTATTGAGGGCTCACGTCTTAAATACCCGCTCTTGTAACCTTAGATGCAACAATAATGAAGAAGAATCACAGATGACAATTCCTTAAGATCAGAGAAACGAGGTCTGACACTAATTCATCTTTTTCTTGGCTGAGCTTCCCAGTAGTGAGCCCGCTGCTATGGTTTCTGAACGTCATTGCTTCCGTACTTGGACTTAACGTGAAGAGCTTTTCCACCTGCTGCCCTCTATTCTTGCTAATAGTCGAGAAGACTGAATCCGCTCTTGATCTGCTTGGATCTTTTGATATTTTGACTCTGGAGAACCTCTTCAGGCCTCTAAACAACCTGATTTAAAAGTGGAAAGATGAGTTCGAAATGTAGTTCCTGGTATTTGAAATGAGAACTCTGATCACTCCGTGCCTCTCATTCTGTCCATGACACCTAGGCTGTTCCTGCAGGATGTATAGCACCTCCCAGAGGGCCCACATCTCAAACATGTGTGTGTGCAACGCACACACGCACCCATGCATACACATGTGCACACGCACACACAACCATACACATGTGCACACTCACACCCCACACACACGCATGCACACACATACACACACCCGTCACATGCATACGCACACACTGACACACACATGCATGCGTCACACACACACACACTCACACCCACGCACGTGCATACAGGAATGCTTACACAGTCACACACATGCATATACACGTGTACACACACTCTCGCACATACACGCACACACTCACACCCATGCACATGCATACATGAATGCTTACACAGAGTCACACACATGCATATACATTCATACACACGCATATACACGTGTACACACACTCTCGCACATACACGCACACACTTACACACACAAGTACTGACTCACACCGCTGACACCATGGGATGTGGCTCCCAACCCTTTTTTCCCCACGTTTGTTTATACACGTGGCAGGTATAATGAGCTTCCGCACAGTCACCTAGAAGATTCCGTCAGCTACCCTTACTGCTAAACTCACTCTGAAGCTCAGATCATCCCTTATGAGAAGTTTGAAATGAATGTGACACCCTGAGATCACATATGGGCAACTTGCCGCATTTCTATGTAAATGCAGACAACATGTTGTGAATTAACGTATCTTATTTTCGCATTCGTTATTACAACCTGCGATATGTGAAATGTATTTTATAAATAAGGACATGCAATCGAGCAGAGTTTAGGTGACAAGAGTAAGATTCTATAAGTAAGAACTGGTCTTACTAGGTCACATGGAATTTTTATTTTCTGATAGCACAGCTTCTTCTAAAAAAAAACTGCGTAAAATGAGCTTTCTGGACCAAGCACAAAGGTAACCATTACGATTTAATGGCAGTGACTTTTCCGTATTTGTAGACAGATATGGGAATAAGTAATTTTCTAATTGAGAATATGGTCACACGGACATTAACAGAAATGCATTAGTGTAATGAGTTAATTATACAAAGGAATATTCCAACAGCCCATTTATTATGTTTATGATGTGGTACATTCTAACCCCTTTTCAATTTTAATCTCTTCTTACCACACGTGGTACTTTTCACAGATGACAGAGGGATGCGAACATGTGTCAGCTGACACACTGAAGTTTTTAAGGCTTTCCCATCGTGTGAGCTTTCATGTCTGCCATTTGCTCCTACACGTCCCATTCTGCTGGTGCGGCAACGAGAGGATTAACATCCAATCCCTTCCTGAGACAGTCTACCTCAAGACGAGGCACCTTCTTGGGGACTGGATCTGTTCAGCCATTCTTTTAAAATTATGTTTATTGAGCAGCTATTAGGTGCCAGATACTTTCCCAGGCACTGATAATATAAAGACACGGTTGGCAGTAAACACAGAAACGATGGCTCCTTCCCCTGAACCTCTAGTCTAAGAGAAAACCAATATATTTATCATACTGTTTATAGCAGGAAAAAGTCACCAAAGCCATCACTCCAGACCATAAAGAATGCTAGGAGAAGAGGTGCCCGGGGATGAAGGAATGAACATATGGGAGACTTGCCAAGTCAGGGAGGAATAAAAAAGAAAAAGCATTCATGCAAGACAAGTCACAGTCTAGTTACATGAGCACAAATCCCCATCAGGAACAGAAACCAGGAAGGGAGCCATAAGGCTATCAGTGCCCATGACAAATCCAGGGAACCAGGCTGGGTGTAGACAGTAGCTGGGAAGACGGGTCAAGCAGTGAGTCAGGCCACGCACCAAAGGGAGCAAGGCTGAGGGACAGGATTCTGGACAGGCTGCCTTCAGACTGGAGAGTGGTCTTCCGGTGAGCAAAGCCACTGCCGGGGTGAAGCTGGTCCACAGGGGCAGAAACCACTGTCTCTCCCGTTCGTGCAGGTAGCAAAACCAAGCTTGCCCACGTCAGAATACATCCAGAGCAAAACACTCAAAAGTGTCTCCAGAACTATCCGTCCTCTGATTCGTGACGTGTTTTCTCGAGATGTTGTGAAACTCCAGGTTGAAACGGTGTTAGCCAGCTAATAGGCTTAGAAATAGGAAAACAGATCCTCTACCCAGATACAGACAAACCCAAATGTAAGGAATGCTGTTGTTCTGTTGTCGCAGACACGGCAGCCGCCGTCCTGCTCTCTGCTTCCGTGGGTTTAGCTGCGCGGGTCGTGGCACGTGGGAGCCACAGCGGGTCCGGCCTTACTTCACCTGGCACGTCCTCACGGCTCACCCAACTCCCATTATTGTCAGAATTTCCTTCCTTTTCTAAGACCGAAGAATATTGCACTGTATGTGCAGACCACATTTTGCCCATCCCTTCACCGACGGACACCTACGTGCTTCCCCCTGTTGGGATTGTGAATGGCGCTGCTACCAACATGCTGTGCAAATATCTCTCCACGATGCTGATTTCAATTCTTTGGGGTAAATACCCACAAGCGAGATTGCTGTAGGATATGGTGACCCTACTTTTAATTTTTTGAGAAACCTCCATAGTGTTTTCCATACTGTAAACCAGTTTACAATCCAACTGACAAGGTACAAGGGTGCTCATTTTTCCATGTCCTCAACAACACATGTTACATCTTTGTCGTTGATATTGTTGTTAATGGCCATTCTGACTCTCGTTATGATTTTGATTTGCATTTCCCGGACAATGAGTGATGTTGAACATCTTTTCATGTGTCCATGGGCATCTGGATGTCTTCTCTGGAGAAATGTCTGTTCGAGTCGTTTGCCCAGTTTTAAATAGGCTGTTATTTTGCTATTGAGTTGCTTCGGGGAGACATTTTTATTGTGCCAAGGTGAAGGTGCAGAGGACAACCTTTCAGTCTTCCTTTCCAGCCCTATTGTGGTGTTTTCCCAACTTGTGTCTGCGAATGGACAACATTTCTGCCCTTCAGTCATTATCTTTGAGACACAATGCAGTTCCAGCCCTCGAGGGTTCCTTCCAGACATTGAAGCCCAGTTTGGACCTTGGAGCCATCACCCTCCACTGACTGTCCTGCCTGTCAGTGTTTATGTCTGGCACTCTGGGACTGCCCTTCCTGTGTTGTGAGTTTAGATTAGTGTTTAAAAAAAAAAAACTCAGAGTGTATCCAGCATCCGTGTGTTTACGGCGGGCATTTTGCATAAACTTGCATCTCAGAGCGCTTCGTGTATGCGTGAATAGCTTTTCTCCTGGATAAAGTCACTCAAAGGACCGGAAGTAGGTGTGGCTCATTCTCTGTTATCCACAACACATAGTAAGCCTTCTTGTAGTACTTAATGAACTCCAACTGACCTAATAAATACTTACGATTTAACACCCACGTAACAAGTGAGCACAGGATTTTAACTCCTCGAAGAATCAGGTAGAATGAAAAGTACATATTTCAACCCGGAAAGGTGGTACGATCAGGTGCTCAATTTAATAGAGTTATTTTAAAAGAGCATAAGTTGCTTATATATTGCCATTTCAGGGGAGTATCAAAGATGACGTGTGAGTGCTAATCAGATGTTCCTTGTCAGGTTAACTATAAAGCCACTGCATCTTTGATGACTTCAGAAATTTTACACAAGAGCTCTTTTCCACTGTTTTCTGCAACTTTGCGGCAACTATCACAATGACTCTGCTCAGAGAAGATTGCCATTTGCTCACATAACCATCCACGCCCGAAGGAGGACACACGTGCCCACGTCCTCATTTCCCAAGGCTTCACTTGACCCAGCGTGACACCTTCCCCGGCACCCCGGTAACTGTTTTATCACGGAAGTTACCTTTTATGGGGGCTGCTAGACTGCTCATTCAGGATGGGCGTATCTTAAGTGCTGCAGAATGTTCAAGTGAGCTGACACTTTGTGTAACTGGGAAGAAAAAGGAATGATCGGCTTGGGTTTTGTCAGTCGTACGGATCGAGCGAACACGATTGATAACCTTTCAACACCTGAAACCCTCGCGGTCGTCACAGTGCGCTCGGTGGGCCAGCACACGTCTCACGTCTGGGCATTAGAAGCAGACGCCCCGCCCAAGCTCTCGATTTACCCATTTCCCTCACCCTGTGTGTGGCCGTTAAGGCGCCACCCTGGCTCCCCGTCGTGAGCCATTTCAAGGGAGCCCAGGAGACATCTCCCCGGAAGTTTTCTTACAGAAATGTCCCTGCATACAGAAATGTTGGAAGAAAACAACACGTATACACCTGCCCTGAGGTTCAACCATTTTAGCATCTTCTCACGTCTGTTGTACACGAGCAGCACACGTGGATTGTATGTGTGTAAATGTATACATGTGCGTATATGTACACACGCGCGCACACACATAAAATGTGTTGTTACTGAACACGTGAGAACAGATTCCTGACACTTGACCCCTGACCTCCAAACACCCCGGCACAGGGCTCCTGGGAGCAAGGATGCTCTCTCCCGTAACCGTGTCGCCAGGGCCCATGCCCCGTGCCGGTTCTTCTCTAACACGGAGAGTTTCGTGTGCAGAATGTTGAATGAGGTCTCAGCGGGCCGACGGACACCTGTGGGAGTGGGCAGAGCAAGCAGCAGCCACGCCCGGGCCTTGGGGACAAAGAGAGGCGTCTGGCCTGGTGACCATCGGCGAGAAAGCACAGGCTTGGAGCGGCCCCAGGCCTGAGAGGGGGCGCCACAAGCAGGTGCTGGAATCTCTCCGCACGGCAGACGGTTCCGACAGTGAGGAGACCCCACTCCTGTCTCTGCAGCCTCCCCAGCAGCCCTGCAGGCAGGGGTGACAGGGCGCGAGCTGGCCAAGAGGAGGGCTGCTGGGTCCCACTGGGTGCTCACTCAGGCCTACAGGACCAACCCCCAATATCCCTGGTCACCAGGCTCGGGGAGCTTGTGCATGGTCACACATCATTGCTGGGAGACACAGGTGTCGTCTGTGACCTTCCCCGGGAGAGGACGGCTGGAGACCGCGTGCGGGGCTGTCCCGGAGCTTCCCCGGAGCCTTTCCCACCGCGTCTTTACATCTGCCTCCTTGCCCTGTGACAAACCATCACCGTGAGACAACAGCTTTGTATGCTGACTTCCAGGCGCACGTCTAGCAGATTAGTGAGGCTGAGGGTGGCCGTGGGGACTCCTGAACTGGCAGACCTAAATCTAAATGCAACACAACACAACTTCCAGAAGAAAATATAGCAGAAAACCCATGGAACCTGGGCTTGGCGTTGGATTTTCCGATAGAACACGGGAGGCACAACCCATGAAAGAAAAATCGACAACTTCAACTTTATTTTTTAATTTTTTTAATATGTATTTATTTTTGAGAGAGAGACAGAGCACAAGCAGGGGAGGGGCAGGGAAAGAGGGAGACACAGAATCCGCAGCAGGCTCCAGGCTCTGAGCTGTCAGCATGAGCCCGATGCGGGGCTCAAACCCACAGACTGTGAGATCATGACCTGGGCTGAAACTAAGAGTCAGACACTTCACCCACTGAGCCCCCCAGGTGCCCCAAGAGGTACATGCGTGCAGGGAAGAGAAGGAGTGGACTGGGGTGCAGGGGCTCACCGTCCCCGAGAGGCGATGTGCTCTCTCTCTCCGTGGCCAGGTAAGAAAAGTCCACTTCCTGGGTCCATTCAGACGTGTCTTCCTGAAGTCCTCACCGCCAGCCCTCTGATACTCTTCTGGGGAGTCTGAGCTCCCACAGCTAAACCCTGAGCTGCACTCACGTATCACTGTAGGCCCCGCCCTGAGTCTGTCTCCTTCCATACGAGGTTGGGGAACATGTGTACAGAACATTCCGCAGCCCCGAATCCACTTGTCCACACGCCCTGGGTTGGCTATGATGGGACAGCCGTCCTCAGCCGGCCGGAACGGGCGTGTGGCTCCAGATCCGTCCGAAGGCAGGACCACCTCTTGTCCCCGCGGTCAGCTAGAGACGGGGGTCCCGCACGGGGGCCGCAGGTGAGCTACAGAAGCAGCAGCAGAGCGGTAAGAACACGAGCAGCCCTCAGACGGTCACGTGCCTTCAGAAGCTTCTCTGGCACCGTCCACTTGACCCCGTCCCGGGGAGGGCGTGCGGGCGGACAGCTCCTGTGTGGCCGCTTCGGTCAGCAGCACCCGACTCAGGGAGGCCAGGGTGGGGGGCTGGCGTTCATTACAAAGCACCCCGGCTGGGGGCTGTGACACGGGCCTTCACTGCCCCGCATCCTGGGGTCTCCATCGAGGCGTCGGCAGGGCCATGCTTAACCCCTGGAAGGCACTGGAAGGATCCGTCTGCTCCTGGCCCCCAGCGTATGGCAGGCCCTCGGCTTGGGGCAGGGGCCACTCCAGTGCCAACCGTGGTGCTGTCCCTAGATGCCCCCCTTTCCGCAAGGACACCCGCCATACTGGCTCGGGGCCCACCCCACCCCAGCATGACCTCATCCTAACCAACTCCGTCTACACAGACCCTCTTTCCAAATAAGGTCACCCTCGGAGGTCCCAAGGGTCAGGACCTGAGTGTGTAAGCCGGGGGGAGGGGACACATGTGAACCTGTGACAAGAGGCGTTTTCTGTCTCTACATGACTAATCTTGATGCGGTCCCATGAAGAGCGAGGGAGACGCCAAGTTAAAGACGCAGGTGGGCCAGACAGGTGTATGGAGCGGAGAAGCAGGCGAGGACGTAGCCGGCCTCCTACCCGCACATTTTCCCGTGACCCAGATGGGGAACCTGGACGGGCGGAGGGTCCCCGCTCTCTGTCCTCCCTCTCACCCCTCCCTCGCGGGGAAGAGACGGCCCCACAGCACGCACCCAGGACTGAGTATGCGAGTGGCCACCCATCTAGGATCTGCAACATATTTTTATGACAAAATTGGGAGCACAAAAATCAATTTTCCCCCGAGATGTGTCTTCCTTGCTTTATGCCGAGTACATGTGCTTAATGAAAATTTCCTGAACAGATTTCTACGTTCAGCTGGCACATCGAGATGTTCAAAAACATCACACTCGATACCCACGTGCTCTACTTATGACCATGCAATAAAATTATAGAACAGGTCTGAGTTATTTGCAGTATTTTTTTATATTTTTTAATGTTTATTTTTTGAGAGAGAGAGACAGAACGTGAACCAGGGAGGGGCAGAGAGAGAGAGGGAGACACAGAATCCGAAGCAGGCTCCAGGCTCCAAGCTGTCAGCACAGAGCCCGATGTGGGGCTTGAACTCACGAGCTGTGAGATCATGACCTGAGCCGAAGTCAGACGCCCAACCAACTGAGCCACCCAGGCGCCCCTGCAGTGATCTTTTTAAATTTTAAACTCTCCAAAGAGGTTCTGGGCTAACAATGTGTCTCATTGGCGTTTTAGAAGAGGAAACTCCTAAAACTTCACTTTTAAATGTTCCATGAGGTCATGGAAACAGAATGACACATCCCTTGGGTCTAATTATAAATATTTTTAGTATCTTCAATTCCATACCAAAGTATGTGGCCTAGACAAGGTCGTAAGAAAAGTAGTTCACCAGGGGCGCCTGGGTGGCGCAGTCGGTTGAGCGTCCGACTTCAGCCAGGTCACGATCTCGCGGTCTGTGAGTTCGAGCCCCGTGTCAGGCTCTGGGCTGATGGCTCGGAGCCTGGAGCCTGTTTCCGATTCTGTGTCTCCCTCTCTCTCTGCCCCTCCCCCGTTCATGCTCTGTCTCTCTCTGTCCCAAAAATAGAAAAAAAAAAAAAAAGAAAAGTAGTTCACCAGCCACTCACCTGGACGAGTCGGGTGGGACAGGGCTGTGGACCGTGGGTGGCTGACAATGCCGGGCTCTGTGGGCACGTCCGATCTGAGATCTTCTGGCCCCTGTGGGCCCGTCAGAGCCACGGGAGATTCTTTCTTGGACTCAGCTGGGTTCTGTATCCTCAAGTCAGATTACACTCAAGTTAGGAGACTTTTTAAGCAATGCCATCAAGATTAGTAATAACATAAGCCAATAGTAATTGTTGGAATTATTCTATCTGCCTTTTTTTTTCAGTATGTTTTTTGGGGGAAAAAAGTCTCCAAAAGTATTATTTTTGTAGAATAAAACTGGAGGTCTAGATTGCACAGTCAAGGTCTGTGTATAGACACGTATAATCTTCCCGGTCCATACAATCTTCCCATAGCTGAAGTCAACTGAGCTGTTTCATAAAGAGAAGCGTCATTGCCACTGAAACCTGGTCTCTCTCTCTGTTTTGCATCCGTGGGTCTCGAATGCCTTGCCAGTCTTCTGGGGTGGACGGCCCTCCAGTCTCCTATCTGTCTTCAGCATCTGTCGAAAATTCCCCAGCTACTGCCTGTCAAACAGGTCGGGAGGTAAGTACCGTGGATTAGTAAATTTCTTCTTTTCTGGCACGCGGTTGTTTCTCCCCCAGGAAACGGTTCCCACAGATGGCAGGGACCCCTCACTACACGGACACACGTGGGTCCCCTCGCGGTTTTTCCTTCAACCGGAAAAACGAAGGACTGACATCTCCAATCTGTTACTTGTGTGACAGTTGTGACAGGCAAAAAGTCCCAACGCACCCGCCCCGCCAGCAGCCCCACGCTGCGAGGCCCTTTGACGTCAGACCCATCAGGTGCATGAGCGGCACCAAGCAGGGACGTGGTCCGTCTGCAGTGACCGTGGCCCAGCCAGGGCCACCAGGAAGTTCTGCTTTGTGGGCACGGTGAGCCGGGTCCCTGGGCTCCTGGCCAGGCACTTCCCGTGTGTCATCTGTAAGCCCTGAAATGGAGCATCCTTGTCTGTGACATGAGACTAATGACAATATGGTCTTCCTCACATATACATACGTGTTCATGATTATACACACATACATAAGTACACCGATACGTGCATGTTCACGTGTTATACTCACACATATACATGCCCTTTACGCACACGCACACACACGCACATGGGCCCACACTCTGCCCAGGACGATAAGGAAGCTCCTATTCCCCACAGTACTGAGAACGTGGCCCAAGGAACTAGAATCGGAAAATGAGACGTCTCCATTATGAAGGACTCATGAAAACATCACTACAGTCAGTCACCAAGGACAGCAAAATCGTCACGATATCCCCATTAAGCACCTGCCTCAGGACACTTTTTAGAAATGTATATTAAACTGTTTACAGTAAAATGCATCTCTGAAGTAATTAATATTTGGCCTGGTAATTTCACCACATTTTGCTGCTGGATGGAAATTAGGATAACTTCATGAAGACCACATTAGACTATTCTTCAGATAATTTCCTTTTTATTCCTGATCAGGGACCAAGGTTAGGCGGAACCACAAGGTCACGGCTTCCCTGCAATCTCCTTTTCCTCTTTTGAAAACGGAAGGCTTTCCGACTTTAAAACCTGCCCGGAAGAGATGAAGACGTGTCCCTGGACGTCTCGTCCCAACTACATCTCTGGTCATTCAGAACAGTCAGAGGGGCCTGGGAATCTCGGGGCCACGTGGAATCCACGAACGTGCCTTCCCTAAGGTCACGGGGTAGAAAACACAGCAGGTGCAGAGCGGCAGAGGTCTGGTCCTGAACATGACCCCATAAGGGGGGGTCTGGTCCTGAACATGACCCTGTAAGGGGGGGTCTGGTCCTGAACATGACCCTATAAGAGGAGGATCCGGTCCTGAACATGACCCCATAAGGGGAGGGTCTAGTCCTGCACATGACCCCAGAAGGGAGGGTCTGGTCCTGAACATGACCCTGTAAGGGGGAGTCTGGTCCTGAACATGACCCTGTAAGGAGGCAGACCTCTGAATGGCACAGATGAGCTGTTAGGTGTGCTCTAGGCTATGTGGAAAGTTCCAGAAGAGCTGTGAGTGGGGAGAGGAGCACTGAACCCCCACGGGTGATTGATTCAGAGCCTGGGCTCAGGTTCCCCAGTGCTCAGGAAGCCTGGGCCAATATCACCACATCGGGGGCCTGCGAGGTTGGGCCTCTTACAATATATAGAATAGTTAACTGGGTTAAAACAAAATGCCTCCCCTCACGCTTAGTAGCACTTTCTTTTCCTCTTCTTTTCTCATTTTTCTCAGCCCTTCCCTTTTCCTCGTCCGTCTTCATCCTGAAGGGAAAGGGCCGACTGTCCGCTCCTGCACATCCGTGTGATGACATTTGCCCCCACGAGGGGCCAGGTGGAGTGGGGGCAGCCACGGCAGCGTCCCCTCCCGCCACACACCCAGGCTCAGGGGATTCGGGAGAGCAGCCCTGCAGCCCCCGTGGAAGGGGGGAAGGCCGTGTCCCGATTGTCGCGGAGGACATTAAACCCTTTCTCCTCATCCCCCCACTGAGTTGATTCAGCATACCTTTGGATTTTACCAAGGCCTAATGCAAATTCCATGAGCCTTATAATCAAAATCCTCAATGCTCTATCATATACAAGAGCCCAAGTCTCCTGGGGGACTGGGGACAGCTAGATGACAGGTTGGGGGGCTCTGGGACTCTCCCACATTGAAGCAAGACTGCGTGTGTGCAAGAATCACAGCTGAGCTGGTGGTAAGATGGGCCTGCCTATTGAGGACCAGGACCCAAAGACATAACGCCCCAATGGCGTGGGGCCAGCGTCTTGGGATTTCCAGGAAACGTAAAATAAGATGAGGAAAAATTGCCTAACAGCAAGTAGCAAAGTGCTTTTCACAGGAATGTATGGTAGGACCTCGGTACCTTGCACATTTATGAGAGAGAGAGAGAGAACCTACACCTGGAAAACACAAGGCATGGGAAATGAATGCCATTCCAGAAACCGAGGGAAAGGCTGCAACCCAAAGATGCAAGGCAAGATCCAACTTACGAGCTCCACGTGCAGCGTCAGAGCCACACCGGCAGCTGAGAAGGCTCGATGCTGGACGCTGGGCCCCTGGACCAGCCGTCTCCAGCTCCAGCCCACCCCCCCCACCCCCCCGCGCCGGCGACAGGGACGACGCGTCACAGAGTGTGCAATGCGTCCTCCGCTACGGCCGGAGGCATCAACCGAGGAGCGGGGGCGGGAGCACTGGCAGAGCACGACCGCACAGCTTGGCTCCAGGCCACTCAGCTTTCCATCTTCCAGCAAGCCCCTCGGTGTAACAATTCGTGTGCTCCAAGATCCACGTGCAAGGATATTCCTCGTTCATTGTACACCACAGAGAAATAGATGACAACGATGATAGGTAGACAGCAGATGAGACGTCAGACAGACTGATGATGACGATGATGATAGATGATACACAGAGGACAGAGAAGAATGACAGGTGAACGGTGTGGGCGCTGACTCGTGCCCGTTGTTAATTACCCACCCTCGGTTCTAGGGTTTACCATGTTTTCCCACAGTGATGACCACTGAAAAGGCGACTTGAAAATAGGTTTAAAAACCTCACGTATTTCTGCCCGCTCATACAACATAAACATGTGGGGGCCATTGGGGTCTCTGATGCATATTCATTTCAGATTAAAATCTCAGAAAGGAAGCAGCATAAGTAAAAGTGCTGAATCATAGATCCTCGAAATGCGGGAGGGGTAACGGATGACCCCATCCGAGCCACCGCTCTGCGCCCTTGGCCAGAGTTCTGTTCCTGCATTTTTGCCAGGACTCAGCCAGCCTCCTGACGTTCAGACCACTGACCAAGTGAGCATCATGTAAGGAGCCCCCTTGGTTTCAGCTCAGGTCATGATATCATGGCTTCGTGAGTTTGAGCCCCGCGTCGGGCTCTGAGCTGGCGACCCAGAGCCTGCCTGGGATTCTCTCTCTCCCTCTCTCTCCACTCCTCCCCCGCTCATGCTGTCTCTGTCTCTCTCTCAAAATAAATAAATTTAAAACAAAAAAGACAAGGTCTAATATGAAAATCTCTTTAGATTCTGGTGCTTGATGAGCAACTACAGGTGTTTTGTATTTTTATTCTTTTTGTTCCTATGCAAATAATCAGCTATCAATCTTTTTTTTTTTTTAACCAGTTAAGCTCGAGTTCTGCATTTCAAGGAATCTCATTAAAAGTAATGGTCTTGTCCTGCTGGAATTTAATCTTGTTTTCTTTATTAAAATGTTTCCTTTTTAATCCCTTCAAGAAAGTCTGAAAGGGAGGAGAGACCGTTTCATCACATTTGAATAATTTGTTCCCGTGTCACTGGCATCGTGGGTGCTATTCGAAACTCTTCTTTACGAGAAGGCCATTTTTTTCCCATATTTCACAAATTGGGGAGTGTTACTACATCTTATATGAGTAAGAAAGTTCACTCTACAGGGGGGCCTGGGGGGCTCAGTCGGTTAAGCGTCCAACTTCAGCTCAGGTCATGATCTCACGGTTTGTGGGTTCAAGCCCCGCATCGGGCTCTGTGCTGACAGCTCGGAGCCTGGAGCCTGCTTCGGACTCTGTGTCTCCCTTACTGTCTGCCCCTTCCACACTTGTGCTCACTCTCTCTCTCTCCCTCTCTCTCAAAAATAAATAAATATTTTAAAAAAAGAAATTTCACGCTACAGAATATGAAACCATGTCTAAGAACAGTTTTCAACTTCATTTCTACAAGTCCCACTGAATTTGCTTATAAGTGAGACATGTGACCATGCAAAGCCTGTGTTTTCATTCCGTGGAGCCATGGCAGGTGGAGCCCAGTGGAGAACGTCACCACGTCTCACCACATATGACATTCCTTGTGTTCTCACGTAGGAAGGCAGAAATACCAGAAGACCAGGAATGATCTTTCTGGACATCTAAGTCAGAGCAAAACTGTAACACACTCTTCAGATCTTCTCTTTCTTCTTCGCAGCAGATTGCTCTTTTCAAATAAAATTTTGCCTTGAACATTAAAGAGGTAAGTCCAGGATTGTTCTGGTTTAACCGTGAGAGAGCAGCCTTTGACGCCCAGACCAGCCTTCCTACCACTGCCCACCGGTGCAGACCCGCCGAGGTCTCTTCAGAAACGCCAGGATTTGCTGTAGCTGATTTTGAAAAATCCTGATTAGATTAAACATGTAGTGTTATAGACGAAGAATCTAAGGCTGAACACCTAGGATGTCCCTGCGTGTTCGTTGCCAGCAGTGGCTGGAACCCACTTTGTTCTTTGCTATCCTTAACCTCCCCTGTGGCCCGGGAGCTGCCTGTCTAGCACGCGGAGGCCCACAGAGCATCTCAGATGCATCCTAGGTGGTGTAGACCCCTGACAGCTCCCTGGAGCCTGGTGGAGACGCGGGACGCCCGCGGCCCAGCATGGAGCTCCTAGCGTTACCCAGGCTGCTTCTCCCGGGAACCCCTTCCCAGCCCTGTGGAAGGAAAACAAGGAGACGATGATTTTTCGTCATCTGGACCAGACCTTATGAAGGGGTCAATAGTCCCCTGAGGACCTGGTCACTCAGAATGAGACCTCCCCGCCCCCACCAAAGGGAAGGGGAAATGAGAGTTGTGGAAGTCCCTTCCCCATGGCTAGAGTCTCCTCGGAGAGCTTCTGGATTTTCTTCAATAATAGCCACCGAGGTGATTGGTCACCATAAAGTTGGAGGCGGCTACTATGTCTATTGTCCTCACAAGACGACGCGGGACTCCTGGCAAGCCAAGTGTGAGTGTTCGAAAAGAAATTATTCACACCGAGAGCTGAGTTTGTATTGTAGACTACTTTTGTAATTAAAACAAAATAAAACCTCTGTCGTCTCCCTTAAGCCCTCAGCATATTAAAGAAGCTGCCGGCTTTATCAACCAAATGATTCGGTCATCGCTGGTTAATATGAAATCTGGAAAACTGGCTGTAGAAGACCAATTAAGAAAGGGAAACAAATTTTTAAAAAATTAAAGAGAGCACATAAAAATAACAAACACTCAAAGAGGTACAGCTCAAATATAAACAGGTTAGTTTTATTATAAAATTACTGGAGTAGCTCCTTTTGTTAATAAGCACAAGAAATAGGCCTTATATGTCATGTAGCAAATGGTTATTATACTCAAATCACTCTTAAGTAGTCAGATCATTAATATAGTGCATATCTTTCCATTGTTCCCTAGAGAGAAGATTTTTTTTTCAGGGTGCACAATGTAAAAATAATAACCTGCTGCTAAAACTCAAGGGATTGAATGACCTATAAGACAGATGACATTTAACAGCTAGGCGATGCTTAACTACCTGAGTGAAATGCAAAAGTCCCATTGAAATGTAGTGTAAGGCTCAGCGATGTCATGACCCACGTTCCTAAAGGATACTGTTGTCACCATCGTTCTGCCATCAGAAATTAATGTGTGAATTCCAAAAACAACAGGTTTGCAATACAGTTTAAGTGGCCCAAGTGACAGGGTCGCCCTACTAAGAAATCAGTAGAAATTGTAAAGAATCTGAGAGTCAAAGGTCTTTTTGGAAATACTGTCACCGGAAAGAAAAATCTAATTCTTTCTCTGATTTACAATTCTGCTCAAACTGGAATTAGGAACATATAAAGTGGAGGAACAGAGTCTATCAGCAGACTTTTCCTTTAAATAGCCAGTGACTTCGGGGTGCCTGGCCGGCTCAGTCAGGAGAGCACGTGGCTCTTGATCTCAGGGTTGTGAGTTCAAGCCCCATGTTGGGTGTAGCAATTACTTAAAATCTTTAAGAAAAAAATGTCTAGTGATTTTCAATACAGAAAAAGAGAAGATTATTTAGCAATTCATTAACCTATGTATAACAGAAACAATGACTGTACCATTCAAAAGAGCAGACGATGTTCAGACACTTTACGAGTTCTGATTTATGTACAGGCAGTTCATACGTTTATTATAAACAAATCCTATCTATGTATTAACTCAAACCTTATACACATTTAACCTACTTTCAAGTTTCTCTGTGCAGCAAAATCTATAAAGCCTCACATTTTCACTCCTCAATACCCTGACTAGTAATAAGAATATTACTTACTAACAAGGATAATGGTAAGTGTCGGTGCTAACATCAGGTAAGTGACGACTGACACGCCTCACGACAGCTTCATGGGGCCTTTCATTCGATAATAGTCACCGAGGTCCTGCCTCTGCTCTAAGGGCAGGTGACGGAATAGTGAACTCAGCGGTGCAGTGCCTGCCCTCGTGGGGTAGAAACGCTAGCAGGTCAGAGGGCAAGAGGCACACAAACACACACAGTGTGTAACGTGAGCAGCGATATGCATGGCACACACCTTTGGAAGCAGGGTGTGCTCGTGTGTCCCTTCCCTAAAGGGGGATCTGGGATTAAAGTAACTTGATCCAGGATACAGAGTTAATAAGCCACCGGTCCAGAACTAAATTCCAAGGTCATCAAATTCTACAGCTCAAGCTCTAAATCACTGCATCGCATTACTTTACCGTGCCTTGTGCACAATAAAAATCTGTATCCGGACTTCCTTTCTATCGATTAGAAATTGATTACAAGTCATTTAGAAATACGCACCTACCTTGGTTCAGACATTAGGATTCAGAAGTGAGCTTCAAATTGGGCTTCAAATACGGGCTTTGCCTTCTTGGGACTCATCTCTAGAAGACTTCGGAGGCAAAACCAAACACACACACACACACACACACACACACAGGAGATTTTTACAAACACATGGTTAGAAGTGTAAGCCCAGACAGGAGTGAGGGTCCCGACCAAGCCCCGCCATGTGTCTGGCACACCGCACTGAGGTACCAGTATTGTCTCATTAAATCACCATCTCACCACCGGACCGGAACCAGCGAGGGTTTTGCCGGAATCGGCAAACGAAGCAGGGGTCAATTACGTAAGAGGCCCACAGGCATGTGGCACACCAGCAGCAGTTATCTGCCCCCTGCGCGAGGACAGCAAACAGAAGAGACCGGACTTGGGGAGGCGGACTCCTCTCTTTCCTCCCAGACACTTTTGGCCACGCCGTCCCCACAGCCGCCAAGCGCGCCATCACAAAAATATGGCTAAATTCACTTCTGACATTTGAACCGACGCCTCCCCCTCGGGGTCCCCAAGAGCCTGCACGTGTCTGCACGTGTGTCGAAATAAAGATTATTTTCATAACGACGTGGAGAAACTTCCCATTAGCCCTTTCGGCCTCATTGCCTGCTAATAATTTTTTAAAGGGAAGAAAATAGTTTACAAACAGGCTTTAAATTCGCCGTCCTGGCCGTGGTCTTCTCCACCCCCTCCTCCTCCGGGCCTGTGCAGTGTGACTTCGTCTCCTGAGATTCGCCCTTGCGGCCCCCGGCCCTGCATTTCTAAAGCAGGCAACATCCTTCTTATTCTAATCTGCCTGCCTCCCAGCCCTCGCCGCCCGCCCAGCTCTGATAAGTGACTTCAGCCTGGAGAGGATGATAAACATGTGTCAAAAAGAGCAAAGGAAGCAAATTCCTTCCCACCCACGAGGCCGCATGATGGAACTAATAATCCCTAAAGGCGTCCACCTGACTTACAGGTGCAAAACCCTGCCTGCCTCGGGATGTGTTTACTTCCTGAGGGGGCCGCGTCGGGGAACACTGACTATAACAGCAAATAACTGGGTGCCCGGTTTGTTGATAGTGTTTCAGGTAAGTGGGCCTGTTTCCAGGCAGGAGGGGCGAGGGAGCAGAAGGTCGGCCTGGGAGACTCGAATCTCAGAATCGCGCGGTGCGGGGCTGTGCTTCAGCGGGGGCCGTTCGCGCAGATGCCACAGAAAGCACAACACCCCCCCACCCGGCCAACCTCGGCCGGAGGGTGAGCCCCCACACCGCCAGTTCTTACCGACACTCGTTGACGTCTGTCCCTTCCCGCAAGTGTCCCTAAATCTGGAGCTGGATGGCACTTTCCTCTCATCTTCGGAACAGACGACACGAGCTGGGCAGCCCAAAGCCGACGCCAGAAGCCCACCGCGAGCCCAGGTCACACACGCAGAGAGGGGACCTCGGGGGACTGCCTGGCCCAGGGCCAGGGACAGCACTCCTCTCAGAGCATGGCCAGCTGACTGCCCCCCAGGGGATCCCCCCAGGACGCTGCCTTCAGGCCACAGAGACCTCATTTCCGTCCATCAATTGTGCTCTTTGAGGAAAGCAAACGCATCACGGGCATAAGTTGCACACGCAAACTAGCGACGAAGTGAAGGAAACGGGTAAAATCCCACTGCCGTCACTCAGGGTGCGGCCACCATGCTCAACGGTCTCATTCAGAAGGCCCGTGTGCGCTCTTGCCCTCCCGCCTGATTGAACTGGACGTCGTCTGGCCCAAACCGATACAATGAGAGGGCACGTGGATGCGGGGACCCCCCAGCGCTTGCCGGTCAGGATGGGGGGACCTCAGGGAAACCCCCTGAGGATTAGGGGCGGGGCTGCAGGCTCACCTGGCGCTCAGGCATTCCTGAGAACTGCTCCTTCCCGGGGTCCTCACTCAGTGCAGTCACTTGAACGTTGAGCTCTACTCTGAGAGCAGGAATCCTCTCCACCACTCACTCTCCCCACAGAACCGGAAAGAAAGACAACATCTAGGAGAAATTCCCTTCTTGAAGGCAGGAAGGACTGCCCGCTAAGGAGTCACTTCAAATGACCCAGTAGAAAAGGGTGCTCACTTTCAACCATCCCCAGAGACGGTGACAGTAGGTGATGCAGGTGGACGAATTTATATGTATGAAATAGAACCCTAACTTACGGATGCTTCAGGCCCATAACATTGATCGTAAGATCTGTATATTCTATTTTTGATGTTTGTTTATTTATTTTTGAGAGAGAGGTAGACAGCGAATGGGAAAGGGGCAGAGAGAGAGGGAGACACAGAATCCGAAACAGGCTCCACAGTGTCAGCATAGAGCCCAACCTGAGGGTCGAACTCATGAACTGTGAGATCATGTCCTGAGCTGAAACCGAGAGTCGGGTGCTTAACTGCCGAAGCCACCCAGGTGCCCCGATATCTGTATATTTTTGATATTTCCTGCTTACTGGTCTTGAAAAGCCATCTGTCTTTGGTTCAGACTAATTTCGGTGCTCGCCGTGACGCGGGCCGCACTGTGTGGGAGACACTCAAGTCCTACTGAGGCCTCTCACTTGGGAGGGGGGGATGGAGGCTCCTTCCTGTGTCCTCACCTGGTCTCTGCTCTGTGCAAGGGTACCCCTGGTGTCTCTTCTTCTTCTTATGAAGACTCTGGTCCTATTGGATCAGGGCCCCACTCCATGACCTCATTCAACCTTAATTACCTCCTCGAAGGCCCCATTCCAAATACGTTGGGGATTAGGGCTTCAACATCTGAACTATGGCGGCATAATTCAGCCCATCACAGGATGTGGATAGAGAGAGACATCCTGTGCTCACCCTATACAACGTGATCAATGTCTATGTTGACAAACGTACGCCACGAAGGTCATTTAAAATATGGCTAAGTTGTCTACAGAGTAGTATGTGTTAATAATTTCCCATTGCTCCTAAAAACCATTTGCTTTTTAGACTGGAAATCACATATCCAGTACAGGAATAGTAATTCTTGTTACAAGAGACCCATTAGTTGACATGCAAGAATCTGCATTTAGCTTGACTTCCATACACAAGAGACACATTCATATGCCGGAAAAACTCTGAGAACACAAGTAAGCTAGGGAAGGCTCTAGAAACAATGTCAAATGGGTCATAGTGAATTCCGTGAGGCCCGTTTGCCTCAAAAAAGTACAGTGGAAAATGAAGTCACAGGAATGTTGAAAGGGGCCAGCATTTGAAAAATGAGTCTATGTGCCTTGCGTGAACCCAGAGGTGAGAGATAACACTAGAAATTTCAAGGGGAGAATGTGGACAGATACAGAATTGTTCAACCCACTAGGACAGTCTGTTCTATTTTAGCTCTCCTGTAAACATTCGGAGTTTCCCCACAGTAAGCTGGGGTCTGACACCTGTCAGGGAGGTTATAGGCAATAATGCTCATCTCATCTGGAGAATAAATGACCCTGACATCCCTTCTGGCACCAATGACTGATGCGTTCCGGACCACATCTAGGCCAGGTGTCCAGGCCTGTGTGTGCACAGCCTCGAAGGTTCCTCGAAGGATGGTCGGAAACAGGAACACGGGGGGCCCCTAGGGGGCTCAGTCAGTTGAGCGTCCGACTTCGGCTCAGGTCATGATCTCACGGTTTGTGTGTTCGAGCCCCGCGTCGGGCTCTGTGCTGACAGATTCTGTGTCTCCCTTTCTCTCTGCCCCTCCCCTGCTCACACTCTGTCTCACTTTTTGTCTTTCAAAAATAAACATTAAAAAAATTTTTTTTGAAACAGTAAGGTTGCTTTGCAGCACAAGTCAGTGTGATTCGATTAAACGTCTAGCAGAACAAAGAGAGAAGGAGAGGAAAGAAGAAGGAGATGGGCAGCGGGGCCCTGAGCACACGGGCACACGGGTCAGGGCCCACCACTCGCGGATCAGCTGTTGCCTGCTTTCCACACTGTTTCGTTTTGATTTCTCTGAAGATACGGCCCGTCCCGGCATTTTGCTGTTGGAAAGCACTCAAGTCTCACTAGCGGCTGCTTCATGAATCACCTGCCTCGTAAAACTCTAGATTTGACTGTGGGTCCCAAGCACTGATGAGTTCGTTTTCCATAATAGGAACTGCTATAAAAGTAGAAGCCTATTATCTAATAGGAAATGTATAAGCATATATAAATATACATATATATAAATATACGATAGATATAATGACATGGACACATATGTAATTTATTTAATAGGAACCTATTATGTTCTGCCTTCTCTGGGTTGTAATGGGCCAACGGAATTATGTTATTACGTAGCCATAATCATAAAACACTCACATAGCACACAGAGTATAGCTATTTTAATACAATTTGAAAATAAAGTAGCTATCGCGATGAAACCGTTGGGCACAGTTCTCAATTATTAGCACGCATTTCAGATGCCACAAAGCCAGAGCTGGATCATGTGACCCGCCAGTGCCTACCTGGGAAAGCCACGCTTGGAGAATCGCGAGGCAGAGTCTCTGGAGGACCCGGGATCTCACTGGGCTCGTGGATGGGGGGCAGAAAATAACCGTGACAGATAAGCAGATTGCATGCAGCATCACAAGACCCTGTGGGCTGTTAAGAAATTGAGCCGAAGAGCACGGAAGGCCCGGCTGGTTGGGTCACATGGATGCCAAGTCCAGGCGGGAGCCACACAACTCCAGGGCGCAAGTGCCCGGATCTCAGGCAGGAGCTCAGCAGGTGCCCGAGGCGCGGCTGGCCAGGGGATGGTAGGGCCCGTGGCCAGAGGGGACCCAACGGCGCCAGCCGGAGCCCCTGGAGACCAGGGCCGTGGACCAGCAGAATTTTGGCTTTGCAAGCACGGTGGCTTTTCCTGGGAGTGAGAGGCGGTGCTCCGACGCTTCTGGGAAGGGGGCAGGACGGCCTGACCTCGTTCTCAGGACACTCCAGCCAGAGCGCAAACTCGCAACACAAACCCGCCTTCTTGTCGGGGATGGGGCATGGGGAAGAATTCTTACTTATAACCCAGCCTCGGGACTTCAAGACAGAACCACTCATTTCCAGCACTGTTGCTCAAGCATTTTCTTTCACCCCCGGATCCGCCCCCGAAGTATTAGGGCACGAATTTGCTGGGCCGTGGTGACGCAGCACGTGGCCCGTCTCGGGGGAAGGGAGACTCGATTTACTGAGATTTTACCGTGATGATTAGCTCGAATCCCTCCAAACGGCCAGAGAGGAAGATACAATTAATCTGTTTACAGGGAAAGAAGAGCTTCCCAAAGCATGGAAGGCGGCGTCCCCACGACGGATGTGCAGACACCGAGAAGCTCTGGACAGCGGCTGCCTCTGGAACGGGGGCTTGGCCCGCACCCGACAGATGAGGGACTGCAGGCCCCCTGTTCGGGGTCCCACCCCGTCCGCGCTCTCGGGCCCCCCAGCGGGATTTGCCCAGGGAATGAGTCAAAGAGCTGAGGCAAGCAGGATTTACCGACCCCAATAAGGAGGGAAGAAGGCTGGGTAACACAGAGCTATTAAAGCGACTTTGTGTGGACACGAGGATCTCAGAAAATAAATTGGAAGATGAGAAAGTGTACGTATAAATATTCAACGAGGGTGTTAAGGCCACATTGAAATTCTTTGGGGAGATAGTGTCAAAGGGAAGGCATTAACGTAAGCAATCTAGATTGTCCCAGAACGGCAAAGTATGGGCAGGTCCCTAGATATTGGAGACAGCGGGCACCTCGGGACGAGGCATGTGGGGCTGACCTTGCTGATTCTTTCCCAAGGCCTCTGATGCTGGAGGAATCAAAGCCCGGCATTTGGAAGGAGTATGCGAGGTGTCTCCAGGGAGCTGAAATAAGGCTTTTCAGAGCTCACGAGTGACGTGACTTAGGCTCCGGAGATACAGGACTCTGGCTCGGGACAAAGCTGCCAGCAGATTAGGTGGCCTGATTGTATACAGAGAACAAACAAATCCCGTCCCTGCGACCACAGCTTCATTGTCCACGACGTCACCCCCTGGACAGAACACCAGACGTCCCCCTCTGAACTCACCCCGCGGCAGCTAAGAACGCCCCTGTGCTCACAGTCTGGCTTCACACCCTGGGGAAGCTTTGCCTGGCTAACAAGTCCTTTTGTTCCCAAAGAAGTCCCCGGGCTGAGCCACATTAACAGCAGGAAACTCCCACCTGCAAATTTCTTACCCGACCGGAAGCAGAAAGTGAATGGAAGAGTGATGACGGTCTTTGAAAATCAATGGAGGAAAGTTCTTTACGGAAATTCTAGCAGTGAACGAAATCATTTCCTTGCCAAAAAAAAAAAACCCAAAAAACTGGATGCGTCCCTATCATATAACAATGCATGGGTGACTCATTCCCTGCCAGAGGTGGCCGTGCAGTGACAGAGCAGTGCCCACCTACGGGCCCCCACAGGCAAGCCACCCCCCTGCACACACCTGCCCACTCACAGCCACGCTGGGGGGCGGGGGCGACCAGCCACCTGTTCCTTGAACCCCCTTCGCTGCTTCCTCTCTTCCTGGTAGCCAAGGACCCCAGAGGCTTGTGCCGGAGAAACTCCAATAAATCAAGCATTGCCTCCAACATATCCTCCCAGGTCCCCACTCTACCCAAGAGTAAGTCACTGCATCTTTCCCCTTCGAGTTGATCTTAATTTTTTCAAGGTATTTTAAAGTCAACTCTGTCTCATAGCCATAACGGTCACCAAAACAGGCCCTTTCCCACTTGAAAAGATCCTCAGAAGCATGTATTCTCACCTCTCTTCTATGTTCATGAGGCTAATCTCTGTGCCCACACTGTGCCTTCCTCTCTGCTTCCCGTTTCAAGTACTTTGTTAGACTTCATTTTCTCAGGGCGGTTTTAGGTTTGCAATAAAGTTGAGAGGAAGACAGAGATTTTCCATCTACCGCACAGCCTCCCCCGCTATCAACATCCCCGCTGGATGGTCCATTTGTTACACCTGATGGACCCACACAGACACGTCGTCACCCAGAGCCCATAGTCTACATCAGGGTCCCTCTTGGTGCCATACGGTCTATGAGTTTGGGTCAAAGTGCGATGACATGTGTCCATCACTACGGTATCGTACAGTATTTTCTCCGCCCTGAAAATCCTCTGTGCTCCCCCTGTTCATCCCTCCCCCCATCCACTGTCTCCATAGCTTTGCCTTTTCCAGAATGTCACAGAGTTGAAATCATACACTATGTAGGCTTTTCAGATTGCCTTCTTTCACTTAGTGATGTGCATGTAAGGTTTCTCGTGTCTTTTCTTGCCCTGATAGCTCATTTCTTTCCTGTGCTGAATGAGATTCCGTTGTCTGGGTTGACCACAGTTTATTTATCCATCATCTACCGAATGGCACCTTGGTGGCTTCGGGTTTTGGCAATTACAAATAAAGCTGCTATAAACATCCGTAGAAGTTTCTGTGTGGACATGAGTTTTGAACTCCTTTGGGTAAATACCTAGGAACATCCTTGTCGGATCAGATGACCGAGTGTGTTCAGTTCTTTAACAAACTCTAACACTGTCTCCGTAGTGGCTGTGCCATGTTGCTTTCCCTCCAGCCGTGAGTGAGGGTCCCCGTGCCCCACGTCCTCTCCAGTGCTCTGGGCGCTGGCCGTTCTCGTGGGTGCACGGCAGCATCTGTCTTTCTTCTTCAGGAACTTTTTAAGCAAGCTCCCCTCTCTCACTGTCTCCATTTCACCTGGAGGGCTCCATTTCCTGAGGGGTCTGTCTACATGCCTAGGTCTGCTCTGGGTGGCAAAATGCACGTTAAGTCATTTTTTTAAAAATGACTTAAGCTTTCTATTTGTCTCATGACACTTGAATATGAAGGAAAAAACTAACAGTGGGTAACAGCCCTTATTCTGGAGACAGGTTACTGAGTTTACCACCTCTGAGTCTCGGGCAAGTAATTTAAGCTCTCAGTGCTCCAACATCCTCATCAGTAAGACAGGGATTAAGATGATGTGTACTTACTGGGTTGTTGTGAACATGTACATACACACACGTGACTTAGTAGCGCTCCCAGCAGGCATACAAAGCGCTCACTAGATGTTTAAGGTAATAACAAGGCAAAAGGTCTTCGGCTTCTGTGTTCAGAAATTCAACAAGAACCTCCTAATTTCTTTCTCAAAATGCACTTTCTACCTCTTTGTATCTTTTGATGATCTCTTTTTAAATGTTTATTTTGAGAGAGAGAGAAAGGTCGTGTCCTCAAGCGGGAGAAGGGCAGAGAAAGAGAGAGAGAATCCCAAGCAGGCTCCACCCCCAGTGCAGAGCCCGATGCAGGGCTCGATCCTACGACCCTGGGATCATGACCTGAGCCGAAATCAAGAGTTGGACACTCGACCAACTGGGCCACCCGGGCGCCCTGCTTTTGATGACCTTGACTGCCCTTTTCCTTCTCCCTTCCTCCCTTCCTGTCTCTCTCTCCCTGTGTGTCTCTCTCTGTCTCTCCCTCTCCCCACTCACCATGCCAATCATAAGATAAGGAAACCTGAATTTAAACCTGAAGAACCAGCTACTACTGGCAAGTGTGAGGCTTCCACTTGCAACGGAAGGAGTGGAGAGCGTCAACACGGCACTCACCGAGAAAGGCCAAGGGTGAAAACACAACATTTTGAAAACAAAGTGTATTGGGCGTTCATGTTTTGCGAGGAAAAACAGTGTATGCTCAAATATCATGGAGACACAGGCCTAGGAAGCATCGCTTAAAAGGGAGAGACAGTAAAAACCTCACGGCCAGACAGCACAGGTTAGGTTACACAACATTCAGGTTCGGTGGTGTTGGGATGGGAGATTTTCTGCTGGGAAGAACAAGCAGATTCTCTCCTCACCCAACATGCCTTCAATCCCAGCCCTTTTGGTGCAAATCATCTAAGAGATTTTAAATCCAACTTGCGTGAGGACCATAAGATAGCGACCCCTCGAGGGTGGGACTCTCCAGTTGGTGGGATATCCGTGGCTCTTGCTCCCTCTCTCTCCTTCCGTTTGTGCTTTGGGTGCTCGTTGGCCCAGGCTTGAAGGGATGCAGAGAAGACAGAATGTGAACCGCTCACTTTGCTGCTTGGTAATGGTGCTTGTCAAACGCGTGCCGGGCGGAAAGGTTAAAATTAAATGGGGGCAAAGGCTTCCGAGCTCTATGGATTTCATTTTCTCCAGGCCTCCCTGCCCCAGCAGCACGATAATTGAGAGTTGGCTGCGTTTTTTTCCCTATAATCAGATAATCTGTGAGGAAATGAGAATTTGACTCCTGTGGGTCTCTATGTAGACCCTTAGAAAGCGTATCCTCAGAAGCATTACGTCGCTTAATTCTGAGCAAACTAGAAGCAGAAATGAGAAGTGCTAATGAAGATATCTGTTAGTTCATTACGGGGAAAAACTCAGCTATCAGAGAACTGAAAGCAGGCGATTTTCCCGGTCTCGGGGAAGACCCCAGGAGAAAGCAGAATCCGTTTGCAATCTGACTGAGGAGACATTAAAGGCATAAACTGAGTAGGAGATTTATTTACGACCTATCCAATAGCACTTCTTCTGCTGGGGATCTAACTGTCCCCACCGTAAAGGAACCATGTGAAGATGTATGGTTCCACGTGTCAGAGGACTTGGTAAACTCAGATGGTCTGTATCTCTGAATTTGGACGCTGTTGATACCTGAAAAATTATCCTGAATTACTTTCGTGCAAGACTATCGTCAGGCACTTAGCCTCGGAAACTGTCACCGCCAATAGTAGATAAAAACAGAGAGGGAGGCAAACCACAAGAGAGTCTTCAATACAGAGAACAAACCGAGGGTTGAGGGAGGGAGGTGGGTGGGGGGATGGGCTGGATGGGTGACGGGCATTGAGGAGGGCACTTGCGGGGATGAGCCCTGGGGGTTCTACGGAAGTGATGAATCACTAACTGATTCACTAATCACTGAATCACTAACTGACTTCAATTTAAATTAAACATAAATAAATAAAGAGTAAAAAAATAGAAAAGCCAAAAAACAAAACAGTGGTGCGTTGATCTTGAAGCACTGTGTTAGCTTCCCGGGACTTAGACCCCTCCCTGAGGACGTCGGTGAGATTCTTGGTGTCTCCTGGACAGGGTCCTTCACACTCAACCTCAGGAGGGGGCGATCACTCTTCCTCCTAATGGCTGTATCAGTCAGAATGAAATGACGCGGAAGGGCCTTTCTGTGGGACCCTGACGTGGCACGGGGACAGGCTGGCGGGGCCGAGGCCCTACCCTGGGGGTCCGTGCTGACTCCGGACCATCCGTGTCAGAGCCGAGGTAGATCACAGGACACCCAGTGCACATCCACGGAGACCAGGGACGTGCTTGGCGTGGAAAAACGCGCCTGTGCCTTGGAGCAGAGCAAGAGAAGGGGCTGCTTTCCTTTACCTGTGTGTCCTCCAGGTGGCCTCGAGGCGCCCCCTCCCGCCCTCCCTCCACATCTCCCCCTCCCCCAGAATGCAGGGCAGGACGGCCGAGCCCACCACACCCCCTCCTGTGATAGGGTCACCTGTCCACGTGCCAGGGTCGGACCAAGAAGCCACTCCACTGCCAGGTGGGACGGGACCCCAGCCCCTTCCCACAGCGGGAGCATCAGGGACCCCCCTACAGACCCAACGCCTGACGACACAGACACAACCCCGAAGAGCTAAAAAAATTAAAAAGGAAAGGACTACCTGAAAAGAGGTCCCCTCCCCCAAAGCTGCACGTTTGTGTGGATTTGCTACGTCTTAATCACAACATGCAAGGGTGTCAGAACTAACAAAATTAAAAAATTTAAAAAGCAAATTAATACTCTCTGTTGCCTAAATTTTTTAATCTATGAAACACATTGGGAATGTTTTAATTTCCATAATTGATCAACTTAATCTCACAGGAAATCATGCTTTCCTATTGATTTGCTTAGAAAACCTTAAAATTAAGCCCAAGCCTCTTGAGCGACGTAAAAAATCAAGAGTACTAAAATGGTACTTCGTGGTCATAAAATTTTCATCCATAAGGCACATTGGGGATGTTTTAATTTTCATAATTGACCCACTTATTGAATAATCTCAAATTAAATAAATGTCTTCTAATTGATTTGTAAAAAGTTTAGAAACCCTGAGTCGAAAGAGTGCCTTTGAAATCTACAAAGTACAAAAATCGTGCTTAATAAACATTGAAATATTACGTGGAGTCACAGCATCCTTGATGTTGGAGGCTTCTCAGTTATCACACCTGGCCTGCCAGGGAGACTCCAGTAAGTTCCTCGTCCTGCGTGGGGTCTTTCTCACGAATTAGCTCGCTCAGCCCCCATAATAACGGTGAGAACAACCGTCATCTCACAAGATTTCGGGGAGGATTACATGAAATGAAGTACACAAAAGCTTCCCCTACAAGATTTTAAACCCATGGAAACACCATAAACAAAACAAAAAGCAAACCAGGAAGAGACATACACATTTGCCTGCATATGTTTGAGGTCTGTAAATGTGCACGTGTATATAGCACACGGGAACACCATGGTGATGGCGTGCATGTAGAAAGAGCGAGTACAGATCTGTAAGAAAATGGTGATATTAGGGGTGCGTGGGGGGCTCAGTCAATTAAGCGTCCGACTTCGGCTCAGGTCACGATCTCACAGTTTGTGGGTTTGAGCCCCACGTTGGGCTCTGTGCTGACAGCTGGGAGGCTGGAGCCTGCTTCGGATTCTGTGTCTCTCTCTCTGTCCCTCTCCCACTTGTGCTCTGTCTCTCTCTCAAAAATAAATAAACATTAAAAAGTTAGAAAACAGTGATATTAAGAAGCATACAAAGCTTTTGGGGCGCCTGGGTGGCTCAGTCAGTTGAGTGTCCGACTTCGGCTCAGGCCATGATCTCACGGTCCATGAGTTCGAGCCCCGCGTCGGGCTCTGTGCTGATGGCTCGGAGCCTGGAGCCTGCTTCGGATTCTGTGTCTCCCTCTCTCTGACCCTCCCCTGTTCATGCTTTGTCTCTCTCTGTCTCAAAAATAAATAAACATTAAAAAAAATTTTTTTAAAGAAGCATACAATGCTTTTGACCAAAGGCATTTCACTTCAGCATTTTTTATTGTAGAATATGAAGCACAATCCAAATGCCCAAGAAACAGTTAAGAAACACACATATTTGACACATAGGAAAGAATATTATTATGTCATTCAAAGTGGTGCTCCTGAGGAGGACGGATACCACAAAGGATTTTCACCACATGAAAAGGAAAGAGAAAATTAAACGAAGGAAACCATCAGATTCTGGTCTGTGTGCACACATCTACACAGAAGAGAGACCTCCATTATTTCAACTCTTCCTTTCCATTTTCTAAACATTCAAAAACTAAATGTTTCTCTAAACATTCAAAAACTAAACGAGGCTCAGGCTTAATTTTAAGGTTTTCTAAGCAAATCGATAGGAAAGCATGATTTCCTGTGAGATTAAGTTGATCGATTATGGAAATTAAAACACTCCCAATGTGTTTCGTAGATTAAAAACTTTAATGGCTTAGGAGGACCAAGGATTGCGGTGAGCATGCAGAAATCTAGATAATCATGTTTACGTTCCTCAAAATGAAATAATATTGGCCTCACACAAGACAGGGACAAGGCCAAGGATAAATCCCAGTGCGTCAGCAATACTGAACAACGTGAAATTACATGCTATTTGTCAACTCCTGCTCATTAAGAACACTGGAGGTGTCTCTCTTTCAGGGTGTCAATAGAACGTTTTAAAAATTTGCTTTTTCTGGGAGAAACGATGATCCAGAGACTGTCAGCCACTGGAAAGGCAAGTTCCAGGATTGTGCCAATTTTCATCTCACAGGTTACAGAAATTTCAAAGGCACAGTTGTTTCACACGAAATTCTCAATACCTTTGGGAGAAGGGGCCAAAATTCACATCCGCAACATCTCACAAGTGGAACTTGGCAGGTCGTGGAGGCGAATCAACATCACCTTTTCCGATTCCCGAAATGACATGACAAGTGAGTTAGAAAGAATCAATTCTCCCCACTTTATACGATGTGAGTAAAATAAGCCGGGAGAATTTATTATTTAAATTGGGAAAAGCTACCCCTAAATGCACTATCATAATATGTGTAATGCACTCACCGGGAGATCTCTCCTGCATTGGAGATTCAAATACGCTCATTTCTAGCTGGATTTTAAAGGCATTCCAAAGTTATTATCTGGTACCTCTGTTGAAAATGTTTAAACAGGGTGCTGCCTCTCTGGAATCTGGAGTCTAAGTCCTGACAAACTAGGAACCAGACATCTTCACAGATTCGGGAGAGAAGGTGAGGTAAAATCGGCACCTGTTGAAAAAATTACGTTTTTTGATGATCAAGTCGGTAGCCAGGGTCCTCGTCCTGAGCGGTGTCTGGCAGCCTGGAAAGCCCACGGCCATGCCTCTCGAGTCCTGGGATCTCCTCCCCTCCCGGGTTCCGAGGTGCCTCCCGGTGGCGGGTCCTCACTCAGACTCGGACTTCTCCACCATCTCTGACGTGGCGACCATGTGGAGTTGAAGAGAAAAAGTGACGGTCTGCCTGGCCGTGAAGACACATCTTGTCTTGTGGAGGCTGTTGAAATTCATCTTCAGCTGAATCATAACTGGATTTAGAACTTTTTCAATCTAGGGCAGTTTGGGAACAGGTATTTTCACCATGCGATTTTCCCCCCTCCCTATTTACTACCGAGGTTCCTTACTGGATAAGCAAAAGAGATATTATTGATGAAATGCTCTTGTAGAACATCAGCCCGAGTTTGTCAGCTCAATCAATAATTTATGCCCCAAGGCCAAATAAAAAGAGAGAAATTTTCAAGTGTTTATAGACTATCAAACTCCACACTGTCAGCTACTCCTGAGATAAAGCTATTTTAATTTCACTTTCACCGGGGTCACTTAGCTTTCCACACGGCTATACTTAAAGTAAATAGAGGGGGAAAAGGCAACACATTAATGAAAAACGGTGTAAATAACTTAAAAACTTGAACGATGATAAAGTCACCTGCCATCCGTAGGGTGAGCTGCTCCATTGTTGCTGCCATATTTCTATTTTCTACAGGAAATTATGCAGCAGATAATTACGATGTCTCTACCTGTCGTCGAAAAAGATGTTTATCTTACTTGGCTAGTTACAGTGATGTGAGTTAGAAATCACAGGAAGGGTTCTGGGCCACAATGCGTTTCCTCTGTTCCTGTGTCAAAGCTTTGCTGATCCTGCTTGGTCAATCACAAGACAAATACACTTTCTGGCGGAAGAGTCAGGCAGTCCGAACGGATCCAGGGTATGCTGTGCTCGATGATAGGAAATCTCCAAAGGGAAGTCCGGTCGATTTTCGTCATTCACGGTGGTTATGTTCTATTAAGTCCCCACCAACACTGAATGAGCGATGGCACATCGTGCTGTCTGGAGAAGTACGGGGTGAGCTTCTTCTGGACCGCTGGCCACAACGTTCCCGTCAGCCGGTCTAAACAAACCTTGTTTTCTGTGTACTTTAAGGTGTTTAAAGCCACCTTAATATGTATTGTTGATGCACCAAACAGAACTCACGAGAACGAGAACCCTGTAACCCGTGCCCCAAGGAAGGGAGTCTACGGAACACACGTGTTCCCTTAAGCGACAGAACACTAGACGGCATTTCAGCGCTGGGCTTGGGGGCCCTTTTAAACCCCGCAATCGCCAACACACTCGTTGCTAAACAGCCCCCGGAAAGAACACGTTTCGGCAGTGTGGGAGCTGAAACAAGAAGGCAGAGGACGGCCTCGTCCACCTCAGCCAGGGACGGGTACGCTGGGCGACTCCAACCTTTCTCCACTCTGGGCAGGTCCACCAACAGCCGTGAAGGCACCGTGAGGATGGATGTTTGAGTTATAAATAAAATTTACCTTAAGCTGATGTGGAGAAAGGGAATCTACAAATCATGAGCACCAACTGCACGTAACAAGGAAGTCAAGACCCACACGCGAAGCCTCCCACAAAAGCAAAGATAAACGACAGGTATGAAAAGTACAGATGCGATGGGGCGCCTGGGTGGCTCAGTCGGTTGAGCGGCCGACTTCGGCTCAGGTCATGATCTCGCGGCCCGTGAGTTCGAGCCCCGCGTCGGGGTCTGTGCTGACAGCTCAGAGCCTGGAGCCTGTTTCAGATTCTGTGTCTCCCTCTCTCTGACCCTCCCCCATTCATGCTTTGTCTCTCTCTGTCTCAAAAATAAATAAACGTTAAAAAAAATTTTAATAAAAAAAAAAGAAAAGTACAGATGCGGGCTTCAGTGACGCTCCTGGAACAAAATGTACCCGTGATTTGTGGACCATCTGGCTTATCTCATTAGCACACAAAATGTGCTCCTCCTCAAACAGAATCAGGGAGGAACTTTCTGTAATTAGTCAAGTGCATTGGGCCTCCTTCTAAATGGATCTTTAAAGAAGGAAAGAAGAGGTCAAAACAGACAGTTGAGCTCCAAAATAGAACAGGGATCATCCAAAAGAAGCAGAAGACACAGCTGTCAGGAAGCGATAACTTGTAGGGAAAAAACGCATGGGCACTCTGGAAGGCGGGGGTGGTACCACAAGTGTGTCCATCAGTCCAAGATCACCGAATTGTTTACGGTGGTCATGTGCACGTTATAAGTATACAACAGTAACACCTCAATTATACTCAATAAAGCTGAGAAAAAAGAGCATTAGTCCGGTGGCTCCCCTGGCATCTCTCCGTCACCCCCAGGACAAACATGTCTTGAAACAGCCCAAGGGTTCTGGTCCCTAAAACCGAAAGTTGGGAGTCTTTCCCGATTTTCACAGGAAGTGGGAAGGGAGACTTATAGAAAGAATCATCACGCTCATGGGCTTACCCCGCACGCCCAAAACGAAATCTGATTCGCGTAAGTGCTTAGTGACTGTTTCAAAACGGAACCGAATGGTGACGATATTCAAAGCATCAAAGAGTGGTGTGCATGAGGCAGACGTTAAGACAGGGGCTGAATTTCCATCCACCTCCATCTGCTAGGCAAGACGGTAGTCGTTTTACTGGAAAGGGAGTGAGGTGGATACAGTCCCTTCCAGCGCAGGCCAGCACACACGTGGCTGGCGGGGAGACTAGCAGGTGGAAATCCGCTCTTCTAAAAAAGTTCAGATCTCCTCAGAAATTTCCAAAATGCTTGGGAGAGACCTGGAGCTCTGCCTCGATGCCCACGGCTTCACCGACGCCCCAAGTCTGCTTTCTTCCCTCCTCTTGCGCCTTCAGTGCGCCACGGATGCGATCCTGACTCCCACACATTTGCGAGAGCCTCCCACCTCGTCTGCGGGAAGAGGAGAAGCACTGATCGAGTAGCGATTCTGCCTCCTCTGGTTTCCACAGACCCTGGTCCCACATACCGTAGGCTGCTCCTCAGAGACCCAATCCTTTCCGTATGTGTCCCTGGATGGAAGAAACCCTAGCCACCTGTGATGAATACGGTCCTCCGAGCGTCCTGGCCACCTGGAAGGCTGGGGCCCAGGTATTGGGTTTGAGGACAGCCAGAGGGCAGAGCAGGAGTCTCCCGGAAGGCCCAGAGAAGGCAGACCAGGTGATCGGGCTGACACGGCGCTTTGTGTCCCGGGACGTCAGCACCTGGTGACTGAGCTGTGCCTCGGTGCTACTCAGTCTGCACCCCCGACACTCCATCGCTGCCTGCCCTATCTTCATCCATCGCCCTGATGGTCTGAGCGAGTCAACTTCCACACATCCGTCTGGCTGAAGATTCCTTAATCCCCGTCAACCCTAGCCATCACAGGACCTAGAAAGACTCTCCCAGGCATGGAACATAACATACAGCCGTGGCTTCCTGTTTACCTACTTTGCTCAGTGCGGTAATAAATCTGGGACGGAGTGATGATTTTACACAGCAAATGTACACCAACCCAGGACTCAAATAAACAGCTGTCAGGCATATCCTGAGAGAGATTCCCAGTATAATTTTATACCATCACACGCAAGGAAGACATTACTTTATCCCAAATTCTTTCCGAGAAAGAGTCTCCTCATCCCACGCGAAAGTCAATTTGGTGCCTAAGGGATCTGATTCCAAGGATGATTGCATTTTGTGGTGCACCAGAAAGATCTTGCCGCAAAATCTAACTAAGAGAGAACTGACTAAGAATTTGAGACTTGAATAGGAATCTAGGAATCCTGTGTATGGCAGCCCATCACGTCTCAGAGAAGAAATCGGTGAGCCCCATGCCTCCCGGGGCCATCGGGGAGTGAGAGGCCAGGGCCTCTGTGTCCCTGCTCAGCAACCCCTGCGCTCTCCCCTCCCCTTACAACGGGCAGCCCAATCTACAGCTGCCGTCAAGACCCCTCGTTAAAAATGAAAGCCTGGCATCGGTGCACATGGGAGTGACGTTCATTAGCTCTCGTTGTACCGCTTACACCTGGATCGCGTTTTATATATCGTAACGCACACTTGTGTATTTTCCCATTTGGCCTCCACATAAACCCAGCAAGATGTATAAGCTGCACATGACTACTGGCTGGCAAAAAGTGAGTTACAAAAATGCTCTGGGATCTGCTCAACTTCACACAATTAATCGGTGACGAAGTCATACCTGGAAGCCTGGAATCCTGATTACCCGGCAAGTAGAGGCGGGTTGGAAAGGCTAGCTGCTAAAAAGGACTATTATTACAAGAATTATTAGGCACCAAATGCATGCCTACGAGAAACCGGGCCATCCGATTATTTGGAGATCTCTTTTTCTAAGGTAATTTGATAGCTGTTTTCACCAGGAGCAGGTAGCCAACACCGAATAATAAATTCTCAAGGATCTTTCCAATCCAACAAAGAAATTATTTCCAAAGGGCCTAAGGGGTGACGCTGGAGAAAACGGTGGACGACACTTCTTTTTTTTAATTTTTTTTAATGTTTTATTCACTTTTGAGAGAGAGAGAGAGAGAGAGAGAGAGAGAGAGAGAGAGACAGGCCATGAGCAGGAGCGGGGCAGAGAGAGGGAGACACAGAATGCGCAGCAGGCTGCAGGCCCTGAGCCGTCAGCACAGAGTTGGATGTGGGGCTCGAACTCACGAACCATGAGATCATGACCTGAGCCAAAGTCCAACGTTCAACTGACTGAGCCACCCAGGCGCCCCTACAATGATGCTTCTTTTTGTTCCCAGAACAATCTCCGTTCTCAGGCCCTTTGACGACAGGGCAGATTTCCTTTCCAGAAGCTCCCCCCGATTCACAATGGGACACCATCCCTCGTGGCCAATTCTCGGGCAGGTGGGACCCTTTACGCCTCCCTGCTTCCCTACGCCCTTTCCTCTGGGTCAAGGGAAACCATCGTCAGCGTCATTTGCTTCTCCTTTGGGGCTGAATGTGTTTTCATATTATCAGAGTCTTGAATCTAGCCTAGCAGGTGCGGGAAATCCTGACATTACCTTTATTTATATATATTTATTTATATTTATATATATATATATATTTATATTATATATACGTTTCATTATCATCATTATTCTTTTGATTGTCCCGTTATTTACCTGGGGGTCCATGCTGGGGAGCACATACGCCAGGGCCAGGCGCCCTGAGTTTCTGTTTCCATGTGATGCCAACGCCCCTGGCGCTTTGGGCTCAGTGCCCCGGAGCAGCGAGGATGCTGGAGGAAGTGTGGCCTCCGGCCCTCCTGCCCACCTGCCGACCCGGAGGCCTTGGATGGAGACGATGGAGCCACAGGCAGACCCTGAACACAGTGTCCAGGGTCACAGCGAGAGAACGTCCTCCCCAGACAGCCACTGCCCCGCGGCCAGCTTTGGGAGCAAGCAGCACATCTTCGTTGCGCTGGGACCCGGTGCCAGTGCGGGCGGGTGCTGGTGGGACCCCGTGACAGCTTCTGGCTGTGTCGCACGGAGGAGGGGCCGGGAACTCTGCGGGTCTCTTTTCTAAGGACGCCGATCCCGTCGCGGGGGCCCCACCGCCAGGACCTCATCACGCTGGGGGTCAGGACACAATATATGGATTTGGGGGACACAAACATTCAGCCTGTATCAGCTTGTGCATGTGCGTGTGTGTGTGTGTGTGTGTGTGTGTTACCAGACCCTTGGGTCTTTTCATGTTTAACATTTGTATCAAAATAAAATCCACAGGAAAGCGCACAAGCCACACTAAGGATATAACTCACGGGATTATTGCAGACTGAGCACAGCCCGGTAGCCAAGTTTGTCCTTTAAGCTCTAAAGGACCGTCTCGGCAAAGCCCATGGAGTGTCTGCCTCCTTCCCACCCGGCCTGGTGCGCGGCTCTGAGGCCGATCACTCGGGAAGCCGCGTCAGAACCGGTCGCAAGGCTCGGGGACGGGAATCCAGGGGTAATCACGTAGGCTCACGCTAGGGACTCACCTCTCCAAAGAGAAGCGGCTGTCCCGTGTGAGACTCCTGCACGGGGAGAAAGATTCTCGGGGTGGGGGCCCTGACTCCAGTCCCCCGTGCACCATTGCACAGAGGCGCCGTGGTCAGCCTCAAGGAACAGCACGGTCACTTTTCTAGGCAACGGGGCGATGGCGTGACCTTAGGCTGGTTCTCAGGTTGATGCTTGGTGACTGTAAGTGCTGTGACCTAGGGTGCTAGACGGAGCCTACTTCCTATCTGTGACTCCCTCCCGGCCAAGCGTGGGGAGGGACGAGAGCTTCCTGGAATCATTATCAGATAACTGCCTACGTTTTAATAAAGTTTTTAAAAACCCACAGAGTGAAGGTCAGCCCGCCTTCCCACTGCCACTCTTGTACCGGACACGCTTTTGTTTGTCAGCACAAAGCAGACTTGAATCTCCCTTCACGGCCAGGAGCACCCAGAGTTCACAAGTAGCTTGAATATTCACGTTCTAAGCCTATGGAGGTCATTGTCATCAGCACCTGCCCCATTAGGACACGTGTGCTGGGGAGAGCATGTCGGTGCCAGGGAGGAAGGGACGGAGGGACAGGAAGGTCAGGCTAAGTGAGCCCGGGCTTTAGCTGGAAAGACGCCTATGGATTTAGGACCACACGCGTCTTAGACACCTCCCTGCTCAGGAAAGCACCGGGAAGCGGATTGAGCGTACCCCAGCTCGGAGACGTCCTCTCTGCTCCCTACACCTGCAAGAGTTGAGCTCCAAGGTCTGGCCAGCTCTCAGGCGTAATTTATAACCAGCCAGTGGCAGATCCAGACTGGGGGCTCGAATCCACTCCAGCAGAGGGAATCCCCAGCTAACATGCTATGTGGGTTGTGTTCAGGCAAAATCACCCTCGTTTCGAGAACAAAAAGTTCTTGTTAGAAAATCGAAGCCCCTGGGTGGCTCAGTCAGTTGAGCGTCTGACTCTTGATTTCGGCTCAGGTCACGATCTCGCAGTTGGTGAGATCAAGCCCCCCGTCAGGATCTGCGCTGACAGGGCGGAGCCTGCTTGAGAGCCTCTCTCCCCCTCTCTCTCCGCCCCTCCCCTGCTCTTTCTCTGTCTCTCAAAGTAAATAAATACACTTCAAAAAAAATCCCTATCTTCTATCCTTCCTCCTGTACCAGCCTCTTCGTCCCCAGCCCACACAGGATGACTGCAAATCTCTCGCTCTGAAAGCCTAACCCAGCTGAGCATCATTACAGCAGTCGTGTACTTTGGCCGCACAAGACAGACGCTCTCCACTGGCGGGAAACTGGAAAGTGGAGACTGACGAGCACACGGGCCACAAGCAGGTGCAGGTCGGAGGCGTAGAGAGGCAACTCTGCACGCCTCCGCTGGTCCCGCCCAGACCCCGCCCCCCTTGGACATTTTGTTCTTGCTGACGGTGTACGTTTCAAGTGGAGACAGACGGTCGCCTAAAGTCTGTGCCATGACGGCAGGCTTCCTACCACTGAGCAAACAG
This sequence comes from Panthera tigris, assembly GCF_018350195.1. Classification (NCBI taxonomy): domain Eukaryota; kingdom Metazoa; phylum Chordata; class Mammalia; order Carnivora; family Felidae; genus Panthera; species Panthera tigris. The sequence goes on along the minus strand of NC_056663.1, from coordinate 2,052,836 downwards.
CCTGTCAGCTTATACCCTCGTAGTGACTCAAAGAGGCAGTTCGACAGAACCAACAAAATCCGGGGCCCTTTTCATCACCACGTCGGGAGTGCCTTCTGCCCATCACAACTGCATCCAAGAGACCTAGCACCTGCCCCTCTCGGTTGGGATTAGTATAAAATTACCTAAATAGCCATCTTTATCACTCAAGATGATTTCAGTTTAAATCGAGGGAGAGATTGATTTGTTCAGAGTACCATCACAGACCTAAAATACGAGAACAGTGACTTTGGAAGATGCTGAGGTGGGGCGGGGGGCGGGGGTGGGGTGGAGCTAAAATGAGGGTTTAATGATTTAGTACAGGGTCTGGCCAACCTTCGTCCCCTGTGGATGCTTCACAGCCTCTGTGACAGTTAGAGAAGAGGGGGCTGGTAACATGCTACCAAGCACTCAGGCACACGTGGCAAGGTGTGGGATTATCACCCTACTTCTCAGGGGCCACGGGATGGTGTCGTGGTCCCATTTGATGAAGGATAAACACAGTGTGATTGACATTTCCACGCTTCCGGGAGGCAAGGAAATCCCAGCATCGGACGCGTCTTCTGTCCCTCGGAACTGTCAGGCAGGGGCACTTTGCAACGATGCCCACCTCTGAAATAGACACGATTGCTTGGAAATAGAGGTCACACCTGCTGAAATTGCCAGTGGAGGCTCACCCTGCCGGAGTGTCGCTAAAGCGGCATGAAATCACAAAAGCCGGAGAACCCGCTTCTGCTCCAGCCACGGGGAGGGCTCAGCGTCTCTGATCGCCTACGCCCCCTTCGTCAAAGGCGAAAATGTGATGCTGATTTTGCCAGATTAGAGCCCACATTCATTTGGAAGCTTTACTTTTGAAAACAGGTGTTGACTGGGGTCATCTCGCGCGCGTTGGCATTTCTTTAGCTCACGTCACGCGCACCACACCTTGTGGCTTTGGAGAATCTGGTGAAGCGGCAACAAACAGTGCAATTAATGAGTCCATCTCCGAGAAGCCGAGCGGTTCTCCCAGCGCGAGCCATGCAAGTCACAATCGGTGACGAGGGAGCGAGAGGGACCCTGCAGCAAAGGGCAGGATCTGCCCCTAGGCACCCGCGGCCAGTCCCAGGGGTGGCTGACACTGAGTAGGGACGCTGAGTGGGTTACAGCGGAGGCCGCGTGCTGGCACAGGCAGGGAGCGCCTGGAGAGGCTCAGTGATCATCCTCACCAACGTGAGATCACGACCTGAGCCGCAATCAAGAGTCGGACCTTGGCCGGTGGGGCCACCAGGCGCCCCTCCCTGGGTTTTCTGAAGAACAACACGGTCGGTGTTCAGCAGCCTCAGGCCTGACCCCGCAGCCCACTGACTCCCAGAGCGTTCGGATTTCCCGCCTGGCGACGGCAGTGCCTACAGGAGGTCTGGCCCGCGTAGCCAACGACCACCCGGTCGTTGAAAGCACAACTTTCGTACGAACACGCACCCCCTCCGCACCCCCATGAGAGCGCATTCATTATTCCACACCCACTGTGTGCGAAAGGCATAGTGAGCCGGTGGGGCCGTAAAACGGGCCCGCGGCTGAGCCGCACGGGGTACGGGGGACAGGGGACAGCCTGCGAGCCCTAGCATCGGACGGCGAGGGGCGGGCCCTGGGGCTGGAAGAACTAGGAAGGAAGGGTGGCCAGCAAGGTGCCGTGAGCAACAGCCAGCTTGTGACAGGAGAGAGAGCAGGCAGGGGCCCCACGTCGCGGGACTGCAGGGGACACGGGTGCGTCGCCCGGCCTCGGGAGCACGCGCAGTGGCCCTCGCGAGGGCAGCTGAGCCCCCCCGAAGGCAGCTGTCGCTTTGCTGAGAGAGGCCGAGGAAGACCCTCCCCTCCGTGCGGGTGCAGGTACAGGGCTCCCATGAGCCCCGTGAGAGCAGCCCCTCCGAGGGAGGAGAAGGACGCCCTCTGCCAAAGGACAGAGGATCGTGACGTTCCCGGGCCACACCGCACTTTCTTTCATGCTCGGAATGTTCCGGACACCACTGCCCCATCACCTCGCTTGAGAAAGAGCACGTGTGCCCACTTCTCCCACAGGGAGACGATCACATGCCACCCGCTCGAAGACACCGCGTGGGGCAGGTGAGGACGGGAGCCTTGGACGCCGGGCCCCGGGTCTTTCTGCTTCGCCCATCCCCGCAAACAGGGCGCCCCACAGAGAGGACGGAAAGACCCCAAAGGGAGAGGACCGAGCGAAGAGGCCTCCACGTAAACAACCACGCAGGGAAAACAGCTGCCCGAGAAGGCGCCGCCCATTCCGGCCCGTGGCCGCTGCACGCGACGGGCCGCGTGGGTGGGCGCCGCCGAAGTCATCGGGACACGCGTGCAGAGGCGGCGGCCAGAAGCTGGGGCGCGCGGGGACCAGAGCGGCGGCCCAGAGCTGCTGGCGGATCAGCTGTCACCCCTCCTCCGCCCTCCGCGGAGAAAGGACTTGACCCTTCTCCGTCGGAGCAACAGAGAACCGACAGTCCCAAGTCCTGCCCTAAAGGGCCTCACGTTGAACCTGGAGGACACGGTGCTTCCGGGGCGTCCTTCCCCCAGCAGCGCCAGGGCCCGGGCGGGGCACACGGTAGGGCCGCAGTCCCGTTCGGTGTAACTGAACCCAGAAAAGAAAGAAGGATTCACTTTCCCCATCGACCTAGGTTGCTGGCATCCTACTTCTTTCATTGCAAAAATAGCCCATAAATATGAAGAGACGTGGCACCATTGAGAATGTTAAAAAGGATTTTTTTGAGAGGCAATTCACGCTTCTTTCTGTACATGACAGATGTGCTTCTGTTCGACTTGGGCTGAAATCCTGGCGTGCAAATCATGGATGTGATTTGTGTGGCCATAATCCGTCCCACCTATGAATCACGTCGCGTGGACGTCCCCGCAGATTTCCCTCCGCTCCGTGCTTACAAAACGAACACAAATCCCCAGGGAGCTGCTACGTTTAAGCGAGCTCAGTGTGACGGGGGAGGAACCGATGCATCCTCGTGAAGGAACAGAATAAGGGAGGATCGAGCATCGCAGAGAAAACGTGCAGAGAGCGGGCGTCGCTGGGGCTGGGGTGGCGCCTCAGGCGCTAACTTTGCACAGAGGTGTTCCTTCAGATAGGGTTCTGTTTTCTCCTTAATAACGCTCTGCTTTCTCTCGCCTGTTTGCTCGTTTGCCCTTTGAAAAACCATTATGCTGAATAATTCCCGAAGGCTGGATTAGGATGATGAATCATAACTAATCCTCATGGCGCCAAACCTGAAAACACAGAGCGTTTTCCCAAATAGTATGCGTGTACGTGAGTTTTGTCCCTTGGTTTATTTTTAACAGAATGTGGTTGTACCGTCTACATTATAGAGCCAAGCGCGCTTTCCGTTTGCCAGGCTAGCGTGGACAGCCTTACCTTCCTATCCCCAAATTTATGGGCACGCCCACGTATGCACTCACGTAATTTTACGTCAATGGATCCACATACTGTGATTTTTTACATGTCTTCTTCGCTTGTCTCCTCTCTCCCCCTCGAACCCCTACCTCTGCTGGCATTCACCGTGGCTCCCACCCACCCCTCTCCTCCAGAAAACTTGGTGAAGAACCTGGTATGTGTTCATTCATAACTTGCTCCGTACTGCTATAATTATGACCGTGCATATTTCCATGCACGCAAGCTTATACTTTTACCTCACATTGGTATCGTTTGGGGCCAACATTTTCTTTGCAAAAATGGGATTATTCTGTCCATCTTGATCTTTCCATTATTCACTCAACAGCAATCTGTAGATCTCCCGCTGAATTCATTTGTGCATGCTTCGAAGGCGCATCGAAAGGCTGCGTGATGTCACAAGACGTCTTCACCCTTCCTGGTGAGTGCCCATGTCTCTGACGGTGGTTCTGGCCATCATCAACAACGCTGTTAGGGACGTCCGTGTTCCTGTGGCCTTCCCCAGTACCTGTGCGTCCGTGGGACCCAGCCTCAGAAGTGGGTGGCTAGGGAACAGGGCACAGGCACATTTCATTTGGATAGGATTTGGTAACTCATTCTAAAAAATAGGTTCTAACCATTTCTATTTCTGGCAACAATGTGTAGATGAGCTTTTCCCCCCCGTATTCCTGGCGGAAATAAGTTTATTGCTGTTTCCCATTTTTACCAGTTTGATAGGTATTAAATGAGGTTATTTTAGTTGGAATTTTTCTGTCTACTTGTGATTTTGAACATCAGTGCATATGTTTGATGGTCATTTGTACTGCTAATCCGTGACCTTCTAATTCACACCTTTGCTTGTGTTTCTATTTTGTGATTTGTCCTTCTCTTTGCATTTGTAAAAACTCCTTGTTTATGACACGTATTAGTCCTTTGCTTAGCATGTGTGTTGCAAACGTATCTTTCCACAGCTATAACTTTTAATTCACTTGGTTTGTGAAGTTTTCGGTCACACTTGAACGTTGCTTTTCATAGCTTTGAGCTTCTGGTATCGTCTAAGACATTAGCTCGAAACTCCACGTAGTAATGTACTTTGGGATTTTTTTTTTTAACTCTTAGGAGCACAAAATTTGTTTGCTTATAATCCTTAATTCATGAAAGATCCTGAGCTCTGTTTTCTAAATGATACCCTTACATTGATTTCCCTAGGTGTTTGGGTAATGGTCGTGCTGTAACTCACCAATCTGACATTGATCTTCCAACAACAAGCTGTTTCTCAGACCCGCCCTGCTTTGGCTCGCCTCAAGTATCTGCCTTTCTGGAGGCTTTGTTCAGTCTCCTTTACCTTCCTTTTTATATGCTTAATTGCTTCTTTTCCTGGTGCTGTGGACTGTGTGGTGTCCCCCTCAAATTCCATATGGCGGAGCCCAATCCCCAATGTCTCCACATTTGGAGACAGGACCTTTCAGGAAGGGATAAGGTTGAATGAGGCTGTGAGGCTGGGGCCCCGATCCACGAGAAGAGATGAGCACACAGACGCGCCCAGGGGGACGACCACGTGAGGACCCGGGGGGCCATCGTGTCTAGAGGCCAAGGAGGGGGGAAGCGTCTGTACCCCGCTCACTCCGGCCGCTGTACAATTTCTCACGGGATGAGACACGTGTTGTTGCCCCAGGTGATGATCGACTCATCCTCTCGCCTTTGCCACGTGGATGGGATCACACATGGACTGTGGCACGTTCCGGTCACGCGACTTTGCTTTCTAATCCCAACTGCTGCACATTTTCATTCTTTCTTGGAAATTTTGGAGTATTTAATTTTCTAAATCATTTCTCAAGAAGTTCTCACAGAATTTTATTTTGGAATTGACCTAAACGTAATGGGACTTTTAGAAGAGTTGATTTTTTTTTCTTTTTTTTTTTTCCAGGTTAATTCATCTTCCCATTTCCCTCCAACCCCGCCCCTGGCAACCACTTTTCTACTCTGCTTTCCTACTCTGTTTCTATGAGGTTTTTGTTCATTTTTCTTTTTTTAGATTCCACATATAAGTGATACCATGCGGTATTTTTGGTTTTCTCTGACTTATTTCACACAGCATCATGCCCTGGCCCCATCCCAATTGCTGCAAATGGCTGACTAACGCTCCACTGTGCACAAACACGACATCTTTATCCATTCGGCAGTCAGTGGACCCTGGCTGCCTCCACCTCTTGTCTGCTGTAGACAATGTTGTGGACAGTGTTATAGATAACGCAGCAGTGACCATGAAGGAGCATATGACTTTTCATTTTGCAGTTTTTGTTTTCGTTGGTAAATATCCAGAAGTGGAATTGCTGGATCATAGGACCGTTCTGTTTTTTAATTTTTCGGGAAACCTCCATACTGTTTTCCAGGGTGGCTGCACCAGTTTGCATTCCCACCAACAGCGTAAGAGGGTTCCCCTCTCCCCGCATCGTCTCGATACTTATTGTCTCGTGTTATTGATTTGGCCCATTCTGACAGGTGTGAGGTGATATCCCCTTTTGGTTTTGATTTATATTTCCCTGATGCTGAGTGATGATGAACATTTTCCTTTGTAAATACAATAACTGGTAGGGGTTAATATCTAAAATATATAAGGAGCTCCTACAACTTAATGGCTAAAAAAACAAATAGCTCAATTTAAAAAATGGGCAAAGGACTTGAAGAGACATTTTTCCAATAAAGACCTGTTGCTATATGAAAATAATTGATGTTTTTATTACAGTAAATTTTTACTTCTTCCCTTCTAAGAATTGAACGAATACATCTTGAAATTTTTGTCAGACAATGGGGTGCCTAGGTGGCTCAGTTGGTTAAGCATCTGACTTCAGCTTAGGTCATGATCTCACAGGTTATGGGTTCAAGCCCCGTGTCGGGCTCTGTGCTGACAGCTCAGAGCCTGGAACCTGCTTCGGATTCTGTGTCTCCCTCTCTCTCTCTCTGACCCTCCCTCATTCATGTTCTGTCTCTCTCTCACACTCTCTCTCTGAAAAATAAACAAACATTAAAAAAAATGAAAATAAATTTTTTCAGACCTGTTTTTAGTGGTTATTTTTTTACTGTTTAAACTTTTCTGTATCAAGTCCTCTGGCTTATATAGATTTATCACTGAATATGGATGTTAATTCTATTGTACGTTGAGTGACTTTTTTTCTCCTGTCTCTAGATGCTTAGTTGAAAGAAACACTATTGATGTGTTCATAACATATTTATTTTGAACACAACCAGCTTAAGAAATATTTTAAGTTCCAGTTTCTTTTTAACTAAGCCCTCTTGAGTATGTTAAATACACAATTATAACATCAGCACAAGTCAACAGTTAATGTTTTTTGTCTTGTACTAGTTTGAAGGGATTCACTGTGTCTTACTGCTGTTATTAGAAATTTTCTTAAATAATGACAAGTCATGACATGATGTGTCTAATTCCTAGTTTTAACTGAAAAATTTTTTTAGTGTTTTGCTGCTTCGATAATATTTGGTATTTATTTTTGACATTTGCTCTCATATCTATCTAATCTTCTTGTACTCCTAACTTCACACATATTAGGATATTTAGGACTGCCTGCTCTATCTTATCGAATGCATTTCTAGGCTCTGATCAGAGGATCATATGATTTTTTCTCTCTTAACTTATTTATGAGTGCACTGCGTTAATGGGTATCGTGATAATTAACTTCCTCTGGACTCCCAAAGTAAGCTGTAACAGTCCTTAGTATATTATTCTGTCAATATTGCATTCCATCCTATGTATTAAATTTTTATTTAGAAGTTCACACCTCTAACTGTAAAATAAATCGATCTAATCGATCTTTATAAAGTTATAATATTAAAGTTGCACTGAACTTATAACATGAATTGCTTTCTATGATAAATGTTCATTTCAATGACATTATATTCGTCCACCCTTTAAAATTAACTAGGTATTAGTGGCAAAACAACCGAGTCTGCTGACTTTTTAAACAGGAAGCATTAGGGGCACCTGGATGGTTCAGTCAAGCATCCGAGTTCGGCTCAGGTCAGGATCTCAGAGTTTGTGACTTTGAGCCACGCATCGGGCTCTGTGCGTGCTGACAGCTCGGAGCCTGCATCCTGCTTCGGATTCTGTGTCTCCCTCTCTCTCTGCCCGCCCCCCCACCCCCACTTGCACTCTGTCTCTCTCCCTCAAAAGTAAAAATAAGTATTAAAATAATAAATAATAAATAAATAAATAAATAAATAAACAGGAAAACTCAGATCACTTTTCCAAGCTCTGAAGTGATCTACGATGTGTTCAAGATCCCTAGTTCTTCCATTCTGATGGTTTCATTTTGCCAAGAAATCACTTTTTCTAGGTTTGCAAATTGGTTGCAGTAGATGTCCATATAATATTTGCTTGCGTTTTCCATTGCAGACTTTACCTAACATTGTCATTTCTTACTATTAATCTTAAATATTTTGTTCATTTTCTTTAGTCAGCCTTTGAAAAGTTTATCTAATTTCATAACTTTAAAAGATAGGAAATTATTCTTTCCACAATGCTTTCTTAATTTCATTAATTTGAGGTTTTTGATTAGTAATTCCCTCTTCATGATTTTTAGTTATTTTACTATTCTTTTTTAAATTTATCAAGATCAAATCATGCCATTCGCAGCAACGTGGACAGAACTGGAAGGTAATATGCTGAGTGAAATAAGCAGTCAGAGAAAGATATCATGTTTTCACTCATATGTGGATCTTGAGAAACTTAACAGAAGACCATGGGGGAGGGGAAGAGGAAAAAAAAGTTAGAGAGGGAGGGAGGCAAACCATCAGAGACTCTTAAATACAGAGAACAAACTGGGGTTGATGGAAGGGTGGGGGAGACAGGAAAGTGGGTGACGGGCACTGAGGAGGGCACTTGTTGGGACGAGCACTGGGTGTTGTATACAAGAGATGAACCATGGGAATCTACCCCAGAACCGAGAGCACACTTGACACACTGTATGTTAGCCTATGTGACAATAAATTATGTTAAAAAATAATTAAGATTTTCTACTGAGTTTTTTTTCTTTACCAGTGATGTAATTTGATGGGTACACTTTGCTGTGAGTATAGTTTTGCTGGTTTCCCTCGGATCTGATAGCAAGCGTGCTTTATAAGTAGCGGGAGGTCTCAGCACCGGCTTTCCTTTGATCTGGCCTTTACCCAGCACCACTTGGCTTAATTTGCCAGTCATTAAGGAGTATTTTTTTAAATTGTTATCATTTTTGCCTTGGCTTCCTCACATCTCCTTGATAAGTGAGCAAAGCAAAACTTTACATTTTAAAGCAAAGGTAAGTTTTGCTATATGTTACTTCTATGGACACGTATGCCTGACTGATACAGAATTTGGTAACAAGAAAAGTGTCCTACAAGAGACAGATGCAAAAATGTACAATCGGCTGCACGGAAGGGTGAGGGCGGCCAGTAGGGGGCACACGAACACCAGCACCCTGAGTTTCTAGAAGGAGACCAGGTGCCTCGGATTCCAGCTCTGTGTCCCGACACCTGCGAGGTGGGAAGGGGACCATGGCGTGAACCTAGTGCCTGAGCACATCCGCTACTATTTTGAACTTAAAAAAAATTAACTTATATTCTACACGTTTTTAAGTCAGGAGCAGACCTGAGGTAGAGTTGTCCACCATATTTGCTCATAGAACCTCACAGTCTACGCGGCATTTTCACGCGCACACGACTGAATCCGAGCCCCACGGCAGCTCTGTGAGCTCCTCTCAGCTGTGGGCAGCTTCTCCCGTGGAGATGGGGAGAGGAAAGGAGTCTCCGAGGTAGCTCTCTTAGGGGGCGGCAGCCGAGTCCACTCAGACCCGCCCTCACCACCCCTGCCTCGCTAGATGTTCCCGGCACGTGCCCTCCTCCCCGGACTCACAGAGAATCAGTACACCCCACCGACCACCACATCCGTGCCTCACTGCGGGTGCAAGCGAACCCCGGGTATTTTTATAACATGAAAGCAAACGTGCTCGTTAGGATAGCCACCATCAAAAGAACAGAAGAGAACAGAGGTCGGCGAGGACGCGGAGAAAGGGGAAGCCTCGTGCACTGTTGGTGGGAATGCAAACTGGCACAGCCGCTCTGGAGAGCAGCGTGGACGCCTCTCGAACAACTAAAAGGAGAAATGCCATGTGATCCAGCAACTCCCCTCCTGAGTATTTCTTCAAGAGAATTGCAATCCAGATCTCCAATAGATATCTGCACAACTGTGTTCATCATACCCTCACTCACAATAGCCAAGATATAGAAACGAGGCAAATGTCCATCGAAAGACGGGTGCATAAAGAAAACGTGCATATACAGTGGAATATTAAAAAAATATTTAAGGGGCGGCTGGGTGGCTCAGTCGGCGAAACATCCGACTTCGGCTCAGGTCGTGATCTCACGGTTCGTGAGTTCAAGCCCCACGTCGGAACATGCTTTGATTCTGTGTCTCCCTCTGTCTCTGCCCCTGCCGTGCTCCCACTCTGTCTCTGTCTCTCAAAAAGTGAATAAACGTTAAAATAAATAAATAAATAAACATAAAAATTAAAATTAAAATTAAAAAATATTTAAGACGTAAGGCCATCCTGCCATTTGTGACCACGCAGGTGAACCTAGGGGACGTTCTGGTAACTGAAATAAGCCAGCCAGAGACAGATAGTGTATGATTCCACCCACGTGAAGTATCTGAAGTAGTCAAAATCGCAGAAAGTCCGTTTCTACAAGCCAAAGGCTGGGGCGGGGGGGGTGGTGGGGGGGAGGAGGGGCCGATCTGTGTTTGGTGGGGACGCAGTGTGAGTTTCGCAAGATCAACAAGCTCCGTACGTGTGTTGAGGACGGCGTGAATGCACGCGACACGACCGAATGTACACTCAGCAACGGTGAACGCGTTACACGTGCTGGTAGGTATGTTTTGCCACGATAAGAATGAAGCGTAGCACGGAGATCCAAAGGCAAAGCCTCAACTATAAATCATATGAGTGCTGATTTTAGAGGCATTTTATTAACACAAACAAGTGTGTGACAAAGCTAAGACAATTCTATGCAGGAAGTGAAGAAATCCAGTGAGTGAACACATGTGGCCAGGGTCCAGCATTTCCTGGGATTCTCTATTCAAGTCAAGGGGCTGTCACATCTAGAAACCGAACCGCAAAGAACTACAAGAGTTTCTCAACAAGCAGGAACATCGCTGGACACTACAAAGTGCCAAGCCTTCTACCAAGCCCCCTCTGTGTTACTTTGACTGGGCACTAATTAAATTAAATGGGCTTTTCCGTATCTTTTACTTGTCTTTATTTTTAAACTCTCCTTTATGCTGGCAAAATCATGGGGGAAAACCCCACACATTAAATATACACATACGGGGTCTTGAAGTTGAGCCCAGAATTAGGGGGTAGTCACGTAGGACTCCAGGGAGACAGATGATCTGGTTCCAGGGTGAGCAAACCCGCCCGCAGAGTAGACTGCTTACCTTCTAGAAGTCCCTTGTCATAGATCAGCCAGGGCACCAAGGGACATTGAGAAGTAGCTTTTCCCGCGTGACAAATGACACCTGCCGATACCGTTGGTGTCATCCACCAGCCACAGTAGCTGACGTGAGGGGGTGGACGGGCCACCGGGCGTCTGGGGCCTCTCCTGGCCGCTGCCCAGGGTGTCCGGTGGAGGGCGTGCACCCGCACGGTCCCCTGAGCCACCTGCACACGCGCCCCGCCCTCTTCGCGTTTCTCTTCATCCTCGAGGGCCGTGTGCTGGCCTGCCGGTCGCCCCGTCCCCGGAGCCACGGCACCGTACCAGCTGGCACAGTTAACGCATGCCAGCGCCATGGGCACGTTCTGTGACAAGCTCGCTGTGCTCCAGAGAGGGGGCAGGTGGGTCTACCTGGGAGGTGCGGGTGGGGCGGTCTCAGGACTGCTCCGGGGAGGGGGGGTGGGCACGGGTTCTCCCCAGGAACAAAAGCGCTCTGGGCGTCCTCCGGGAGCCCAGGGTATCACCTTCCCTGAGACCAAACCAGCGTGGAGATAAAGCAGTGCCATCTGTTGGGAGGGGCCTTGCCGCCTTAGCCCCAGGGAGGAGCAGGGGCTCAGGGATGCGAGGGGCCCACGGCCGGCATGACCTTGGGGATTCCAGCCCCTTCGGTCTCCAGGGCCCCGCTCGCCCCCACCCTGCCTCCTGCTCACCGCCTCGCCCCCAGCACCTGCTTTCGGTCACCGGCGCCGGCTCTGGGGGGACACGAGGCGGTGCCTCCGCTGAGCTCTGCTTCTTCACGAACCTGGGATGTTCGGAGGCCCTGCTGAGTCTCCGCTCAAAGGTCACTCCGCCTGGCCTGGCGGGAGCGGCCCTCCGTGAATCCCAGCGAAACCCCCTTTGGCTCCGGAGAATTCGAGCGTCCTCCCTCTGCTGCGGGGATCGTTGGCCGCACTTGAATGGCTACACTACACGCCACAACTCGGGATCAAAACCAGCCGCGTTTAGCCCTTGTGTCAGGGCAGCAGCCTTGGGGGAGTTCAGCAGCCCCGTGTGATGGCGTTCTGACTCCAGGGACCTCTACACAGACTGGGGTCCCGCAGGGACGCTTCTTTCCCGTGAGTCCTCTGGCCTCTTAGGGCCTTTGTAGAAAAATCCTGAGATACCGGACGGCATGTGCCCGTGCACACCCAGCTCAGGGCTTAATTGGAGTGGGACTGATTATTCCCGCTTAGATTGTGAAGATACGGTACCGCGGGCTGCCCTTTCTCAGAATGAGAGACTCATAGATCCTTTTAATGGCGTGTTAATAATTTCATTCTGATTTTTAATTCAGCGTATTAATTGGCCGAGGCGCACTGGCAGCACTGAGGATCTGCACGGGTTTACGACAGAACATAAGGAAAGGCGCCTCCACTGGTCATCAGTCTGCACCCGAGAGCAGGTGCGCGAGCATCTAATATGGAAATGCCCCTAGTTCACACCAGGGCCCACCAAACAAGCGGCCCGATGGAGGGGGGGGGGGTTATACTGTTATTTGTCTGCAGAAGGAAGGAAGGAGGAGGTCCGGTGAGCATTTCATCGAGTTCGTCTGCACACCCTCTGGCCCCCGGCGAGGGAGCCCGGGATGCGTGCGCTGTGTGCTTGGGTCTTGCAGAAGGGGCGCGTCGAGTACTGAGACGTGCACGAGGTAAAGCCGCAAGAGAGGGGAAAAGGCCCACGAGGGACCAGCTCAAACCAGTGGTGACTCACGCAGACTGCTTTCCCGGCGTCGGGTGGAGGCTGTTCAGGGACACTGAGGACACAGAGTGAGAAGGAAGGGCGTCACCGGGCAGGAGCGGAAAGGTCCCTCCTGCCACCTCCGCCCTTACAGAGCCTGTTTCCTTACCTGTGAAGTGAAGCTGGCTCCTCGCTGAGCCTCCGGGTACAGAGAAGAGAAAATTCAGGAAGCCCCAGGGGCAGTTCACAGTGTAACTAAGAAGAGGTGTGGAAGGAAGAGAGGCAGGGAGGGAGGGATCCGCCGGGCCCCGCTCCCCCTCTCCCTCCCTCAGAGAGTCATGGGGGCAGGTGAGGGGGCTGCGAGCAGGGCTGGCCGGACGGTGGAGCTGTGATTACCGCCCCTCTCGGCACCCAGCAGGGAGAGACAGCAGCTCCTGAGTGTCCCCGCAGGGGCGGAGGGGAGCGCAGCTGTGTATCTGTCCCCAGCTACGTTTGAGAAACCCTCCCGGTCCACACGGGGCCAAAAGCGCATCCGGCCTCTCCCTGCGTCTCGAATTTGACGAACGGCACTCACTAGTCACCCTTCCGACAGCATCCGAGCAGCCACCACTGGTCAAAAGTATAAAACGCTTCCTATGGGAATGTCCCCTTGGCTGAAGGAAGTGATCTAAGTTCAAGACGAAAGTAAGTAAACAGCACTGGGGGGAAACTCTCATCGGCAAAATAAACACACGGAAGTTCTCCTGGAGCCGGTAAGCCTCGAGGTTCAACCCGGACGGGCGGCGGCTTGACAGGCTGGCCTGACAAGTGAGGTAAGAAAAGGCCAACTGTAAGGTGACCAAATGCGCTCTGTCCCCCGCGAGAGGATGCTAACTGCACAGAGTGCGAATCACATACCACCTGGTGAGTCTGGTTGTCGGCGACATGTCAAGATGTGCACCTGTTGCCAGTTTTCTAAAACGGAATGATGATCCTTCAACAATGAAAGTAACGGGACATCAGTCGCTGGATAAGGTCCTAAGCGAGAAGATTTACCCACACGCCGCACATCGCCCACCTCACGCCCCAGGGCAGCTTCCCGCCGCACCCCTGCTACAGGGGAGAGTCCACCCCCCCCCCCCCGCCGTGGGCTGTCCTTTCTTGAGCTGAATGGCGGCAGTCTCCTGGCCTCTTCGCTTCCAGGACACGTGTCGCTTCTGCTCTCCAGCACCCCCAGTGTGGACAAGACCCCAGGCCCAACCCCAGGAGGCGGCGTCCTGGGGGTTATCATCCCAGGAGACACACTGTCATTGACACCCTCCCCCCTCCTCTTCCTCCTCCTCCTCCTCCTCATCCCCATCACCTCGTCAAATCCTATGCCAGACACCACCATAAGCAATAGGCATCTATCCCCTTGCTGGTGCTTTCGGCAAGGAGACGGCTCCCACGTGGCCGGTTTTATCACTGTCCTGCAGCCAAGGACACTGAGGGGAGACACCTGTTAAGGAGACTTTGAAGAGCCCCCAGCTCCTAACAAGGAGACCGACATTTTCTTATGTTCATAAAAACACGAGTGAAAATCACATTCACTGTGTATTTTCCATTGAACAAATGACCAAAAGCGCGAGCAGTCCACAAAGAGGACCCATATACAGATAGCAAAATACTTAAAAAAACACCCCATCTCTATGGTAATTCAATGATCTCCCCTCAAAAGGAATGAAAACTAACAATTTGCACTTGTTGAAATGACATGTTACAGTCACGGGGTTCCCACATCTTGTTTTCCAAAGCGATGTTGCCGATGTCGAGTGCGTACTGAGTGTTCACGCAAAGGACGATGCACGCTGTAGACCTCTGCTACCCACTGGGCTGTTTCCTTTGCAAACAGACTTCTGGTAATTAAGTAAATCGAACGTTCATTTGAAATAAGTGACCGCTACCAATCGACCCCTGGGACTGTCAAAATTTAAAATAGTCATAGCAAAAAAATAAAAATAAAACTTACCCGAAAAGAAATGTCCAATATGAGAAGAAAAGCAATCTAAATTGTGACACATTGAGTAAACGGGTGAATTCTTGTATCTACGCCATTGTTACGTCCGTGGAAGGATGGTGAAGGGTATACGCACTATCGTGATGTGGAAAAAATAGCTGACATCATGGTAAGTTCACAAGTTGCCACTCCTGTAAAGACACGATGCCTACGAATTAAGGATCCAGCATGAAAATGAGCTTCCCCTCTCTCGTGCCTATTCAGCAGGAGCTCCTCAATAAAGGGGTGTTAGCAAATGACGCTTTTTTTTTCTTCACAAAACTATCAGGGGCGCCTGGTGGCTCAGTCGGTTGAGCGTCGACTTCAGCTCAGGTCATGATCTCGCGGTTCATGGGTCCGAGCCCCGCGTCGGGCTCTGCGCTGACTGTGCAGAGCCTGCTTGAGATTCTCTTTCTCCCTCTCTCTCTGCCCCTCTCCTGCTCATGTGCGTGCTCCCTCTCTCTCGAAACAAATAAACATGAAAAAAATTCTGAAGAAGGAGTCACCAGTCAATTGAGGAAACTGATTAACCTCGATTACATTCTATCATCTCCTTCTGACACATCACCCTGGTCTCTTACTCTCTTGCTGTAGACGTGGACAGCAGTGTGCAATTCCATCAACAGCACATTTATAAATTAGTTCTTAGGTTACTTCGTCCTGCTCCTCCTTAATCTCACTCATACGGTCGACTTTTCGCTGAACTTGACTAGACGTTAGTGCAGTCACCTTATTACAAATCGTTGACCCGTTTGTTTACCTGCTGGAAAAGTGTTCCTCTCTCCGCTGTAAGACTAATTCACGTCAGGTATCTCCTCGGGATCTGGGCTGTTCCAGTCCCCGGGGGGGATGGGAAAGCCAGAAGGCATGCTCAGGGAACCTTCTTGCTTGGTCGTCTCTTGTGCCCTCGTGGCCCCATTAACTGAGTTGTAGCTTTGTTCTCAGGATCTTCACAACCCACCACGACCACCAGGGTCTGCAGGTGAGTCCCTCCGTTAATTGCCTGCACTCGGACTCCTTCCAGGAAACCTTCCCCATCCTCCACAGCTCTTGTGACTTCATTCACTCTCATCACCCATCTGGGAAATCTGGGACGGGGATCCTGATATCTCCTGATCAATGCGTTACAATCCCCCTCCTCTCGTGCCCCAAACCACAGACCGCCCATCCAGAAACCCTGGGAGACATTTCTGACGGTAGCTGCTTCCTGGAACCCCACCTGCTGTGTGGCCATCCTTTCTGGGTTACTAAATCTTACCTGCCTGATGTGACATTATTCCATTACCAGCAGTTGGGTCTGTTCCCTGTAACAGGCGGGTGAACACTAAATCCTAGCTCTTCTCACTTGGCCCAAAGCTGGGAGGCCACGAATTCCTTCGCGCCTGGCGAGAGCTCAGACCACACCACAGATCCGTTTCAGGAAATCGATGTTTTGCGTGTTGCCGTGTGTCCTCTCATAAAACTTGCAAAGTCAGAGCAAGAGAAGATACGGACATCGGTGTATCTATCGCTAAATGTTTTAAAGTTAAAATCAAGCTAAGTAGCGGTGAAGTAGAGTGTTTTTGGAACCCCACCCTTTGCAAATATACTTCCATAATATCCAGGGAGGTCTGGTTCTTCCTGAGAACAATCCATTTTCCCAGAGCTCTGCCTCAAATGTGAGGGTGGGGTGCGGGGAGACGGGGTCCGGCCTCGCCTAACATGCTGGTCTGCCCACCCCCGGGGTCCTCCTACACTGCAAGTGGCATCACGCACCCATGTGGAGACCCACCCCTGCTCACCCGAGTTCCATGCACCTGCTCATCCCTTACCCAGGTACCTTTTGGGTTCATGCTGATGAAGAGGCATGCCTTCAGTCAAGGACCTGGGGAAGAAGCCCAAGAATCTCTACAACAAAGATCAATCATCAGGAAACCTGAGGGCCGTGGTGGGCATGTCCCTTAGGCCCTGTGGTCAGGGTGTGGCCTGAGAGGGTCAGGGCAGAGGCCTGGGTAGCTCCTGTCTGGTTCCAAGGGCATCACAGCTCTCAGAGGCCCACTGTTTGCTAACAAGACAGATGTCATGGCCACCACGGTGTCTCCCGTCCCCATCCTCCCGAAAAGAAGAGTGGCAGGTGTCCTGGACCCCCCTCGAGTCTCTCTGAGGGGTAACCACCTCTGAGTCGGCCGACAGTGACCCCCACTTACAGGCTGGTCAAACTAGCTAAGGGACCAGAGAAAGAAAGCCATGTGACCAGACCCTCTGTGTTTGGAGAGCTACAGGAAAGCAGCACGCCTGCGGGCCGAGGGAAGGGAGGGGGACAGCAGTGGTCATGGGTGGGCCTTCAGCCCCAGTCCAGCTGGCTGGGAAGGTATCTGAGCGCGCAACGGAGGGGGCCACCCTTAGCGCTGCAACCACAGGATCCCGGGAAAGGGTCTTTGCAGCTGGCAGTGAGGGAGCGGGCGTCTCCTCCCGCCTGCATGGTGGCCCAGAACTGGGCCTGCGTCCAAAACCCCACCGCGTGCAGAAGCGAGACTGTGGGCTGATGGGATCCCGGGGCTCTGCCACCTGGTGTTGAAGCCAGAGGGCTTCCTTGAAGGGACGTGGGACAGCTCAGGGCCGGGACCCACACCCAGATAATACATGTGCAGAGTTCAAACGAGCACCTGGCTATAAGCCAAGTAGGGAAGCAGCCGTTTGTACAACAGATGCACATGTTCTCTTCTCCGGAAAAATGCTTATTCAAAGGCCTCAAATTATTCTTAAAGTCGGACAAAGTATAACAGGCTCAGAATGCCTGCGCCATGCGTAGGTTTTGCTGAGATGCTCACTTTGAGAGCTTTGTGCTTTTCCTTTCTTTTGTTTTTCTCTTAATACTTCACCCCTCACATCTCGGAGAGGAAGGCCTTTGCACTCAGCGCTTTGGGAACATCAGGAATGGAGCTGCGGTGGGCTAGGAGGCTTTCTGGTACTGCTCCGGGACTTGCCCATCCACTCGCTCCATAATGGACGTTGTCACACAGAAGTCCCGAGCGCTGCTGTGCGCAACTTACTCAGACTGGGGGTCAGGCTCCCTGGAACTGCCTGAAAAGATGGCATCCAAGGACCAGGAGGAAATGGACACAGATTCATAAAGAGATAAGAAGACCAGCAGGTGCCGACAGCACATCAAGTGAGCAGAAAGAAATCGAGCCTTCACTTCCTGTTTCATGTTTCTGTAGCTGAGGACTCGTTCCGTGTGGGTTTGGGGGCGCTTAGACTGCGGTCCAAGGGAATCACTGTCCAGTGGTTTCATTTAATTGAACACACACCAGATTGGCTGAGACCAAAGCCACTCTCCCTTTGTTACCTTTCACAATACATCCCAAAACTCAGCGTCCTCAGAATCCCCTCAGTATTTTTTTAGAACTTGTTCCAATTCCCTTGTTGTCTCTGGGTTCTCCTGAGCTCAGAGAGAAACTCATTTCCACATTTCACCCCTGCACAAGTTCACACCATGATGTTCACATCTGTGTGCTAGTTTTCAAAATCGTAATATCCCCTCTTTATTTTCTCTTTGACCCAACTTCCCTTTACTTCATGCCATTGTGCTCTACAAGTTCTTGTAAACTACCTTGAAACAGTTTTGAAACGAAGGACAAGATAGATTGGTTGGCCAGTTGTTTGGTAGATGACAGATTAGATGGAAGGATGGACAGGCAGACAGAAGGATGGATGGATGGATGGATGGATGGATAATAGATAGATAGATAGATGATAGATTAGAGGGATGGCAGATGGATGGACAGAAGGAACGACAGATGCACAGACTGGATAGACGGATGGATGGATGGATGGATGGATGGAAGGAAGGATGGATGGAAGGAAGGATGGATGGATGGATGGATGGATGAAAAGATGGAAGTATGGATGGAAAGATGGATGGATGGATGGATGGATGAATGATAGATGGATGGAAAGATGGATGGATGGATGGATGGATGGATGAAAGGATGGATGGATGGATGGATGGATGGATGGAAAGATGGATGGATGGATGGATGGATGATAGATGGATGGAAAGATGGATGGATGGATGGATGGATGGAAAGATGGATGGATGGATGGAAGGATGGATGGATGAATGGATGGATGGAAGGATGGATGGATGGATGGAGGATTAGATAGAGAGAGAGAGGATAATTTAAGATAGTATTAATCTTCCACATAGGAGAATATAAATCAAACTCTTAACACCAATGACCTGGGTGGAGGGTGGAGGAAGAGCACAAGAAAGGCGACTGGAATAGAAGTGAGCAGGGGTGTGTTTTTTTCCCACTTTCTAGTATTTGATTTTTTGCAATGAGCACTTATTATTTTCAACACTTAAAAAATGCAAGGTGGGGCACCTGGGAGTCTCGGTTAAGCGTCCAACTCTTGATTTCAGCTCAGGTCAGGATCTCATGGTTCATGGGTTCAAGTTCCACATCAGGCTCCTCACTGATGGCACTGGGGTCTGCTTGGGATTCTCTCTCTCTCTCTCTCTCTGTCCCCCACTCTCTCTGCCCCTCCTCTACTCTCTCTGTCTCTCAAAAATAAACATTTGTTTATGCAAAGTAATAGCAACATATATAGTCTGTGAACATAAATACTACACAAATGAAGTACTAGAAATATAAATAAATATAAATATAGGGTTGATATGCAGTATGTCCCTAAGTTTTACATGTGAAATGCCATGAAGGCATCACCAATGTACATTCACGCCAACGGTGCAAAAGGATCCCCTTTTACCAACATGCTCACCAGTACTTGTTGATAACCTAATTTCTGATCTGTTGTAACACGTCTCAAAAGGTATCTTGATTATAGACTCACTTTGTGTTTGGAAGATAGAAACAAAAATGGATTAACTAAGATTCGAGGCAGAGCAGAAAGAGAACTACAATGGTTTTTAACCCACTCCCCGCAGAAAAATTTAGAGATTTGTAGTTTCCTGCAGAATAGTCATTGCATAATCATTCATAATTTTGTTAAATGATTTGATTTTTTTGTTTGCTTAGTATACGTGATTTACGATAAGTAGAGTCCACGAGATTTTTTAAGTACAATACATTAGTAATTTAGGAATAGATATATTTATATATTTGGTGGGTACTTTGATTTATTTTTACATGATGAAAAATAGGGGTATCTATAGGAAAAATGTGATCCAGAGAATGAATAACTAGAACAAATAAGCATATAAACAAACAAAACATACCATCTAAAAATGGTGCCAACACATGTCTCATGTCTCTATTTTCTCCTAATATCTCTACTTTCACGTACTTTGACATAAGCTTCATACGCAAAATTTGATATCAAACACTATTGCAAAGAAATTATTTTTACAGCAGTTATACAATCTGTCAAAATGCCACTTTATTTCAGGAACAGGAATTATACTGGATTGCACAGAGTAACATAAGAGAAAGGGGCATTTGCGTCTTAAAAGCTGATTATCCGAAAGTTCTGAGGCCTAATGCAGAGTCCTAACACACTGGGGGATTAGGTAACTTTGGCTCTCACAAATTACCCCTGGACTTAGGGGTATTTATAGAATATTGAGTTACATAAGGCAAGCAGATATAAATTTCATTAGGAAAGAACGCTGACAGCCGCATTCTGTCCGTCGGATCTGGCCGGACACCTGGCGTGCGCTGGGTCACTGGCACCGCGTTGCATAAGCTCCTTCTGGACGCGCCAACCACGCCCCACGCTCCTTCCCCACTGGCAGAACCTTGGCACAAAGTGTCTGGTCTACAGCGTCTCTTCATTAGCCTTCAACCCAGGCCCGTTGCTGCTCTAAAAATAAAGGTCCACCACCTGCGTGTCCTCAGATGTGCATTGACAACACCGGGCAGCAGGCGCCGTCTCTCAAAATGGCTCCCACTGCCCAACAGACAGAAGTCATATTCCTTTAAAGAAGGATCGATGTCTGCTCCTGGCGCATACACTTCCACCTATGGAAAACTGAATCAAGAAGATGTCAGTTGACAGTAACTCTCAGTTTCTCAGAAACAGGTAAAATAGAGCTCCGTGAAAAGAAGTAAAAAAAAAAAGTGGAAAGTCTGAAGTTGACAGAGTTGGTGAGGTCCATGGGAATAGGGGACGGGGGCAAATAGTCATTGGTTTCCAGACCACGCTGACCACACCTCTGCTCTGTTAACTGGGTCAAGTTACCGTCTAAGTGCGTAAGAGCCATGGAAAGAGTCACCGTCTTGATTTCACAAATGGAGAGAGGAAACCAGAGAGAACAGAGATGATTTACTTCAAGACCTGAGCACCTTGATGAGAACGTGATTCGTTGCGGCTTAGACCACTGTTATTATCAGCACACATTGTGATGGAGACAGCAACGGTTGACTAAATAGTGCTCTCGACATTTGGATCTTGACACAGAAGACAGCAGATGGGAGGCAGGGTCCGTAAACTCGGATTACTTTCTCTCCGCCGGCCAACAAGATGTGAAGACAGACCACGTTCTAGAAGGTTCCAGCAACAGTCCACTCTAACTGTACACAGATACATCTCGCACACCAAGTAGAACAGGGGAGGTCGGGCACCTGTTTACAAGTCCCTGTATAGCCATTTTCCTATCACCCCACCAAAAATGAGACAAGAGAGACTCCCGTGACCATCAGACTGTAAGGGAACTATTTGCCCTCTGGTTTGGGAAAAGGCCAGGAGAATTATGTGGTCACTTAGGCAGCCTCAGTGACCAGTCAGCCTTGGCTAACTGGGTCGCAACAGGCTTGAAGTTAAAACATAGGGTAAATCAGCTTCTTAGAATATTATGCACAGGAGAGAGATCATTATCAGGTACCAATTGTTGACTGATTAGGTTAATTGCTCCTAATGGTGGCTCCCGGTGTTTTAATTAAACACACAATGCCAAGGTGCTCCGCCAGGTGGGGTGTGAAGTAACCGGAAGGGAAGATTCTGCCAGCCCCTGAAAACCAGGAACAGAAATTTGAAGACATTTCTATTCCCAGATGGTCTCGTATGAATAGTGATGTTTTCAGGTGCATGACAGACACCGATTTTATACGGCAGGTGCACACATTAGATGAGGGTCAGTGAAGACAGAGCTTGCCCTGGGCCGGGCGGAGGTGGATGGCTTTGTGACGGTCGTGGACCCTGACGAGGTGGCTTCAGAACCCCCTGGGAACGCCCAGAAATGCTGCCCAGCATCTTCCCGGGTTGAAGACGCGTTCCCAGGGGCCCAGCTACAACACGACCTCACAGTTTCTCAATGAGCCTAGGGACTCAGCTGATGGAACCTTTGTTTTAATCTATCCATCGTCCTCAGCCTGCAAGTGTCTGTGAGATCGAATCTCACCCACTCGGTGAAATCAGGTAGCGGTGTCACGGAACAGGAAATTAAGTTGTCACCGTTGACGGGTAAGTAATACCGCACCACTGACGAAGCCCTCAGTGAATATTTTTCCCATTTGACGTCGCAGGAGCGTGAAAGGGGGATAGTGAATGTGGAGGGTTGAAAGGCTGTGCTGGTAAGAGTCCTCTCTGAGCACCTCATGTCAGCGCCTCGGGGGAGGAAGCCAAGGTGCCCGATGACACTGCAGACCCCATGGGACCTCCGGGCCTCCAGATCCCACACCTCTGCACTTTGTCCCCCCCCGCACAGCGGCCAGCGTTGCCTACACAGCGAAAACACAGAATGCAGGCAGAATTGCTCAGAGAAACACTTTGGGGAACTTTCTTCCTCTGGAGTGAAGAAGTTCGGGGGTGCCTGGTGGTTCAGCCCGTTGGTTAAGCATCTGACTTTGGCTCAGGTCATTATCTAGAGGTTCTCGGGTTTGAGCCCCGTGTAGGGCTCTGTGCTGACAGCTCAGAGCCTGGGGCCTGCTTCGGATTCTGTGTCTCCCTATCTCCCTCCCTATCCGTCTCTCTATCTCTCTCTCTCTCAAAAATAAATAAACATTAAAAAAAAAACCTTTGTGTTTCCAAATGATTTCCTTATTTTATCATTTGTTCCTTGGTGACTGACTCCTCCACTGAGGATAATAATAAAATCATGAGGTTTTCAAGTTTTCTTGTTTTAGTAAAACACGGTGTCTAAGCCAATGGGAAATACACGGGTTATGGTGTTTGCCTGCAGTAATTAGATGGAAACAGCCGTATCCTTCAGTCCGTGGAGCTGGAAGTTTCTAAGCAGCTTTTTTGTTGTCTGTATATGTGGGTTTGAGGGGCGGTTGTTTGGGTTTTGCCTTCTTTCTGGTGAGATGGGTGGTTCAGACATTTATGCGTACACACTGGGGCACCTGGGAGTCGGCTAACGCCCACACGCTTCGTCAGTGGTGGTGTTTCTTTGGTGCAAGAAAAGGCAACATTCATCTGCTTATTCCTATTTCCTGAAGGATGAGGAAAAAATTAAGAATTTATCTTCAACTTAATTATAACAGGGAAGAGTGTTACCTTTGGTGTTTCTTTCCTCCCCGCCAAAAACGGCAAGAAAAAAACGTCCCTGAGCCTTGGGCCTCATTGTTCGCAGATTCGTCACAGCTGTCCTGTGGAGAATCTTCTTTCCGTGACCGCAAAAGGGAAATGTTGTTTAGTATTTCTCTTCTCTAAGCACCTGGGTGTTAAAAATGACAGGGAGCATATTTTATGCGTATTAGTTTAAGAAATCTGTTGAAAATCGACGCGGGGCAATGAGATGAAGTCCGAATCCACTGTGGTGACACATTTCCATGACACAGAGGTGGGGGCTCTTGCCCGGAGAGTGTGGCCTCACTACCGGCCGGCAGGGAGCGAGCAGAGCCTCTCAGGACATGTGGCCCCGAGGCGGACGCTTTCCCACAGGCGTCCCTGGAAAAGCACTGGGTCCGACCCAGCTTCTCCAAACCAGAAGGAAAGAGTGGAGGTCAGGGGAGTCATGAACCCCCGGGGGGAGCAGTGACCTTCCTCTTCCAAGAACAGCCTCTCTGTGCAACCCCCGCCCCCCACAGGGAAAAGCCAGGCAGATACACCAGCCCCTCCCCTCCCCCCGCCCCCAGCGACATTCACCAGGCTTTCTTGGCCACAGAAGCCTCTTTGTTCTAGGCTTTTCCTTTCTGTGCTTTCCGCCTGTACAGCCTGTTGTCACGGGGAGCGAGTTGAGTTCAATTATGTTCCTTCCAGACCAGCTCCCTGGGAGGGTCAACCAAAGACCCCAAGTCTCAGAGCACATATACATCTAAATATTTAGGCCTTAAACGTTCAGCTTACTTGGGGCAACTAGTGACTTATCTCTTTAAGTGGAATGAAGGCCTCGGACTTTCCTATCAGGATAATGACGCAAAAGGCAACGTTGCCAGGGATCCTGTTGTGTGATGTGCACCAAGTCGAGTGTTAAACAAAGGCGATCGAGTAGACCCCCATGAAAGTCGGACGGAGGGGTCACACGAGCCCGTTTAGAGTTAGGAACCCAACGGCGAAGGAGGGGGTATAACTGACCCTCATCTGGCTGAGAAGCGGGGTCCGGGCCAAGGCTCCGTCTCTGATCCCCGGTATCTGCACTCGTTCGTGCAGATCTATCGTCTTCTCATAGGCCCCGGGATTCACTTACTGTGTCGGGCACACAAGTCATGGTCTTTGTCAAGGTAGGAGAGAACGCTCACTGCCAGTCAACACGAGCTGAGTTGAGCTCAGTAGAGAACCAGGGTGATGGACCCCTGGCCGCCGTCCGCCCTCCCCAGCGTCTGACGGGGGGAGCGCTGGCCGACCAAGTCACCGGGGACACCGCGTTCCAGTGTTGAATACGTCCAGTGGACGTCTTCGAGGAAAAATCGAATAGCTGAATATCAAAGAGGACCCGTCTTCTGAGCCTCCGCAGTAAACAATGAACTCACGAATTAAAAACGCCTTGTGGGAATATTTGAGTCTGAATTGAGGGCAAATGACATGTTGATTGAGCAGCAGAGATGCTGCAACAATGAATTCAGGGAACAGAAAAATTAATTACCACCCCCCAGGACCACGCCCTCCAGCTCTCCCGCGGACCAACGATGCGGCTCACACACGCCATCTTCCAACGCTGGGCAACATCACTGGGACACAGGAAGGTGCAGCGTCTATTGGTTACGACAAACACTATGCCCGCAACTTAGTAGTACAAGAAAATTGAAGGCGTGACATCTTCTGTCTGCCGCGTTTGCACGTGATCTCACTGATCTCACGGGAGCTTTGCACCAGCCGACTCAGTTTACCTGAGGTATTATTGATCGATCAGTTTTCATTTCGCACCCAAAAGCTAAAATATGATGGAATGTAACGTAAAATATTCATTCTCAGAGGTTCCCATTAGATCATTATGACAAAAAATAATATGTAAAAAATTACCCATGAAATTGAGCTAAATAAGACAGAAGGAAAATAAATGCTACTGGGAGAAAAGGTTGCACCAGTGTCTCTGTCTTAAAGACCACGTGTGGGGCACCTGGAGGGCTCAGTTGGTTGAGCGTCCGACTTCGGCTCAGGTCTCGATCTCGGAGTCCATGAGTTCGAGCCCGGCATCGGACTCTGTGCTGACAGTTCTGAGCCTGGAGCCTGCTTCGGATTCTGTGTCTCCATCTCTCTCTGCCCCTCCCCCACTCGTGCTCTGTCTCTCTCTGTCTCGGAAATAAAAAAACATTAAAATTTTTTTTAAATTAAAAAACAAAACCAAAAATAGACCATGTGTGCTTCCTTAGAATTGGATGGAGACGTTGATGTTGAGGTCCTAGTTATTAATTCTTCTTCTCCCAGGTATAATTGATACAAATCGTAAATATCAAAGGTGCACAAGTCGATGTTGAGATATAGGTGTACATTGTGGAATAATCAACACACCAAGCTGATTAGCACACCCATATCCCTACATAGTCACCATGTTCTTTGCTTATTTTTTCTTCTTCTTGTTCATTTATTTATGTATTTGGTGAGTAGTTCTTAAGGTTTAAATGGCTGTTTATTTATAAAGAAACCAATTTCTGTGTTACCATATTGGCAGGCCTCGACGGAACACTTGATGCGATTTGAGGGGAAATCTCATTTCCTTGACTAGATTGAATTGAGGCTACGCCATTGTAAAAAAGCTGCTGGTTGACTCGAATATAGAAATAGAAAAGAAGTATGTTCTCAGGGGAAAAAAAGCACAGTTCACGTTATGTAGAGGGAAGGACAATGACACCGCAGGACAATAGATCCCAACCCGGAATAAGCATGTGTCTGGAAGGAACAGTGTCCGCCCCATCACCAGGCAGAGGAGGGGAAGGTTGCTGCTGTGATCTGGGGTGTCAGTGGCCCGGGGCGGGGGCACAGAGAGAAACGGATCTGAATTCTAGGATTTTTAAAGCACTGTTCGGTGGTCCTCTTGATGGGGATCTTTTCAGGAAAGAAACCCAGCAACAGTAGGCAGATGCCATCACAAGGAAATATGGTTCAGCCGAAGCAATGATATAAGGGAGCCTAAGGAGGGGTCTAGGGGAGAACTCTCTGTAGGTCTGACATGCTTCCCCGGTGCCTTCTGTCCTGCCAAACTGAGACAACCAAGGAGGCTCCAGCGCCCTCCCAGGCACCTCTCTTGAACTGAAATAAGAATGTGGGATGACAAACATGTACAGGAAAGGGGACTCAGTCAGTGTCAAGACGGATAAGAATATATACTTCCTCCGAGGAATGAAGAGTGGGAAATAAAGTATGGGATCAGCACGATGCCCTCAAATTAAGTAAACGTCATAAAAATAGGAGCAAATCCGGTTCCGGGAAGAAGGGATAATACAAAGTTGTTTCGACTTCCGCAAGAGTCAAAACTGGCTCCATGGACAAGGCATGGCATGTGCTGGGTCCTTCATAAACAGAAGAGGGTAGAAAGAGAGAAGAGGAACATTTCAGGTGACGAGACAGCTCGAGGAAGTTCCAGAAGAGAAAGGGCGGCGGGGGGAGACCAGATAAAGATAAAACCGTCTTTGCCAGAACAGAGCATAGGGGTAGAGAAGCCACGAGGGCAACTCTAGAAGCGAAGCCAACCTGCTGGGGACCACGTGCGCGCAGAAGGAAACAATGGAAGCCAGGCTTGAGAAAGTGAAATTTAAACCTGCAGGCAAAAGGGAGTCCTGCCAAGGGTTTTGAACAAGGGATTCTCTTTATCACTGCCTCACTCGGGGAAGGGCGACGGGGCAGCACGTGGCGGCCAGCTGGGAGGAAAGCAAGTGACGACACGTCCAGGGAGGAGGCCAGCCAGGGAGTCAGGAAGAGGTCTTCAGGGCCTGAAAGAGACCTGTGGCAAAAAGACATGAAAGGAGAATACAGATGATATATAATGAGAGAGTCAGGCTGTTCCTAGTGTCTCCCTCTGCCCATTCCAGAATATGCCAGAGCTTCCAGAACGAGAAATCCCTTTCGAGGATGGTGTTCACCAACACAAGAGTCAACTAGTAAGAAGGAAATGGACCCACAAGTAAAATCATTTAGTTACAAAGCACGAAGTCTGAGAAGTTTATACAAAAACCACCACTTTCTCAAGTTGTGTCTTAGACACGTCTGGGCGTGAAAGAAAATTCATAGCACACGTGGCTACTAGAAGTCACGTTATAGCCTAGAAAACAACCTACCACTCATTGGACTTCCACAAACACTACGTCCCCCGATTAGGGAATCTGTGTGTGAGAGTGACAATGTCCACTGCCCAACCTCTAAGCTCGCTGTTTCATTGAAACCACAACTTTACATATCCTTTTTATGTAAACACTCCTGAGGTCCCCCATTTGAGAAACATGGTGGACGAGGATATTACAGAAAAATTCCTTCTACAGACACCTAGAAATGCTTTTACTATTTTTTTTTTTTTTTTAGTTCAAAGGACTGTGCAGTCCCTGGTGGCAGGAGTGGTGAGCCGGGGAAGGCAGGGAAGATGCATTGATGACACGGGACCTTAGGGCTCAAAAAAGACAGGATCAAAAGCTGTAGGTTGGCACTACACACCCACGAGAATGGCTCCAAAGCCAAAACACCGCAACACCAAGCACCGGCAAGGACGTGGGGAAACGGGGGCTCCCGCTCGGTGTTGATGGGGACACAGGATGGTGTGGCCACTTTGGAAGATGGCTTGGTGGTTTCCTGCAAAACTGAACATACTCTTACCTACAACCCAGGAACCACACTCTTGGTATTCACCCAACGGAGCTGAAAACGTGTTCGCACACACAACCTGCACATGGGTGCATACAGCAGCTTTACCATAACGGCCAAAACTTGGATGCCCTTCAGTAGGTGATGATGAATGAACTGTGGTCCATCCAGACATGGAATATTCTTTGGTGCTAGAAAGAAGTGAGCCATCAAGCCACGATAAAGCATGGAGGAGTTGTAAGTGCATATTACTTCGTGAAAGCAGCCGAAATGCAAGGGCTACGTACCGTATGCTGCCGACGGGTATGACATTCTGGAGAAGTGAAAATTGTGACAAGGTCAGCGGCTTCCAGGTGCAGAGGATGCCGAGGGCAGGATGAACATGTGGAGCACAGAGGACTTGGGGGGCAGTGAAAGTATTCTGCACGACGCTATAATGGTGCAAGCATCATTATACGTTTGTTCACACCCATAGAATGAACAACACCAAGAGTGACCCTAATATGAACTGTGGACTCTGAGCGATGACGACATATCCATGTGGGTTC
Source organism: Panthera tigris (assembly GCF_018350195.1). NCBI lineage: Eukaryota > Metazoa > Chordata > Mammalia > Carnivora > Felidae > Panthera > Panthera tigris. The sequence continues at coordinate 2,024,533 of NC_056663.1, read as the reverse complement.
ATTGATGGTGACAGACATGCCATCTGGGGTGAGGATGCTGATGATGGGGGACCTGTCTCTCTCTCAAAAACAAAGAAACATTTAAAATTAAAAAAAATAGAAACAAAAGAGGAAATGAGAATTGTAGCAGGTATAGATACAATACTGACAAAACTCAACAATTGCTTGGGACCTTAAAAGGGACACCGTTTGTAGCAACTAAGAGTGAAAAGGAACATCGTTGGCCTGATGAGCAGGATCTATGGAAAACTCGCCATGATGGCATTCCATGGCCCCACGTCAGGGACGCGGAGCACGCCAGCCTGCTATTACCCCTTCTCCCCTTTGCCCCCAACGGGAGGGTATAACCGGCCAATGCATCAAGAAAAATGAAATTTGTGAGAATCATAAGGCAAGAAAGGAAATTATTGGAATCTGCAGGCAATACAGTTTTCAACATAGAAAATCAGAACACGGGGCACCTTGGTGGTTCAGTCGGTTAAGCATCTGACTTCAGCTCAGGTCACGATCTCACACTCCGTGAGTTCGAGCCCCGCATCGGTCTCTGTGCTGACGGCTTGGAGCCTGGAGCCCACTTCGGATTCTGTGTCTCCCCCTCTCTCTGCCCCTCCCCTGCTCGTGCTCTGTCTCTGTCTCGAAAATAAATAAAAACATTAAAAAATGTGAAAGAAAGAAAGAAAGAAAGAAAGAAAGAAAGAAAGAAAATCAGAGCACATCTACAGACCAGTAGCACACGGAGAGAGGCAGTTGTAACACATGCTTTCGGAGCCATCAGCCACGTTGCATCGTGTCATAGCCAATATGTACAAGAGTACAGAGCAGCACGAGTGCCATACGTCCCTGATCACAGCAACAGCTCAATTACCATTTCGGGGAGCAGCCTGACGACGGCTAAGGAAGTCGACGGTGCATAAATCCTACGACACACCCATTCCACTTCCACGCACCTACTTTAGAAAACCCATAAACGTACACAGTTACGTTATTAAAGACACTCGTTGAACGCGGTTCACAATATCAAAGATTACGAACACCCTGGTTATCCCTCGCCAGGAAAATGCACAGCTATAGACAAAGAATAAGAACAGGCAAGAGAATTCACAGCGACATCAAGACGTGGCTAACTCTGGAGCAGGAGAGGGGAGAGGGCTGGGCAGCAAACTTCACATCCAACACCCAATGGTGTGTGTGTGCACGCGTGCGCCTGAGACACAATTTTCTGAAGTCTTGTGGGTGTTTTAAATTTTTACCTATAAAACCATAAAACTAAAATAGACCCATGCAGTGTAAACACAAAGGAAAGAAGGAGCAAGGGGAAATGGAGGGAGGGAGGGAAGAAAAACAAAGAGAAGAGAGGAACCCATCCAGAAATAACCGTGATTATCCTTTAACATTTACGAAGAGCATGATGACTCTTGATCTGGTTGTGCAGACACGGACACAGCTCGACTTGTTCGATAAATTCCAATACATACCTAGGTTTCCTTCCATGTATACGAGGGCTGAATTATAAACATGGTTAATGAGATGTTTCCTCAACTATCTCTAGTAACACAAAGTGGAATGACAAGGAAGGACCTAGCATAGACCCTCTGTAGTTTGCCGCATCATATTTATACTCTGCAGAATATCCATGGAGCACCTGCCTTGTGCCAGGCATGATTCTCAGGGCTGGAGGTAACACAGCAAATAACACGGGTTCTGCCCTTGGGGGGTACAGCGTATGGATGATTAGGGCTTCCTGTGTTAACTGTTCCCGTGCTTCCGAAGTGGGCTTTCAATTTACTGGGAATCGGAGTGAGTGCAAATATTTCTCCCACGATCTTGTTCACATTTATTATTTTGCTTCGTAAATCCCCTGCTCAGAGATAATTCCAAATAAAAACTAGCTTATTAACCAAACTAGGTTATTTCGCTAGAGGGATCCAAAAAACTAAGATTTTCCCAGGTTTGTGGATCCGTCGATGAAGCGAATTTTTGCTGCAAAAATGCAACGTTTACCCCCTCTTATCGTTGTTTGCAAATGTCTAGTGAACAGCTATGATCTGAGCTGAATTGTGCTCAATGATAGAAGAACGAAATAATTCTTTGTGGTCTCAGGTGCTTGTTGAAGAAGTGATGGGATGAACGCATGAATGAGTGAATGGTTTAATGACGATTTGCCTAGAGCCAGGACATAATTTTTCAAAAGACCGTAAGGCAAGTAGCCATGGTGTAGGGGTGGAAAATATTTTAAAAGCATCCTATTACCCAGGTAGCCTCGATGATAAATACAAGCACTTGCTTTTTCTTCTTCCTCTCTTAATCTCTAGTAGGGGAGCATGGAATTACAGGCCTGTGAGTTTTCTTCCATTGGGCAAAAATCAAAATCATTCTTTTTATAGCTGAAGAATACTCTATCGTGCATATAATATACACCACATCCTCTTCATCCGCTCATCTATCGAGGGTGGTTTCAATAAAACACTTGGGCTGTTGCTGTAATTTGGTTATTGTAAATAATGCTGCTATAAACATAGGTGTGCATGTATTTCTTTGAATTAGTGTTTTTGTATTTTGGGGGCGAATTACTCAGCCATGAAAAAGAACGAAATCTTGGGGCACCCGGGTGGTTCAGTCGGTTAACCATCCGACTCTTGGTTTCCACCCAGGTCATGATCCCACAGTTCGTGGGGTCGAGCCCCACATCAGGCTCTGCACTGACAGAGTGGAGCCTGCTTGGGATTCTGTCTCTCTCCCTCTCTTTCTGCTCCTACCCCCCCACTCTTGCACACTCTCTCTCTCTCTCAAAAATAAATAAATAAACTTAAAAAAAAATGAAATCTTGCCATTTGCAGCAACATGGATGGAGCTAGAGAGTATAATGTTAAACGAAATAAGTCAGGGAAAGGCAAATACCATATGATTTCACTCCTATGCGGAATTTAAGGAACCAAACAAGCAAAGGAAAAAAGAGAGCGAGACAAGCCAGGAAACAGACTCTTAACTCAGGAGAACACACCGGTGGTCACCAGAGGGGAGGGGGCTGGGGGAGGGGGACACACATGATGGGAACAAGAATACACTTGGGGTGAGGGCACCGGGTGTGGGGAGGACGTGCAGGGCCACTGTATTGCACACCTGGAACTAATATTACACTGTGTGTTAACTACACTGGAAAGAAAATAAAATGAAGTAAACACAACAAACAAAAACCAAAATCACTCTATGCCAGTCGAAGGCAGACTTGAGGAGGGCCTTGAAGGTGAGGAGGCTGTGCCCGCCCACTGGGGGAGATCCCCGTCCCCCTCCCTTGGGCCCCCCTTCCCCGACCCCTTCCCCCCACCCCCGCACCCACCCTCCTGCCCAAGCCCTGACCACCTGCTCCCCCCAACCAGCACCATGACCCCGCCCACTTATGGAGCAGGCCCCGCCCGCTTGTGGGGACGGCCCTGCCCACTGCTGGATTCCGGGTTTGCAGGGCGGGACACACAGCCTTCCCCGCTGGAAGCCCTGGGCCTAAGGTCGCTCTGCGGGAATCCTCGGAAGACCGTCCTCTGTCTGTCCCGGGTGCTGTCCCCACCCTCCTGACAAGCCGGTCCTCAATCAGCAGGTGCCTACGAAGCGCCCTCTGCGGATCTTGGGGGGCACACTGCAGCCTGTCCAGGGCGAGTCCTGGAATGGCCCTCAAATGTGGCCTGTTTCTCAGAGTCCCTCCTGGTGGGGCTGGGAGGCCCGCTGTCTGTACCCGTGTGGTGACCTGGCTCTTCAGGCCCTTCACGCGTTCTGAATAGTTCCGTTAGGATATGGGAAGAAAGCCGGAAGGACGAACGGGGTGGCTGCCGTCCCAACCTGCTGCCAGAACCGACGGTGGCCCGCGTGGCATCCCCGACGGGGAGACCAGCTCTGCGGGGGCGAAGGCCGCGCACAGTCTCCACCAGGCCAGGCCCGGGAGGACGGAGGCCTCGGCACCCCGGGCCCGTGGCACGGAGGCTGGGTAGCCGAGGTCGTGAGCAGACTCCCCATCCACACGAGAGACGCACGTGCTGATGTCCCAACGCGAGAGCTCTGACGGGGCTTTAGGAAACCTGGCCGGCTGGCCCGACAGAACGAACGATCCCAAGAAGGTGTTGGCAACGAAAGTCCCACCTGCAGGACACTGCGGAGCGTGCCCGGTGGGGGGTACAGGTGTGCTGGGCCCTGTGGCTCCTGAATGGGGCTCGGCGTGAGACCTGTTGACCCCGCTCCCCCCTCGAGGAAACCGAGGCGCCGAAAGACCAGACAGGCGCAAGGCGGTGCAGACAGCCTCTCGGAGCCAATACCGTGCCCTTCGGTATTCCCTCCCCGCATAAGAAGTATCATTGTGGTTCTCCAGGTAAAATGATGTTTAAATGGACCCCATCCATTTCGAAGCCAGTGAAAAATGAGACCGTTACAAGTTAATCTTTCTTTCCATTACTTAACTAAATCTCAAAGGGGCAATTAAAACCAAGAAACAGTAAAGACACACAGTTAACCATGTTGGTTCACTGTAAAAAGACGGGGTGATAGGACTCCCCGATGCCTCCCCAAAGCTTCTTCTGCCAAATATCCATAAGGAAGACGCCTCTGAAAATCAGGAACCAGAACAACCACGGAGAAAACACTCAAGGACACACAAGGACGCGGGGGGAGCGCAGCTCCGGGACGATCCAGAAACCCCTCCGCCTCACCTCCTCCGTCCCCGACTGAACTTTTGTAATATCGGATGCTTCCCGTGAAAAACGTCAATGCCGTATAATTCACTGCTTTGAAAAATGAGTGAACCGGCTGCATTTGACGTGACTCCTTGAAACATGGAATATTTAAAATTCATGCCCCAAACTTAATGTATAGATACATCACATATTTTGATGACTTTGCTGATGTCATAAGAGCCTTGTAATATCTCACAAGGTGTGTTTTATTCCTTCTAATGTGTATCATGTGAAGATTAAGAGGCTATATTATTGCCTTCAGAATGGCCTGCTATTTCCTGGAAACAGTACTTTGCCGGACCTGTCCTTGTCACGGTGCCTTTAATCATCTTCCATCACTAAGTGATTGTGTTTGCATCAGGAAGATGTATCCGGGTCGGCCACGCAGGCAGGCTGTCCGGGATCTGTTCTCGGAGCGCCATCTAGAGGCTTCGCGGGGCCTGAAAACCATTCTTCATGTTATTTACTTGGCTCCTAACACCCTTTCGTGAGGCTGGGAACAGAGGCCTCCAGGGGTGCTGTCATTATGTAACTTCTCTCCCAGGGGGAACCGATGGCTCAGCTGAGGGCCATCCTGGCCGGGGCGGGGCTGAACCCTAGTCTGTTCCCTCCCAGTGGGAACGGACAGGTGACACTCAGCTGAGGGCCAGCCTGGCCGGGGCGGGGCTGAACCCTAGTCTGTTCCCTCCCAGTGGGAACGGACAGGTGACACTCAGCTGAGGGCCAGCCTGGCCGGGGCGGGGCTGAACCCCGGTCGGGGGCAGGTTGTACCGGGGAAACAGAAAGCGGGAAGCTCACCCGTGAACCTCCAGCATCCCTCGAGCTAACATCTCAAAGCCGCCGAGAAGCTGGCCTTGGCAAGTCTTTAACAGATTTCCTTTTCTGACAAGCAGGTGCGCAGGAAGATTGGGGGAGATAGGTGCTTCCGCAGGAGCACCGCACGAGGGCCATCTTCCCAGCCCCGCGGGCTCGGAAAGCACTGAGCTGGGCCGCCACCCGACCACCTGCCACCGGGAGGCCACGGCGGCCACCGCGGTTCTGGCGAGGGCAGTAGACACCATGGAAGAGGTCCCCGCCCGCCAGGCTGGGGATTCGCAGTTGAATCGCGCCCTGTGGGTTTGTGAGCACCAAGCACTAAGACCGGGGAGGGGACCCTGCTTTACGCTGGAGTCACACGTGCTGTCTGTGCTGCCGTTTGAGCACAGGCGATGGAGACATGTGACTGACCGGTCTCGCTATTTCAGGAATGGCCGCCGACCTACCGAAGGTTCCATTTTCTGCTGCTACAGCAACAAAGCCATAATTTTGATGGAAATGCGGAACAATCCCATCTTTCCAAGAGCATTATTTTTTTAAGGGAATGTTTACAGAGTAAACGTAGAGACAAGAAAAAAGCATCCCTCAGTAGCTCTACAGACAAGTGGTCCGTGATGGGTGGGAGGAGAGGCCTGACCCCAGATGAAAACTCCCGTGAAGGAAAACGGTACGGAACGGCCTAAAATGTTCAATGAAATCACAGAAAGGATGATTGAGAAAAGGCATCAAAGTGTGGATGGGGAAAAAAAGAGGAAAAAATCAAGACAAAAATAATCTAGGTGAAATACTAAATATTAGACATTAATGCTAGTAGTGATGGGTGTTAGCCAGCATGCATTTATGTAGCACTTGCTGTATACTAGGCACTTGACCTGTGCTCACAAGTGTTCCGATGGAGCCCTGGGCTGGAACTATCACCCCCGCCTGACAGCTGAAGAATGAGGCACCAAGAGGCAAGGATTGTCCCCGGCTCCCAGGGCGTCAACGCAGAGCTGGCATTCGAACCTCACAGCTCAGGAGTCTGGGCCCTCGGCAGCCTTGGTGCGGACCGGATGGGACACTAAACAGGGACCAGATGTACCACAGAGTGTGGGGGGAAGTAGAGAGGAGAAGAAGGCTCCTTATTTCTTAAAGAATGATCTGGCCTGGCCATGCCGTGGGGGACGTCCGGGCAGGCTGGTGGCTGAGACGGGGCTGTGTTGGCCACCTGGTGCCCACGGCAGTGCCTCCCTGGCCCTCCCAGTGACAGGACATGGGGCCCTATCTGTCGTGATGGTTGTATGTCCGAGGGATGGCTCCCAGATCCCTGAGCAGGACAGTCCAGGTTATGAGACTGGCAAGGGGCTGGGAGATTTACGTACACGTCAAAGGGAGGTCGGAGGCATAGACACAGGAAGACTCCAGGCTACAGAGTTTCCTCGAGCTCACGTGAAGGCTGTCTTCATCAGGGCCTAGAAACTTCCAGACAGCTCAGAAAATGGGGCTGGCGGGACATCAGCTGAGCGCTGCAGACAGACTTCGTCCAAGTGTAAGAACAGAAAGTGGCTGGGGTGCCTGGGTGTCTCAGTCAGTTGAGCATCTGACTTCGGCTCAGGTCATGATCTTGCGGTCTGTGAGTTCAAGCCCCGCGTTGGGCTCTGTGCTGACAGCTCAGAGCCTGGAGCCTGCTTCAGATTCTGTGTCTCCCTCCCTCTCTACTCCTCCCCCGCCCATACTCTGTCTCTCTCTGTCTCTCAAAAACAAATTAAAACAGTAAAAAAAAAAAAAAAAAAAAAGAACGGAAAGTGGCTGGGATGTGGAATCTTCCTCGTGGGGCATTGCCCAACATTCCCTTGGGGACCCCCTCCTCACCTCTTGAACTGAAAGGTGAGTTAATGCCATTCCGTTGGGAACAAGGCAGGAGAGTCGTGTTGGTCTGACCGGTCACAGGCGCCCCGCACACGCACCCCTGGCCTTCTTTGGAAATCCTCTTAGTAGAAATCCATCCAACCCAGAACCCCAGAATGGAAGAAAAGCTTTCTGTGAAGCACCCGGGTGATAGACTTTCCCCCATCGACATTCGCACAAACCTACCTTTGTTTAGTTAATAAATAATTTGAATCCTTAAAACAAAACAAAACCAAACCTTTATAGCAAGTACCCACCCAGTAATGAAACACTCTGGGTACCTTTTGCCACGAATGCACATCTGTTTAATGCCGTGCACGTACTTTCTATGAAATTTAATTTCTAAATCTATTTATGGTTTTTAATTTTCCAAGTCATTAACGTTCACATGTGGATTCCCACTGAGCTCCCCGGTTAAAACGTTTCATGGGGGGAAAGTACGTGTTTTGCTGAAAGGAACACATTTGTTGCCCACTGAATGAGGTGCACAAATGAAATCCGAGCGCTAGCAATGGTACCTGTCTCCCTCTTGGCCATCGGGGTAAATCCCCAGAACGCGTCTCCTTCTCCAAAAACAGTGAGCCGCTCTGAGGTGCTGTAAGAGATGGGATTCCCTGTAATGTCTCTTGACTAAAGAAGCTAGTGGGGGACCCTTAGAGAGCAGCTGGTTCGTGCAAAGGGCCTGCGGTCCCCTTTGCTTCTCTGCCGTGCATCTCGGGGATCAGGGCTCATGTGACGTAGGTGAATTGCACTAAACACTGCAGACAAAGGGTACTTTCCTGTTCCCGGGTCTCCATCCACAGGAAATTTTACTTTTACCAACATGCCCTTCCGATGCATAAAACAAAACGAAACAAACACATGAAAAACAGCAATCCCAGAAAGGAGTCTCCAGCTCACGTTCTAACTCCTACCCTTTCATTCTGGCCAGGCCTGAGAGCAGAGAGGAGGAAAGTAAGAAATGAATTATTTCTTTAAAAACAGGACATGAGCAATCTTAAAATTTAATTTTCAGAAGATGCAAAATCCTTCTGTTTCTCTCATGAGTTGACCGGGGTAGCGCATACATTCCCCCAGCTCTAGAAGATACAACTGAGGCAGGACATCTGGCAAGGCATACAAGGTGCTGATTTAATATATTGCAAAGGGATTACCACCACGGCGTCGCCATCACATAATTACGATTTCATTTTGTGGTGAGAGCTTTCCGGGTCAGCTCTCTTAGCAGCTTTCCCATATATAATACTGTATTGTTGGCCATAGTCACCCTGCTGTGCACGGGACCCCCAGAGCCCACCCATCTTAGAGCTGGAAGTTTGCTTCCTTTGGCCAACGCCTCCTGTTTCCCTTGCCCGCCCCTGGTAATGAGCATTCTACCCCCTGCTTCTGCGGGTTCTCCCTTATTAGATTCTGCATATAAATGAAACCATACGGTGTTTCTCTTCCTCTGACTTACCTCCTTTAGGATAATGTCCTCAAGGTCCATCGCAGTTGTCTACAATGGCAGGATTCCCTTCCTTTTTGTGGCTGATATTCCACTCTGTGTGTGTGTGTGTGTGTGTGCGTGCACGCGCGCGTGTGCCTGTGTGCGTGCACATGCGTGTGTGCACATGTGCGTCTGTGTGTGTGTGCATGCATGCATGTCTGTATGTGTGCATCTGTGTGTATGTGTGTGCATGCATGCATGTGTCTGTGTGTGCACACGTGCGTGCGTGCCTGTGTGTGCACACGTGGGTGTCTCTGTGTCTGTGCACGCATGCATGTGTGTGTGTGCACGCGCGCATGTGTGCCTGTGTGTGTGCACATGCGTGTGTGCACGTGTGCGTCTGTGTGTGTGCGTGCATGTCTGTGTGCGTCTGTGTGTATGTGTGCGCACGCGTGCATGTGTGTCTGTGTGTGCACACGTGCGTGCGTGCGTGCCTGTGTGTGCACACGTGGGTGTCTCTGTGTGTGTGCACGCATGCATGCGTGTGTGTGTGTGTGTGTGTGTGCACGCGCACGCACACATCTTTATCGGTTCATCCATCCATGGACACTTAGGTTGTTTCCACGTCTTGGGGATTGTGAGTAACATAGCAATGACCGTCGGGGGGCAGGTGTGTCCGGAGACAGTAATTGCGTTTTCTTTGGAGACACGCCCACGAGCATTAACAGATTCCAGTGACAAGCGGCTAGTAGGAACGTGGAAAGCTGCAAAGAAGTGTGGTCGGCTGTCCCCTAATTAGCCTTGACTCGGTTTTGGAGCTGATGACCTGGGACGTCATCGGTTTGGTGAGCACAACGTTCGTAAACGAGGGCTCACTTTTCAGCTATTCACAGCCCCACACGCCCACCCTGCTTCCTGCTCGGGGCAGCCGCGTCTCAGGGGAAGCCGACTTCTGGGGCTGACTTATATTAACTTGTATCTAACTATTCTCAAGAGGTGGCCCTGGAAATGGCAGAACTGACGCACATTTTTAATAGATGGCTGATTTATTTAAAGGCCCCACTTCTACCCCAAATCACCACATTTTGTGATCACGCAAATCCTAAATTTACTCTTTCTGTAACTGAGCTATTGGAATATAGACCACACCCCTCATAAAAGGCATCGTTTCTTCTATTTTCATAGATAAAAGGAAACAAGGCTTAAAGAGTCCAACGACCGGCCCGTAATGAAAAAGCTGCCCGGCCACTGAGCGGGGACGCAGTGCAGGACTCGTGGACCCCACACACCTCGTTGTCCTTGGCCTGGGTGCGGTCGTCAGCCGACAGCCACAGGTGGGAACAGGGGAGGTTGTGTCCGGGTCACGGGTCCATCCCAGGGCAGCAAGCCGTGAAAAGGAAGCGTGACCCCCGACATGGGCGTTATCAGGGGAGCTCCCAATTCCCAGCCTATGGGCTATCATCTATCTATCCATCATCTGTCTATCTACCTATCTATATGTCTATCATCTATCTACCTATATATCTACATATCTATATATATATATCATCTATCCACCTATCGTCTATCATCCATCTATCTCCATATCTATCTATCTATTCATTGTCTACCTATAATCTATCTAGCGGCTATCATCTATCTCCTATTGGTTTTGTGTCCCTGGAGAACCTTAACTAATGCAAATAGTAATGCAACCAGGGATGCATAGCTTGAATTTAATCATCAGTAAACATCAGCAAACCCCAATTAAGAAAGACTCTATAGGGGCGCCTGGGTGGCTCAGTCAGTTAAGCTTCCGACTTTGGCTCAGGTCATGATCTCACAGTTCATGGGTTCGAGCCCCATGTCGGGCTCTGTGCTGACAGCTCAGAGCCTGGAGCCTGCTTCGGATTCTGTGTCTCCCTCTCCGTCTGCCCCTTCTCCACTCATGCTCTGTCTCTGTCTCACAAAAATAAATAAATGTTAAAAACAATTAAAAAAAAAAAGAAATACTCTATAAAATAACTGGCCTGTGTCCTTCAAAACTAACAACATGAAGAAAAGGAAGGGTGGGGAGCCGTCCCAGGTTTGAGAAAAGTCAAGAGACGTGGCCAGTAAATGCAATACAGGATCCTAACCTGGGTTCTGGATTCAAGGGAACCTCTAGAGCTTATGACTGGGATCACCGGCAAGGTCAGAGTGTGGACTCGGCATTACAGTTCTGTATCAAAGGTAAATTCCTTCCACTTGATAACTGTACGGTGGCAACATAAGAGGATACCTTCGTCTTCGTTCGAAGGAGACATAGCCACAGTGTTAAGGGAGAGAGACCAATGATGTGTGTGACGTGTGCCGTGTGCTCTCATGTGGTTCTGAAAACAGTGCTATTTCGGCTCACCGAATCAGCGCCTCAGCCGGGCAGCCTTGTGCTTCTCACGGCCGTCACGGGAGCACGCGATTCAAGGGAGCAAGTAGGGCTCCCAGGGCCCGATGGCATCCCCTAACCGAGCCGTGAGCGTTCCTCACCCCCGTCCCCTGATCCTAGCCCAGCGCAGTCTCGACAAGAGCGGTGTGGATTCCAGAAAGGAACTAAAGGCAGACAACCGCTCTTTGGAGGCAAAGCCCAGTCATTTCTAGACAGTTAATGGATGACACCGATACCTTCCCCAGGTACTTAATCCCTTCTGTCTCCCAGGGAGTAACTGGTAATTGTATTGGGATCACCTATACTGTGCTGCAGAGATACAGCAGGTGGGATGTGTGATAAAAAATACGAGATGACCCCAGCCCCAGTCCTTGGATTCTGGTCTCACGGTCCAGGACGAGGAACCAGGTGTCCCTGGAGAAACGGCCGAGTCTAGGGCTGGGCCAGGGTAGATGCAAGGTGAGCCCGCGGTGTCCGCGAGAGCCAGAAGGTCAGGAAGGGCTCAAAACAGCAAATGGCAAAGGACCTGGGGGCCAAGCCTAAGGAGACTGTGGGGGCCAAAGTGGAACAGTCTGGACAAGGAGAGCAGTCGCTTCATAATGGATCATAACCCAGAGTAGGAAGGAAGTCTCCTGACTCCATGCCAGTATACATGAGTGGCTGAAGAAAGAAAGAAAAGGCAGAGAAGAGACTCGTGTTTCTTACAGAAGAACCCTAAATACCGTATGCAGACCCTCTCCCTCCAAGAGGAGGGCTCCCAGCCCGCAGACCCCTCCCTTGAGGGTGGAAGGGCCCTCGGCACTCGGATGCAGGAACAGACCAGGAGAGGGGGAGTCGGTCACACTGCGGGGAGAAACCACCGACACCCCTCGTCACGTGAGGAAGGTTAGCGCCACCCTGATGTGTGGTTGCGGGCCGCCCACCAGGTCTTCCCAAAGCCCCCAAACCCCACCCCGGGCCCATCAGGAGGGGCCGTCGGACAGACCCGGACTGGATAGCATCCTCAAAACCATCGTGCTCTGGTTTTGAAACAAGGGGAGACGAAGTGTCGGGGACCAGACCGGGGAGAAGTGGCAGCCGGGTGCCAGTGGCGTCCAGAGAGGGCACGGGTGCGACCAGCGGGGGGATCCAGAAGCCGGCTGCAGCGGACAGCCAGCCTACCAAGGTCGGGCTCCTGAGCTCCCGCAAAGGTACGGTGGAAGCCACGTGTGGGGCGGGGAACTCTGCACTGTCTTCGCAATGGTTGTGTGAGCCTCAGGTTGTTGAAACAGAACAAGCATGTGTTTAAGATAGTGTAAGCCAAGGGGCGCCTGGGGGGCTCAGTCACCTGAGCGTCCGACTTCAGCTCAGGTCACGATCTCACGGTTCATGGGTTCGAGCCCCGTGTCGGGCTCTGTGCCGACCGCTAGGAGCCTGGAGCCTGCTTCGGATTCTGTGTCTCCCTCTCTCTGCCCCTCCACCACTCATGCTCTGTCTCTATCTCAAAAATAAATGAACATTTAAAAAACTTAAAAAACGTAAAATATTATAAGCCAAACTGGAGACAGCGAAGAGGTCGGTGGCTGCCAGGGGTTGTGGGAGGAGGGAGGACGAACAGGTAGAGCACAGAGAGGTTTGGGGCAGTGAGACTATGCTGGTACTCTGTAATGATGGACACATGTCATTATACATTTGTCCAGACCCTCAGAATGTACGAGACCAAGAGGGACCCTGATGTAGACTGTGGACTCTGGGCGATGACGACATCATCAGTTCTAACAAATGCACCGTCTGGTGGGGGTGCTGGTGGAGGGGGAGGCTGTGCGTGCCGGGGGGTGTGGGGGGCAGGGGTACCCGGGAAATCTCTGCACCTTTGTCTCAAGTTTGCTGTGAACCTAAAACTGCTCTAAAAATATAAAGCCCGCCAAAAGAAGTGATAGGGCTTTTAAGAAATTCACAACCGTTTCATTCTTTCCCACGAACTACGAATGCTAAACAAAAATGACTATTGAAACTAGAAAATAAGCCAGTTCCGTTTAACCCAATAAAGGCCAAGTAACAGGAAAATCTGTCTGTGCCCACCCTCGCCAAGATGTCTGGGAAATCCGCTCCACACTGCAGTACTAATAGAGGCAGCTGGAGTTCGCCTGCCCGACACAGAAGGTAAAAATACTTGTGGAAATTCTGGAGGGTACTCGCTCTACCTGCCATAAACCCCCTCAACCACCTGGCGATACCAGAGACGTATTTAAATGGCAGAGTTTCTTTTATGACCTTGGGAAAATATAACACAATCTCATGGAGTCTGGATCGGCCTTAACGACAGAGAGAGGAAATAATCTGAACCACCAAAGCTTTTTCTGATAAACGTCACGTGTCTACTACAAAAGTAAAATATGGAGGTAGGATTTTTGCGCCCAAGGGATTTCAGCCTCTTCCCAAGAGAAGGAAGAAAAAGTTCAAAGGAAGGCTGGGTCCATCCGCGCATTTTAACTTCACGAGAGACGTACGGTCGGCCAAATTTCCGGTGTTTCCCAGGCCACCGCTCCGCTCCTTTCTAACGGCCGCCTCCTCTCTTGGGAAGCCCCTGATTAATCAGCACGCTGCAAAGGAACACAGCCACCTGCACCTGTGCCCCTCTACAGAGGTGTTCAGGCCCACGCGGTGATAACCACGTAACAGTGCCTGTAGACGAAGTGCCCCTTCTCAGGACGCCCTCCTGGCCACCACCCCTGGAGGGGGCCCAGCACGGCTGGGCTCTGCCCGCCGCCCCGGCTCTCCGGATCACAGGCCCACGCGTCCGTGCTCCTGGCCACGCCACCACGCGTACTTAGGCCCAAAAAGGGAGCAGGTGGAGTCAGGTACGGCTTCATACGGGAGAACCACGAGTTGTCTTTTAAAGTTTTATTCGTTTACGGCAACAAAAACCAGAGCGTACCCGGTAACACGTGCATTTAAGGCTCTACAACCAGGATTTCCGAGCGGCCGGATCTTGTCTACACCACAGACTATAACCACCGGGAGGCCTGGGGCTTTGCACCCCGTGCCAGCATCGGTGGAAACCGGAGCGGCCACCTTGCAACCCGCTCTCTGCGGGAACCCGCAGACCTGAGCTGTGTCAGCCTAGTGCAAAACCTTAGCTTTTCCCCTTAGGTGAACATAAAATGCCAAGAATCAAATGCCAGAATTAAAAGCATAACGCGTGACGGCCTATCGGCACACGTGGCATCCCCCGGGGCCGTGGTCACTCACTGGAACGGGTGCGCAGCACTCAGCGGCCTGCCCCCCGCCGGCGGCCACCCCCCTATTCCGTCATGGAGGCAGACGCCGGGATGAGCTTCGGCTTCGCCTGCTGGGGTGGTGCCACGTCGGGGATCTTCTCCCCGTACTTGTACACGCTGACGGTGACGTCGATCTTCTCACCTCCGTACTTGTTCTTCACGTTGATGCTGTACTTGCCCGAATCCTCGGAGGTCACGCCCTTGATGGTCATGCTCACGTACTTGGCCTGCTCCACCTTGACCGAGAAGTGCTCGCTGAGCTCGATGTCCTTGTCGTTCTTGAACCACACCACTTCAGGGTCAGGGTTTCCAAACACCGTGCAGGTCAGGTTCAAGGTCTTCGGGAGGGAGGCGTGGGCGGAGAAGGGAGGGTTAGAGACAGAGAAGTCATACCAGCCCTCCAAAGGGGCCCGGCTCCCTGTGACTCTCACTGAAGCGTTTACCTATCCCCCACGTTCATTTGGCCAATACGCTCTTTCTGTGTGTAAGCACCACACTAGACACGCGAGATCTGAACACAGCACACGCGAGCGAGTTCGCCGTTCCGTGAGGCAGCTCATGAGAAAAATCAGTGTTAGTTTTCCCTCATTATTCTCAGTTTTAATCCATGGCCTGACAAGATTAATGCATTTAGAGGTAACGAAACTCTACATTTTACAGTAGACATATTTAGCCTGTTTCTAAATTTCCTTTCTATTCCAACCAATGGATCCATTTTACCAACATCTTCTCTGGATTTCCTCTGGCAAATCCAGAGGAGGTGTCTTCTAACCAGTAATCAGGCGCAGCAAACGCACTGACAACATATGCTCGGCCCATGAGCAGCTAACAGCACCAGCACAGCCTCGTTGTGAGGCCCACGGTTCCTCCGTCTCAGGAACTCGCTAGAATTTCTTTAGCTGCTCAAGAAAAGGCCTATAAATTTTAGTGTTTCGGCCTAATAAAATTCTCTCGTGTCTCTGTCCCCTCGACACTGACTTAGGACGGCTGCAGACAGAGAGAGGTTCCAATCGGATATCAGCAACTCCACTGACAGGCAACAAACAAACTCCAGGAAGTGGTTTCCATTATAAATTCCAGAAGGAGGACCTCGAAAACCGGAGTGCTTTTCTACCTTCCTGCCGGGCCAAGGGTGGCGGGGGGTGCGGGTGTGTCCCACCTTCTCAGTGGGCAGTTACCACCTGGAAGGGCCAGGACCCCGCAGAGGCCCAGGGCCGGGAGCCACACCTGCCACACACCGGCTGTGTGATACCTGCGTCAGGCTCCGTGTCCCTGTGGGCCTGTGGTTTCAGAATATTAAACTCTGCCGTCCCCTGAGAACGTGAGGGTGACCAGGGGCAGCCTGAGACCGCCGTCGGGGTGGGTGGGGAGCTCCCCATGGTCCAGGCTCTGGGAAGCAACCCCGTCCCTGGGCTCCCCCTACACTGGGCCGCATAAGGGGGACCACATTGCGGCCGTGTCCCACTGTCCTTCTTACCTTGCCCTCCATTATGGTCACCACATCAGGTAAGCCACCGATCACCTTGCCACGATCTGCAACATGAAGGCCACTGGGTTGAGTAAACCGTCCCCAGGACGTTTCTAGGAGCAGGCCCCGTGCCGCGCAGCAGTGGATACAACACAACACGGGAGGGGCCCCCACCACTAGCAGGGGGACGACGGCCGGCCGGACCCACTGGTCCCGTGAGGGACGGAACTGAGGATGAAGAGTTCCCGGAGGGCCACACAGGGAACCGGACACGTGGTCCCTGGAAGGGAGAGGGGTCCCCTGCATCTAGACAGCAGGACTCTCCCAGGGCAGTGGACTGTCCACTGTGTTATATTTCCACTGTTTTCTGGGTTACGACGCTTGACATCCTAGAAACCTTCCTGCCTGGGAGACGGCGCCTCCCCCGGCAGCCAGTTCTCAGAGATGACAAAGGTCCCAGCCTGGGACAGGCCGCCAGCCCATCTGGAGCCAGCCCACCTGTACCCACTCCTGCACCCTGGAGGTGACCCCACCCCTGCCCCCGGAAGGCGACATCCCTCCACCCCACCTCCCCCACCCACCCCTGCCCCCGGGACATGACCCACCTCCACCCTGTGTGCCCCCCCACCCACCCCTGCACCAGGATGTGACCCCACCCACCCACCCCTGCACCGGGATGCGACCCCCCCACCCTGTGTCCCCCACCCACCCCTGCCCCCAGGAGTTGATCCCCCTTCACCCACCTCCCCCACCCAGCCCTGCACCTGGAGGCGAACCCCCTCTATATTGCATCCCCCACCCACCCCTGCACTGGGAGGTGACCCCCCTCCACCCTGGGTCCTCCACCCACCCCTGCCCCTGGGAGGCGACCCCCCTCCACCCTGTGTCCCCCACACACCCCTGCCCCCCGGGAAGCAACCTCCCTCCACCCTGGGTCCTCCATCTACCCCTGCCCCTGTGAAGTGACATCCCTCCACCCCACCTCCCCCACCCACCCCTGCCCCTGGGACATGACCCACCTCCATCCTGTGTGCCCCCCCACCCACCCCTGCACTGGGATGTGACCCCCCCACCCTGTGCCCCCCACCCACCCCTGCTCCCAGGTGACCCCCCTCCACCCCACCTCCCCCACCCACCCCTACACCAGGAGGCAACCCCCCTCCACCCCACCTCCCCCACCCACCCCTGCACCAGGAGGCGACCCGCCTCCACCCTGCGTCCCCCACCCACCCCTGCACTGGGTTGTGACCCCCCTCCACCCTGTGTCCCACACCCACCCCTGCACCGGGAGGTGACCCCCCCCCACCCTGCATCCCCCACCCACCCCTGCCCCCCGGGAAGCGACCCCCCTCCACCCTGGGTCCTCCACCCACCCCTGCCCCCCAGGAGGCGACATCCCTCCACCCCACCTCCCCCACCTACCCCTGCACTGGGAGGTGACCCCCCTCCACCCTGCATCCCCCACCCACCCCTGCCCCCTGGGAGGCGACTCCCCTCCACCCTGGGTCCTCCACCCACCCCTGAACCCCGGAGGCAAGGTGACACCCCTTCACCCCTGGCCACAGGAGGTGACACCCCTTCACCCCACCTCCTCCACCTGCCCCTGCATCCAGAAGCCCTATTCCTCTACCCTGATCATCCCAGGGCCTGGTGCCAGGCAACTAGGGGCCTCCCCTACTGACCAAAACCCACAAAACTGTTCAAACTAGTCAGTCCTAAGTTGTTCCCCTGCCCCGCCTGCGGTCCCACGGAAACCTGAACACAGGTCACGGCCTCAGCGCTCTCTTCACTCCCGCCTCCTCCACACCTGACCCGGTGCCTCCCCAGGTGCCTGCGTCTCTAGCACCTGCGAGTGTGATGGACTCTGATCCCCTGAGCCTCCCCTCTGCCTCCTCCACCTGTGGCTGCACCTGCCTGACATGTCGTAGAAGAACAGGGGGCAGGCGGGTGGAGGGCGGAAGGGAGGCGGAGGCCACACAAATGACAAGGAGCTGACAAGGGGAGGTGGGCTGGGCAGGGGCGCAGGGAGTGCCGGGATCAAGAGGGCAGGTGCCGGGAGTTCTGGAAGTTTCCCCGCCCACGGAGCAGGTCTGCTGTCTATCAGTGAATACACGGCATTAAAACTCTATCGTGGGACCCGCTGCCCCTCCCCAGATAATAAAGGGTGCTCGATACCACATAACATATACTCACTCTTCTCTGCAAAAGCGGCTGCCCTAGGAATTAAAGAGGTGGAGAGAACAGGAAGTCAGTCATGAGAAAAGGCTCTGGACGACAAGCACCACACATCTCAGGGCTTCGCCGGGCAGGGGGCGAGAGGAACAAGCAGTGTGTTCTCCCCTTGGAAGGACACCAGGGCACAGGGCCCAAGGAACCGTAAACTGTGTGCGTTTCTCCTGCCCTCTCCGCTGCCCCTTGGGGGGGCCCGGTGGGATTCCCTCTCTCAGCAGGTGAAACCCACGGGAAAGGTCGGTATTCAGGCTCGTAGGCTGGAGAGATTTCTTTCTTCACCAAATTCACCAGATGGCACTGGAGAGTTTTAGATATCTTTGAAAACCCTGGTTTCGGACTTAGCCGTCTGTTCACTCGTTCAGCCAACGTTTCCTGACTAGCCTAGCATGGCCGGTGACCGCTGTCCGTTCTGGGTACTCCCAAATTCAGAGACACACTTAAAATCTCAAGTGATTCTTTAAAAAGTTGCTCTGAACAAGGTGATATTATCCAGCGCTAAACATAAAGGAGGCTTCGAGCCATGAGAAGACACAGAGCAGCCCTGAGTGCAGATTCGCTAAGTGAAAGAGGCCGGCCTGAAAAGCCCACGCATCCATGATTCAGCCCCGTGACCTTGCGGAGACAGCAAAACCGTGGAGACAGGGGACAGTGACCAGTGGTCCACAACGAGGGACACAGAGGATGTGGGAGGCATTGAGAAGTCTCTGTACGATACTCTAGTCGTGGGCAGGTGCCACCATACATTTGTCCAGACCCACAGCCACTTAGAGGGAACCGTGATGTGCACGGCGGACTCTGCGTGGGGATGATGTGTCCGTGCGGCCTCATCTACGGCAACGGATGCAGCACCCAGAGGGGATGCTGACGGGGGGGGGGGCTGGGTTTCGGGGACCCGGGAAAACTCTGCACCTTCTTCCCCATGGTGCTGTGATTAAATGGCTCTAGAAAAACAAGGTCTTTAAAAAGAACCTAAATACCTAACATTAAAAAATTGCTCTGCGCCACATTACCATAATTGTAACTATTGGAGAAATCCATCATTATAATCACTGAAGCAACCCAGGGTTATGGGGACTCTAGAAAGTTACTTTATAAACACACACACGGCTTAGGGGCATGCCTGCCCCCCCACACTGGACGCTTCAACCGCCACTTTTAGGTCAGTTCCCTGGACAGGGCGCCCAGCGGCCACCCACACGCCCACGAGGTCGGTGGCCCCAGGGACAGACAGACCGCCACGCACACACACAAATCTTACTTGAGCTGCTGGAATTCTGCAAAGGCCTCATCGAACGCTGTAAGGAAACATTTCAAACGTTTTAATGGTTTCGTTGCCAATGTATTGGCTTAATGAAAACCGACAAAGAGCCAAAGACTAAACTGATTATTCGGAGAGAATCTTATCCGAATGAAAATCATGAACCCGAGCGCTTCCTCTCCCAGCATTCTCTGTGGATCGCCGAATACGAAGTTAAGGGGTGCTAAGGAATGTGATCTTACCCTGGCCGGACAGGTCGAGGGAGCGATGATGGTTATCTTTGCCGTCGTGAATCTCAAAAGTGTACTTTCCTTTATCTTTCTCCGTGGGCTCACAGATCTGCAGCCAGGCCATATCCTCGGTGCCTCCAACCCTCATGTGCTCACTAGACGCGATCTTGGCATCTCTTTAAAAAGAAATCAAAGGGGGCGCCTGGCTGGGGGGGCTCAGTCAGCTGAGCGTCCAACCTCAGTTCAGGTCATGATCTCGAGGTTCGTGGGTTCGAGCCCCGCGTCGGGCTCTGTGCTGGCAGCTCGGAGCCTGGAGCAGGCTTCGGATTCTGTGTCTCCCTCTCTCTCTGCTCTTCTTCCCCTGCTCGTGTTCTATCGCTCTCTCTCACAAAATGAATAAATGTCCAAACGTTTAAAAAACAAACAAAAAAAAAAATATGGGCTAAAAATGTTGCCTATGCCTTCAGGTCAGAGCAGAGACAGCCCGTCCTGTTCCACCTGCCGCGGCTGACGCCCCCTCCTTTGTGGGCGAATGCTGACCTCCGTCCTCTGTGCTCAGAAACCACTTCTCTGACAACTGTTTCCAGACACACTCCTGGGGTGTGGTTTGGAAAGAGCCAGACAGCAGGAGCCCACCTGTGCCATGACTATCACAAAGTCCCGGCTGCTTTGGGAGGGGACACCACCCACCTAGAGAGGCAGGAGCAGCAAATGTGAAACAGAAAACCTGCTGGTCTCACGGGCTTCATCTTCTTCCACGTTTTACCTCTGGGTTTCTTTAATGCTTCTCTTCTTTTTTTTTTTTTTTTAATGTTTATTTATTTTGAGAAAGAGAGAGAAAGCGAGCAGGGGAGGGGCAGCGAGAGGGAGAGAGACCGCACTGTCAGCACAGAGCCCGACGAGGGGCTCGAACTCACAGATTGTGAGATCACGCCCTGAGACCGAGAACTGGACACTTAACCGACTGAGCCCCCCAGGCGCCCCCGTTGGTCCTTTTCTTCGCAACCAAGCTAGTGAGGAGCTGACAGACTGGAAACTGACAATGTGGTCTCCACGTATTATTTTCCCGTCGGCGGTCTGCTGGATTGCAGATGAAATGTGCATCGGCAACAGAGCCACGTTTGGCAAAACCCAGAAGGTGAAGACATTTGTCTCCGGCACCTTCAGGCATTTCTGTCTTCCCCTTCCGTGAGGCCCGCCTGCTGCCCCGGGCCAAGGCCACAGGGAATCACGCTTGTACTTACTTGTGATACCAGTTCGCTTTCATCTCTTCGGTAAAATATTTCATGAAACACTGAAGCCTGATTCCTTCTGGGGTGCAGAGCACCTTGAGCGGAGAAGCGGACGCGCCTGCAGGAAACAGAAGAGATGTGGCTCTAAGAAGGGCAGCGTGTGCGCCTTCGGAACGCAAGGCGCTACTGCCCCTTGGCAGCTCGGCTTAAGAAGAGGAGGAAAATTCTTGCAAATGGCGCTGAACCACCGTTCGTTCTGCGTGAATTGATCCGGAACTGAAGTATCGGGGGGGATGGTGAGTCGGCAGAAATGATGCAGGGAGGGGTCAAGGAGGGGTCAAGGACAGGTCAGGGACGGGTCAGGGATGGGTCAGGGAGGGGTCGAGGATGGGTCAGGGACAGGTCAAGGACAGGTCATGGAGAAGTCAGGG
Source organism: Panthera tigris (assembly GCF_018350195.1). NCBI lineage: Eukaryota > Metazoa > Chordata > Mammalia > Carnivora > Felidae > Panthera > Panthera tigris. Next base: position 2,003,174 of record NC_056663.1, on the reverse strand, counting down.
AGGGGTCAGGGAGGGGTCAGGGAGTCCTAAAACTGCAGTTCGGCCTTCAAGCTGAGTAAAGACGGGATGAGAGGGAGAAGGCAGGAGAGGTGACAGGGGAGGAAAACCCACGACGTGAGAACAGACTTCGTGTGTCTGGAGCAGGAACGCGGCCTCGCGCGACACGACACGGGGTCTGGGGGGGGCGAGGGGTCAGGACTCAGGAAGTTACGGCGAAGGCTCTGACCCGGAAGCGGAGATCATTACTAGGTGCATAACTTCAGAGAACCGGCGTGGGCCCAGGGTATTCCATCACCCAGAAGATGCCGTGTCCGTGCCCGGCAAAATAAAAGGAATCGATATGATGGAGAAGGACCTTCCGAACGCACCATCTCCTAACTGTGGTAAGCGACCTGGAGACTTCTATTCATCCTGAAGTCACAGCACTCCACGCGGTCATCCTACCTGCAGGCGTCGCCGCACCTGCAGCCCGAGGTGCCGGACGCGCAGTAGCTCTGGGGCTTCAGGTGTGACAGCTTTTGGCTCCAAACCGGGTGGACATTCTCCTGGAAGGGCCGAGGGGTGTGGGGTGTGGGGGTGCAGGGAGAAGCTGGGCAGGAAGCAGACGTAGAGGGAGGGAGGGAGGGCTGAGAGCAGAGGAGGGGCAGGGGGTGTGAGTCTGTGTGTGTGTGTGTGTGTGTGTGTGTGTGTGTGTGTGAGGCTGGGTGTGTCTGTACATGTGTGTGTGTGATTCTGTGCGCGTGTCTGTGTGTGAATCTGCGTGTGTGTGTGAGTCTATGCATGTGAGATTCTGTGTATGTGAGTCTGTGTGTATGTTAATGTGTGTGTGTCAGTCTGTATGTGTATGTGTGCATGTGTGTGAGTTTGTGTGATTCTGTGTGTGTCTGCGTGAGTCTGTGAGTGTGTGAGTCTACGTGAGTCTGTGCTTGTGTGTGTCTGTGTGTGTGTGTGACTCTGTGATTCTCTGTGTATATCTGAGTCTGTGTGAGTCTGTCTGTGAGTATGTGTGTCGACGTGTGTGTGTCTGTGCATTCTGTGTGTGTGTGTGTGTGTGTGTGAGTCTGTGTGAGTCTGTGCTTGTGTGTCTGTGCACGTGTCCTGCATGAGTCTGTGAGTGTGTGTGTCTGTGCTTGTGTGTATCTATGTGTGTGTCTGTGAGTATGTGTGTGTCTGTGTATGTATGAGTCTGCATGAGTCTGAGTGCATGAGTCTGTGTGTGTGTCTGTGCGATTCTGTGTGTGTGTGAGTCTGTGCTTGTGTGTATCTGTGTGTGTCTGAGTGTGTGTCTGAGTCTGCATGAGTCTGAGTGCATGAGTCTGTGTGTCTAAGTATGTGTGTGTGTGAGTATACGTGAGTCTGTGGGTGTGTCTGTATGTGTGTCTGTGTGAGTCTGTGCTTATGTGTGTCTGTGCTTGTTTGTCTCTGTGAGTCTGTGTGTGTCTGTGAGTGTGTGTGAGTCTGTATGTGTCTGTGTGCGTGAGTCTGTGTGTGTCTGTGTGTGTGAGTCTGTGAGTGTGTGTGTGTGTGTCTGTGCTTGTGTGTCTGTGTGTGTGAGTCTGCGTGAGTCTGTGAGTGTGTCTGTGAGAGTCTGTGCTTGTGTGTGTCTGTGTGTGTGTCTGAGTGTGTGTGAGTCTGTGTGTCTGAGTCTGTGAGTGTGTCTGTGTGTGTGTGAGACTGTGAGTGTGTGTGTCTGTGTGAGTCTGTGAGTGTGTGTGTGTGTGTGTGTCTGTGCTTGTGTGTCTCTCTGTGTGAGTCTGCATGAGTCTGTGAGTGTGTCTATGAGAGTCTGTGCTTGTGTGTGTCTGTGTGTGTGTGTCTGTGAGTGTGTGTGAGAGAGACTGTGAGTGTGTGTGTGTGTGTGTGTGTGTGTCTGTGTGTCTGTTCGTGGGCACTGCCGATGCTCCCAGGAGAAACCGAGGGAGGCGAGTGTGCTGTGTTCCCGAGGATGCAGGATGGAGACGGCCCCACCCACAGGTCCAAGAACAAAGGCCCCATTTTCTGAAAGCCGAGGGGACCCACGGCACAAAGGATGGTGGTCCGTGACGAACGGCAGGTGGTGTGGGAGCCCACAGACGTCGCTCCGGGACTAAAGCAAGGCCGGGACACCTCGAGGTCGCCAGAAGTGTCTCTGCGGCCTGCGAGGGGCTCGCGGAGAGGACGGCCCGGGGCAGCAGGCGGGGCCCTGGGGGTCCTGGACCGTGGCACGGGGCGCGGGGGCTGCGGGGAAAGCGGTGTGCTCCCAGCACACACGTGTCTTTCAGCAGACGGCAGCGGCTCCTGCCCCTTTCCCTCAGGGGCTTCCGCACACGCGGGCCTGGCCTCTCGGGAGAACACGGTCTTCACGTGTGTGCCCCTGGAAGCCCCGCGTCTGTTCTCTCACTACTCTGGCCCCCGCACACGCCTGCTCACGTCTTCAAGGACGGCGCTCGGCTGCCTCCATGGCGCATGTGACACGACAACTTAACACAAGGTAGTTCCCAGGGGCGCGGGAGCGCACCCACCTTCCAGACAGCTCCATCCACCTTCCCCAGGGGCTCCACCGCCACGAAGGCGTGTTTGGTCCCTTAATGACCATCGAGGCTAAAACTCACTTAAAACGTGGTCACGTTTCCTTGACCAAAAGTAGAAAGAAGTGAAATCTAGCCCACAGAGCTGTTCTGAGGAAACAACGAAAACCACAAAACCACAAGAAGCTTTTGAGGAGGTCAGAAAGCCTGGCGAGAAAGCACTTGGGTTTGGAATTGGACGTGCGCTACTTGGCGGGAGAGCCGCACGTGGCTCGAGCTAGCGAACACCCACAGTTGAGCCGGGTTCCTGCTGTGGGCCTGGCCACTTGCTCCGAAGACAGAACTTAAGGGATTTCTAGAAAGCCCACAGCGATAAGTGGTGTACCCCTTAGCATAAAACTCTACACGAATGCCAGCTAAGGTTACTGAGTTACTAACCGATCCCTTCATTGTCCGTTTCCGTGGAAGGGGACGTGGAGAGAAAGAATTTATTTGCAAAGCTAGAGAATGGCCTAATACGTACGACGCAAAGCCAGAGGCTTAAAATCTACGATGGCTGCTCTACGTGGGTAATAAAGACGCTGACAGCAATTACGTGCACGGCAATCATCCAAACAAAGCGGCAGCAAATCGGAAGACGTGGCTAATCAGACAGTCCCGACTGGGTTTTTTAAAATACGACATAGATCCTAAATACAGTGCTGGAGACCCCTTTAGAAAGCCTCGGGAGCGGTCGGCGGACGGCTGTCTCTGGCCCCCGGGCCACCCGGCGTCCACGCGCAGGTGCCTCAGCCTTCCCCTTGCGGTGCTAAGTGCCCGTCTCCGCGAACGAGATGTCCGCACCCAAAATAACTCACAAGTTAGTGGGCATTTACTTACCGCAGACTCTGCTCATTGCCAAAACCATATCCTCGTACACTGAAAGGAAGAAGGAGAGGTGCCGTTACGACGTACACTTTTATCAGGACGCAGCATTTTCATGTTTAATTAAATGGATACAGGAAATCATCATGTTCATTTGAAAAATGAAACATTACAACGGTGACATTTATCCATTAAAGGTTCACGTGTGTCATAAATCCCTCTAACCTGTTCGCTTTTTAAACAAGGAACAAGAAAACCTTACGCCACGTAAATCCAACTATACCTTTAATTGAATTTAACTTCCTCGCTGTTTCAATCATTTTAACTGCATTAGTAATGGGATAAAACCTGGCTTACGATGACACACTCAAATGGCGTTTCTAATGAAGGCGAAGTAACATCACACATTCTTCTAGAACACTGAAGCAGGTTGGAATGGAAATAAAACACTAATCTACTTTCTCCTGCTGCGTTACCGCCATAAGGACACAGACGGACGTGCTCTCATAGCACATGGCATCCTGCTGGCAAAACGGATCTCTCGTTGCGGGGAGCAAAGAGGATTTTGTTTTACCTTTGCCAGCGATCTCCAGGACAGACACATCTTGACCTCTGTCGTCTTTCAACGTTGCCTTGTATTCGCCGAGGTCCTTCTTTGACAGCTGCAAGAAAACATACCCCACATGCGTGTAAAATCAATGCCAAGATGGAAAATGTAAGAAGTGCTAATACGGTTTTTAGCCAACCCTGGGAATTCAGGCCACAAACTGGGAGACAGCGCAGGATTTGCAAGTTATTAGAAAGACGAGCTTTTGTTTGGCCCTCCACCGTTTCATACAACACGGCGTACCTTCGGTATGAGGAGCTGACAAACTCCCTTCTCCAGGTCAGGCAACGTCTCCGTTTCATACAGAACATCATCCTTCAGCCATTTGAAAACGGTCTCTTTCTTAGTGTTTGCAACCTACGCGGCAGAAATCTTAGGGTTAGTATGTAAATCGCTCCAGGAAAAAGTCTCTGGATTTTAAATCACAGACTTAAAAAAAAAAAAATACCATCAATGTTTATTACAGCCTCAGATAGAGGCTTATGGAAAAGCTGTCAGTCCTAATAATGGCCAATAGACTTCTAAATTCCAGCTTCTGAAATAATTAAGCCCTCACAGTTGCACACAGAAGGACAAATTGTCCTAGTCCGCGGAATTAAATGATGTGAGGCGCTTTTGGTTTATATGAAATGCCAGTAATAAAAACAAGTCGTAAGCGGTGTATTTTAAATTTGCAGATAATATGAAATACTCTTAGACGTCTATAAGACCATTCACTGGCTGCTTTTTGGCAGTAGGACATTTCAGATGTGTCCGTATGGAGTGAATGCAACCATAACACAAGATAAGCCCACTGGGACTGGGAACTCCCCTCCTACTAAAATTCCTCACAAGTCAACCTCTGACGTGAGCTCGAATTTGAAACTAAGCTCTGCAGAATTCCAAGGGGGAGTACGCATGTCGATCCACATGCTGTGACACGTACATCATACGGGTGAGAAAGAAGCCTGGTTCCTATGAACGGAACGTACCGGCCACACCAGAATGCACGGGCTGGACTTACATCCATTTCATTTACAAGATGCATTTACGTCCCATACGGGCTCAGCCACAGTGAGGTCAGTGTCGAACAAACAAATGACAAGTATCCAGACAGCGAGACTCGATCCGATTGCGCGGTAGCATGGCCCAGAGATTCCACGTGGGCCCTGAGCTGGTGTCACTGGTGACGGCGTCAGAGCGCCATCCCCGGACAGCAGGGACTCTGAGTGTGCTACTCACGCTTGCACCCCAGGCCACGGCGGCACACCCACGAATGTCTGCTGAGCCGGGGGACGGACTGTTCCCACCAGACTGTGGGACAGGAGCTTGGTTCTCTAGCCGGAAGCAAGAGTTGACAATAAATGGCAGGACGGACTGCATCCAAACAATTCCGGCAGACGACCTCCCATCCCTAACCAAACCTCGGTATCCATTTTCAGTGCCAACCCATCCCCCTCACGTCCTTCACCTCAAGTCAGTACTGCTTTCCCTGACTCTGGTTTTCCCGGCTGCGTTGTCCTTGAGCGCTAAGTAAACCCTTTCCAAGGGCCTCCCGCCTCTGTTCTCTACAACAGACACCCTCAACTGGCTTCCCAGTCCAAGAGCTGGGACGTTCTTCTGCCCCTGGAGGACTCTGGTCTTTCCTCTGTACTCTCTACGATTTCTCCCTACTGCTCCTAAAATACGGGCCCCTGAAAGGTACATAAATACCTCGAAAAGACAGTAGCAAGACCCCCAAGACATCCACGTGGCACACGCCTGACTCACTCTCCAAGAGGGAGCGCCCTGAGTCCCCACGTCTGCTGTACAAGAACTTTCTAGAAGATTTTCTTCGGTTTCAGACTCAAGTTTCTTTTACTATAAACTTTTCTTTTAAAAGACGTTTTTTTCTGGGGCACCTGGGTGGTTCGATCGGTTAAGCGTCCAACTCTGGATGTCAGCTCAGGTCATGGTCTCATGGTTCGTGAGATCAAGCCCCAGATCTGGCTCTGTGCTGACAGCATGGAGCCTGCTTGGGATTCTGTCTCTCTCCCTCTCTCTCCGCCCCTCCTCTGCTACTTCTCTCTCTCTCTCTCAAAATAAATACACTTTAAAAAATATATACATAAATAAATTAAAGACGGTTTTCTGTGAAGTTATATTATGAATTATGTACCCTTGCATAAATTATCTCCATGTGTCTCAATGTCTCCATTGTTTTTTAAGTAAATTTTAAAAATCTGCCCAAGTATCATTAAGGGAAAAACTACGTAAAATAGGTGACAGAATCACAGGAGATGGGGACACAAGTACACAAATTAAGTGCATTAAACTGCAAAATACTCAAATCCCAGTTAATATGTATTCAGTTTCTCCAACAGCTGTGTTTAAACACTTATAAATCGCTTTGGTCAGGGAATGTGAATCGTCCTCACGGATTATATGTGAAGGCACATACCACTGGGATGATAGCAGATGTACACGCAGAAGGAGAATTCCCATTTCGCCCATGGAGGCGGGTACTGAATGCCCACAATCAGAAAAAGACAATGACCCAACCACCACCAGCCCCTCTGCCCCAGCTGGCCAACGAGAGCTGCTGACTGTCTGAAGAACAGACCTGGGCAGTTGCTGGGGTCGAAAACTTTGAAGATACACACCTTCTTTGCATTTGACAATCATCTGAAAACACTGTTGCTCTTCTGATCCTGTTTCCGAAGTAAACGGCCCGTCCTCGGGGACCCTGTGGAGTTTCCCTGTAAATACCTACTGTTCCCACTTGCTGACCAGACACTTGTAACTTCGGTGCCCGTCAGCTTCTTGTACTTTAAGAATGAGGTGGGGGCGCCGGGCGGCTCAGTCCGTTCAGCATCCCACTTCGGCTCAGGTCATGATCTCGCGGTTTATGAGTTCATGTCCCTAATCGGGCTCCGTGTGGACAGCACGGAGCCTGCTTGGGATTCCCTCTCTCCCTCTCTCTCAAAAATAAATACACACCCACTCACGTTCTCCCTCTCTCTCAAAAATAAATACACATTTAAAAAAAAATGTTTTTAATGAGTTTGTCTCTGTCTTCCTTGTAAGCATACCGGGGTAAGAAACTCACTATGAGAAGAAAGACATCCAGGAATTTTTCTGAAATAGCTCTGTAACAACCTCGAGTGTGTCAAATATCAAAACTTTAGCCTCAGTTATTACACACACAAAAGAGCCAGGAACAGGGCCTCTAGTTTCAAATTAGTCGCCAACACCAACAATGAGTGGGGATGAACAGAAAAGGTCGGGGTAAGCATGGGGTCTCAAGGCCCACCGGGAATGCACCGAGGGCGCCCACGGCCCTCACGCGGCTGCCTCCTGCAGACCGTCCTTACCTCACGCCCCCTGTCGCCGGGCCCTGTGCCCCTGCCGCATGTCAGCGCCCTGCACGTTTCTACACCTGAGCACGGGCCTCCCCTTTACCCCGGCCCCTCATCTGACAACAGCAACGTGGAGAAGCCGGCATCCTGGTGCCCCTGCCCCGCCACCCCAGCAACCCCACTATCACCCGTCTCCTCCTGCCCCCCCCCGGAATGCCAGCTCCCTGCACAGACGCACACCCGCATGGCCCACCTGCTCCTTCTCCATCAACCCATCAGGCCAGGGGCACAAGCGGCTGACGACTGAATCACCAGCACACAGCGCCCGTTCTCGCCTCCTCAGACCGGCCCCTCACGCCGTGGTCCTGAGCGTCGCCCGTTCTCACCTCCTCAGGCGAATGCCGCTCCATCCTTTATCCTACTTTCCTTTGCTTTCACCCCATAACTCTTTGTTCCCGACTTCACTGAGATACAGTTGACAATATCATTATTTAAGTTTAAGGGATACGACGTGATGATACGATATATTCAACTACTACGAGATGGTCACCACCTTGAGATTAATTAACACATCCATCCCCTTACATAATCACTTTTTTTTTGTATATTTATGGTTGAGAACTCGAAGATCTACCCTCAGCAGTTTTAAGGGTGTTATATGGTATTACCAACTACAGCCACCATGCTGTCCATTTACCAGCCCTCGAACTACTCATCTTACCACTGGAAGTTTGTGCTCTTTGACCAACTTCTCCCCAGTTCCATAACCCCCAGCCCCTGGCAACCACCCTTGCACGCTGCTTCTGTAAGCTCAATTCTTTTAGGTTCCACATATACGTGAGATCGTACGGTATCTTCCTTCTCTGTGCGACTTACTTCGCTTGGCACAATGCCCTCAAGGTCCATCCATGTTGTCACAAGTGGCAGGCTGCCCTTCCTTCCAAAGGATGAGTAACACTTCACATTAAGGATACACACGCTGCATTAACCCATTCATCTGCCCACGGACACTTGGCTGCCTCCTTCGGCTGTTGTGAAAAATGCTGCGGTCCACACGGACGCACAGGTACCTATCTGAGTTCCTGGTTTCAATTCCTTTCTCTGCCGGATCCTCAGTAATTCTACATTAAATTTTTGAGGACCTGCCTTACCATCTGCCACGACGCCCAGCCTCCGAATATCCACAAGTTGGCAGTTTCCGAGCTCCGTTGCTTTGTCCGTGCCCTGGGCCTCCCTGGAGAAGTCTCTCCAACCTGACTGCCCCTGGACCATTCCTGGTCTTCCTCCAGTGTCCACCCCAAAAACCCTCACTCTGTTGAAATTCTCTGTTTACCTTCTCTCTCATCTGCTCGTCTGTGAGTAGCTTGAGGAACAAAACCCTGCATTATCGATCTTCCCCAGCACCTATGATAGTGCCAGTCCTGCAGGAGATGCTCCTTAAAGTCTGGTCCCCCAAACAGAGCTCTGTATAGTCAGTAGTAACTAAGGCTTACTTTACTATTCAATTGTTAAAGAAAAGCGTGAGGAGCATCTTATTCCCAAAACATACCTTTTATTTCTTAAAGAAACCACGTGAGCGGCACGGGAATCACCGGATGAATGTCATCGTGGCACACTGTCCCTGAGTTCACTCACCAAGATCTTAAATCTTCTAAACGGCCCACTTGACTTCCCTGGCATGCCACCACACCACAGTCCCCTCATAAAGAGCAGAGACGGGCACGGAAGTGCAAGACCACAACGTCCATAAGACGCAAAGTCGCTCGGCACGCCCACGTGCGGCGTTTTTCGCGTCCTGGGACGGACGGCACACGCTTCCCCGAAAGGGCTCTTGCCGGCCCCCGGACGACACCTTACCACTTTCTTGTTGGAGCTCAGTCCTCACCTTACAAACAAGTCGAACCTCGCACTCGTCTGTAACATCCCAGTGCAAATATTCAGCAAAATGAGGGCCTGGGGGGAAAATAGAAAAGTTTTAAAAGGGGGAAGAAATACACACACACACACACACACACACACACATATATATATCACACCCACGCAATGCATATATACACACACACACACACATATATATTACACACATACACACATATATATCACACCCACACATACGCATATATAGACACACACATATATACACATATATATATCACACCCACACACATATATATCACGCACAGGCACACATATACATATATGTGTGTGTGTGTCTATCTATACTTGTGATGCATTTTGAGCAGAAGAACATAGCTTTTCTGTTTGAAACTGAGATGACATTTCTGATGGATGTACCCTTTCCTCATCACCACCCCCCGAATCATTCACGTGGTAAGTACTGAGTTCTGACCAGCCCCGGTCCCCAGAAGCTCAAGGTCATGGCCTCCAAAACACCAGCTCAGGTCTAGCATACGGGAGTGGCCTGGAGATCCAGCTCGTACTTGGCATGGTGCCCCAGACTGAATGGGGGACCATGGGAGACTATGTCGCTGTGGGATGGCCAGACCACAGAGGGATGGAAAATGTGTGTGTTGGGGGGGGGGGTGGAGTGGGACTGTAAGGAGACCAGCGGGCTCAGGAGAGACTAGCTGGTCTGCAGGTTGGCCACAGAGCCCGGGTACCTCTGGTTACCCTGATCATGTCCCTGATTCGCAGTGACAGAAGTATGAACACTACATAGTAGATTCCGGGACTTTTAAAGGTAGAAGCAAGAAAAGAATACAGATGAAATCCATGTAAAGTGCAAAAAACAGAAAAACACCCAAATTTCTGCAGATAAAAACCATCTAACATCGCAGTCATTTAAAATAGCATTTAGTCATTGGGCATTGAGCAGAATTGGCTTTAAAGAAGCATTCAAATAAACACTGAGTCTGGGGGCTCCTGGGTGGCTCAGGTGGTTAAGCGTCTGACCTCAGCCCAGGTCATGATCTCGCAGTTCGTGACTTCAACCCCTGCATCAGGCTCTGTCCTGACGGCTGGGAGCCTGGAGCCTACTTTGGATTCTGTGTCTCCCTCTCTCTGCCCCTCTCCTGCGTGCTCTCTCTCTCTCTCTCTCTCTCTCTCTCTCTCTCTCTCTCAAAAATAAATAAACATTAAAAATTTTTTAAAAAAGAAAACACTGAGTCTGTTGGGGGCTCGTGCTGGGGGCGGGTTAAGTACATACCTTGCTTCCTGAGGAACTCCTTTCTTTGAAATTCAGCCTCATCCAGAATAGCCTTGAATGCTAAATTCAGTATTTAAGGGGGAAAGAAATGAAAGATGTTTGCTTCTGTATGGTCAACACAATTTTCTTTGAATTTTCTTTTACAGGCACACAAAAATAGTGTTGCATACCGTCTCCGATGAGAACCAGAGAAGACTGACTTTTGGCTTTTCCGTCATGAATCTGCACAGTGTAGGTGCCTTCGTTCTCGATAGTAAATCGGTCCATGACCATCTCGATAATGCCCGTTGCTTTGTCGCATTTAATTCTGTGTTTCTGGAAGCAATGGGGGAAGTAGAGAGGTCTACAGTGAAATTCCGTCTTCCGGTCTGATCCCTGACGTTAGGTAGTGGCATAATGTCACTACTGCATCTTCGGGGACTGGGACGTACACAGAAACACAGAATGAAATTTTATCCACTAAACCTCTTGGAGAACGGCACATCCACCAAGGGGACACAAACGTCCCCTCGGTGACCAAGCCCGCGTTCTGTGTGGGAGCCGACGACGCCAGGAAGGCTCACTCCCAAGAACAGGCGCCTAGAGCGAGAAAATTAGACACGCAGGAGGGACGAAACGGTGTGGATGTCAGCGTACCCCACGCTGACCACGAAACCACGGGGAGCCAGCAGCAACGCACCGCGTGGCCTGCGGCTCCCAGGCCGCCGTGTGACCAGGGCCACAGGAGCTGCGTGTCAGGCGGGCAGAGGTTTTCTGGAGGAGTGAGGAGGAACTGTGCGTGCCTTGGCAGTTCTGGCACCTGGTGCCCGAGTCCTTCCTGAGGCCACGACCCGACACGGCCTCTGAATGCTCCCAGCTGACCGCCGGCCCCATGCCCTTCAGACTGGTGTGGGGAGCACTTGTCTGAACAGCCCTGGGGATCGGCGGGCTGCCTTCCCCTGAGATCCCCGCAGTGCCCGCCTGCCCTACAGGGCCATACCTTGCCCCGGTCCAGATGTCCTCTCGCTGTCCGCCCGTCCGGCTGGACGGTAAATCCTCAAGAGCGAGGACTGTCCTCACCCTTTCCACCTGGCACGTGAGCGCCCAAACAAGCATGTAGGGGATTCTCGACGAGAAAGTCAGCCTGTGCCGATCGGCTCATTTTGCCGTCTACGGCGCTGAGCTGGCGGTGGTCCCTGACCGCAGCGTAGTTCCCCACGACCGCGTCCGACCCCGTGCTGCCCAGCCCACCCGAAGCCCGGCTTCCTTTCACACTGCTCTCATCTTTCGTGACGAGCTGACACACGCGGACGTTTTGTGGTGGCTAACGGACTCCATCTTATTCCCACCTCGGACACCACGGAATCTGAAACTAAGCAGGGCCACGGAGGTGCGGGGACCACATCCAAAGAATGAGTCGTCTCCGATGCAGAGAATCAGCAGGGAAAGGACGGCACCAAGGCACTGGGGCTCCTCCCTAGAGATGCTGCTCACGGCAGGGCCTCGACCTCCGCGTGCCCAGGGTGACCTACAGGACGGCCCCTGCCGGCTCTCGTCCTCCCATTAGGCTGAGCCCCACTGGGACTGTGGCAGTGACTCTCCAACCTGAATGATGACCTCGCTCCTGAGAGGGGGAGGCCCACGAGCCAGGAGAACAGAACAAACACCCGTGACCCGCGGGGAGCAGGCTAAGGAAACCCCATTGGCCCCCTAGAAAGTGCGCTCCCTGACATGCCCCTTTCTAAGAGTTTAGAATTTCTGTCTGCAGGTAACTTAACAGAAAACCTGTGAACAGGGGCGCCTGGCGGGCGGGAGGGGGGGCGGTCAGTCGGTTGAGCATCAGACTCTGGATTTCAGCTCAGGTCGTGATCTCACAGTTCGTGAGCTCGAGCCCCACGTCGGGCCCTGTGCTGACAGCTCAGGGCCCACTTGGAATTCTCTCTCCCGCTCTCTCTGCCCCTCACTCTCTCTCCCTCTCCCGCTCTCTCTGCTCCTCCCCTGCTTGTTCTCTCTCATCTCAAAATAAACATGATTTAAAACATCTGTGAACGGAGCCAGAGAAACGGACTCACTTTCTGACAAACACCGCATGTAATTTCCATGCTGCTGTCCTCTCTCTGAGACCACACTGACGCCTCAGCATTCCAAATGGCTGTGTCCCAAGAGACTTCAGAACACAGCTATTGGCAAAACAGCAACTTTGCCCAGTTTACCGGTGAGCGCATCTCCAGGAGCATCGGGCACCGTCTAAACTCTCCCGCAGGAAGGCCAAGGCCCCCGTCTTTGCCCGCTCCCCTCCGGCTCCTGGCATCTAGCTGTCAAACCGCCAGCGCTCAGCACAGGCAGCACCAGGCTGGCCTGTCCCCCGCCCACCTCCCCCAGACTCACCCCGGGCACCCCCGTTCCCCACGCCTTCCTAACGGCTTGGGCCTCTCCAGTCTCTGCTGCCCCTGAGCTCAGATGGCCCTGCTGCTCTGTTCTCAGTCCCTGAGTCCTCCCCTGAGGGACCCGGTCCTCCAGCTCCAGGGGACCCTCCAGGAGGGCAGGCTCACCTCACTTCTCTGTCCCTACTGCTGGGCTGGCTCCGGGGGACCATCAAAAATGATTCGCAAGACATACCCCGCGGGAGACAAAGACGACTACCACATTCTCAGTGGTTAACGATGAGGCTTCAGGTCCTGGCTCATCAAATACACCTTGTAGGTTTTAAGTGAATCAAACCTACTCCTCGGCCCTGACTTCCAGTCAACATTAAAAAACCACCTTCATAGTTAGAAATTGCAGTGCGATTTCACAGACATACGGCACACGATATGTGCTTGTTTGAGGTCATTTACGCCGTGTCCAGACGGGACGCTGGTCTGTGGAACGTGACGGGGAGACAGAAATGAGCAAGAAAGGCTGGCTTCAGATCGCTTTCCGGGAGAGAGAGGCCAGGGTAAGAGGCGGTACTGATCACAGAATGTGGAGTCACTCCTGGTGGGGGTGGGGGGGTGCGGGGGGCAGGAGGAGGGGAAGGCCTGTAAGTAAGGGCACACTCAGACACCTGTAAGCAAGGGGACTCCAGGAGCTTCCTTGTCAAGTCTGAGAAGCAAAAACACGGCACTCTCACCCCCCAGATTCTTAACAATACAACAGCCGTTTCCATTTTCTCGGCTTCCGCACTGTGGTATCTGGGCAGGTTTTAGGAATTCACTAGGCTTCTCGCTATTATGCAGCCAGATGAAGTTCAACGATTTTCCGGGTGCCATAAATACAGGCTTTTATGTGACTTACGCAAAATAACATCAATCTTCACGTGGGAAAGTCACCTGTGGATTGCTAATTAACCAATGAAACAGCTCAGCCCTACTCCAAAAGATTAGCCACGCAGCAAAGACATCAGTTTTTAAAGCAAGGTCTATGCAGCAGGTAGGAAACGTTAATCAAAAGATGTTCTTCAAACAAAGTGCAATTACACTAACTTCCTTTTCACCTCCTGGCACGATCTCTGCTCGAAGAAAATGCCTCCAATTCCTTCATCATGCCATACTCTCTCAGGGACAAGAGTCACGTTTCTGGCTTGTTTGCAACCAGGAAGAAAATACTGCTATCTGTCAGCCGATCCTCCCACATCTACGATTCTAACGTACGTCACTGTTTTTCAAGGTGAAGAAAAATCACATGCTCTTTGTCCATTCAGGATTTCTGCCCGATAGCCGCTCACGCTACCAGATGAGCTTTACCAAACGCCCACCGGACACAATGCCCGCACTAGGGGTGAGGGGCCCGGTGGGAGGCACCTGCGTGGCTACAGTGATTCCCCCATTTCAACCGCCCCGTGAACGTGTGTGCAGCACACACAGGGGTGAGGCGTTCAGGGGTTAGTAGGATGGTACACGGACCAAGGACACTTCACACTGAGCATCCAGGGGAAGAGCAGAGGAAGTACAGTCCCCTAGCTTTCCGTGCAACAGTAACGAAAGGGCCCATCGGGCAAGGTTTTCCTCTAGCTGGATCTCCAGGTGAACTATAGTTACTAGACAAGAAGAAATACGTCGAAACACAATCAAGGTCCCACAGCCAGAAAAGGAATATTTAGAGTAACTGTAGGATTCGTTGCACACAATGAAAAGCAGAACAACGGTAAAAGCGTTCGAATCCCAGCACACTACCCATTGTTGGCGATTCTGCTGGTCTTTGCCCAGATCTGCCATAACAGAGAGCAGCCTAAAAGTTCAGGGAAGGTGTAGAAACAGATTTACCAGGAGGTGCCTGATATGGGAAGTTCTCCGTGGGAGGGGGGTCTGCCGGCCATGTTGCAAAATGCATGCCTTCAAAACCACGATCGAGAATAAATACACCTATCCGTCAGGGATATTCCCACGTCCCTCGTGTCACCTGGACCTTTTGATAAAACCAGGCTCAACGTCTCCGGGGGGGGTGCCTGGGTGGCTGAGTTGGTCAAGTGTCCAACCTCGGCTCAGGTCATGATCTCGCAGTTCGTGGGTTCGAGCCCCGTGTCCGGCTCTGTGCTAACAGCTCAGAGCCTGGAGCCTGCTTCGGATTGTGTGTCTCCCTCTCTCTGCCCCTCCCCCGCTCACACTCTGTCTCGTTCTCTCTCAAAAATAAAAAAACATCCACAAATTAAAAAAAAAAAACAGGCTCAACGTCTCTAAAACATAGCGTGTCATTTTTTTTTAATGCTGGCAGGCTGGGATTCAGAGGGCTTCCGATCTCTTCTCTGGCCCAGGCCAATCTCTGAACATCCCAAGAATCAGCCATCACACGGGCATCTCACCAACCTGCTACACCCCAAATTCTACCGCTCAAACACAGAACACTGACTTTAAGGAACTGACCTACTGAAGTAAAACCTGGCCCTCTTCAAAGCCCCAGATCACTCACACATGAACTCACCTCGCTGTCGGAGACTTCTCTGTCGTTAATAATAAATCGGTAGCTGGCATCTGGTGATAAGTGCTCAGCCTGGAGCCAGAAGCGGACCTGGCCCTTATCAAAAATCTCATAAGCTAATTCTGATTTCAAAGGAATTGCTACAGGAAGAAAAGAAATCAGAAGTCAATAATGCATGAATCCTTATGAGAAAAACTGCTACATATTGGTGGAAAATATCAATCCCAGTTATTAAATTTTTTGCGAACGCGAAGCCCAGGAGTACTGAATTGGATTATGAAAACCCGAAATAAAAATAAACCCCTCGTTAGCCTGCTGTAGTTGAAGGCGTGCCGTGCGAGCTTTGTGTGCCCGTCGGCACAGCCTCGCTTTCCTGGCTGATCCGACGGCTACCAATGTATGGATCTCTGTATTCAGTGTAACTCAGTCACCGAAGGTGCCATCTGACCGACTCACTTGGATTAGGAACAGCTACGCTAAGCCCCAAATTCTAACCACTCTCTATGCAATACAAATTTCTACGACTTACGGTACCAATTCGTTTTTGTTTTAAGTGTGCAGGGGACACGCCTGTAAGCTGGGAGCGTGAAATGAAGGCGCTCTGCCCCAAAGAGCTCCTCCGTGAGCTCCGTGCGGCAACGAACACCCCCCTCCCCCGGTTGCGTCAGCCTGCAGGGTCCCGGGCTCACTTACTGGGATTTTTGATTTCGTTGCTCAGGGCCATCAGACGTTCAAGCTCTAAAATTAAGAAAAATACTCGCGTCGGTTTTGCCCTGTACATTCAGAAGTTTATAAACAATCGAGCGGAGATGGGACATCACCGAGATTTAATCTGGGGTGGTGTAAGAAATGTGAACCAGAGGGGCGCCTGGGTGGCTCAGTCGGTTAAGCGTCCGACTTCAGCTCAGGTCACGATCTCGCGGTCCGCGAGTTCGAGCCCCGCGTCGGGCTCTGGGCTGATGGCTCAGAGCCTGGAGCTGCTTCGGATTCTGTGTCTCCCTCTCTCTCTGCCCCTCCCCCGTTCATGCTGTGTCTCTCTCTGTCTCAAAAATAAATAAACGTTAAAAAAAAAAATTAAGAAAAAAAAAAAAGAAAGAAATGTGAACCAGAAGTGAAAGCACGAGTCGGAGTTAAGCCACCCTCGAACACTCTCTTCGGCTGAGATCCTCACCATTTAATAACCCGGTCCCGACGGGCGGTGGGGTGTGTGAGGGCGGAGCCTTGGGGACAGCGGGTTTGGGGTGGGGGCGGCTTGCAGAGGGGAGGTTTACAGAGATCCATTTCCAGACCCTCTAATTCCATAGGATCCTAATGTGGATCCGGCAGGCTGGGGACAGGTGGGTGGTCTGTGATTTTCTTCCCCCTGCAAGATGGCCTTCTTCCAAATGCTTCGCCCCACCCCCCCCCACGATTTCACTGTGATGTATTATTGCCACAAGTTAACAAAAACAAAAATGCATCACTCCCGAGTCTCAAGGACAAGCTAAGAAACCCTGAAGGTTCTCAGCCATTTCTTCCCTGCTTCCTTCTTTCCTTCTCTCCTTCCTCCTCAATGAGAATTGAGAAAGGCAGCCGTGGTCACGAAGGCATGTGTGAACACGCTGATTTGAACTCAACAATGAAGTCGGACTGCTCCTGACTGGACGGCTGGCCTGGCTTCCCGATGAGGTCTAAGGGTAGGAATCCCCGTAAATCAAATGGGCAAAACCTGCAGCTTCATCCACAAGACAGACGTCCAAAGTCCACATACGTTACAGAACACGCTGTAAATGCGCATCATTCGCAACTATTTAAAAGGAGGGGCGCCTGGGTGGCTCAGTGGGTTAAGCGGCCGACTTCGGCTCAGGTCATGATCTCGCGGTCCGTGAGTTCGAGCCCCGCGTCGGGCTCTGTGCTGACAGCTCAGAGCCTGGAGCCTGTTTCAGATTCTGTGTCTCCCTCTCTCTGACCCTCCCCTGTTCATGCTCTGTCTCTCCCAGTCTCAAAAATAAATAAAACGTTAAATAAATTTAAAAAAATAAAATAAAATAAAAGTAAAGACGCCATCTAGAAGCTTAGCGATGGTGCCGAGGGGGTACAGACCACTCTTCAGGGTTACCTAGGGGTGTTTGGAGCTTGAATGGTTTGAGGACCACTGAGTTGGGTCAGAAAAGGCAGCCTAAAAGGCACTGCAGCAGATTGTGGATGTGCCCCTGTCTCTGGGCACGGGCACACTGAGTGAGGACCCCACATGCAGATGCTGTGCAGAGCCCCCCGCTGGAGTCCTGCTCAGTCTGGTGAAATCTGCATTTGCTTCACCAGGCTTCCCAGCACCTGCACTGGACACACAGGGGCCTGATGTCATGGGCAGGGGGCGCCTCCTGGCAGGGGCCCAGGCCGCTCCCACCTACCCACACCAGACGGCCACTCTAGGTGAGCTTGCCTCAGGACCACACTGCCTCTGGCCACCACGCCACGGGTGGCCGCACAGTCTGCTCATCAGGCACAAGAGGCATTTTAATAGAGGGCTCGGAGGGACTCAAAAGCTTCAAGGACCTGAAGAAACCTGTCTGGAACTGCACAGTTCACCCCACATCCTGGTAAGGCTGACCTTGACCTGCACGTACGGCGGACAAGGGCTGGACACAAAGAGACCGAAGCCCAGGCAGCACAAGAATCCGCCTCCCGAGGCTCCCTCGTTTGCCTAGCGGAGTCGGGTGTGTGAGCCCACCTGAGACCACCTTCCCTGAGCCCCGTGGCCCGAACAGACTTTGCTCATTTCCTCCTTCAGTCTCCTACTCCTAGGAGAGCGCAAGAGGTTGACTCTGCTGGCTAGACCCTATTTCACATGCCGAAAATGCATGTTTTCTTTTATCGTCCTGATTATTCAATGTTGGGAGGGAAGGGGGCGTCTTCCATACGTGTCCCCTGCATCAATCTCACGGACTTACCTGCTAATATGCCCCTCCCTGCTTGCAAGCCTCCGAAATGTAGCAAAACCCAACGTTAAAAGCACAAGAGGGAAGAGGTGACCGCCTGGAGGGCACAGGTGGCTGAGCATCTGACTCTTGGTCTCGCCTCAGGTCGTGATCTCAGTTGGTGGGTCCGAGCCCCGCATCGGGCTCTGTGCTGACAGCGCGGAGCCTGCTTGGGTTTCTCTCTCTCCCTCTCTCTGCCCCTCCCCTGCTCACTCCCTCTGTCTCTCTCTCGAAATAAATAAACTTGAGAAGAAAAAGCACAAGGGGAAGCTATAAAGGCAGCAGGTCCTGGGCCGGTGATTTACATGGCGGACGGACTACAAGCTCCAGAGTCTCCTCAGTCCCATGGTAGGTTTGCTTCTGTAAATGTCCCGCACCCCAGCCTCCCCCCGGCACACGCCCTTTCCCTAAGTGAGTCCTTCCTGTGTTGCCGTCAATCTTTCCAAGTGTCACACGCCGAACCAGGCGAGCCCACGTCACGTGGACCTTACCTTCTTCATCCAACACAAAACTGGAGGACACTCCGTCGGTGTCGCTTACGGACACGGAGTACGTTCCTAAATCCTCTTTATCCGGCTTTTTGAAGTACAGCTTCGAGCTGAAAGGGAAGAAGCATAGGAAACGTTACCGTTTGTGACGGTCCCCCGGAGTCCCAGCGGCCAGCTCCAAAGCGGACTTACTGGTCTCCCACCGTCTCGATCCTGAACTTCCCGTCGTCTCCAACCTCCTCGTAGGCTTTGCACCAAGTGAACTGGGAGGCGTCTGTCATTTCTTGGCAGTCAAAGCTCAGGTAGATGTTTCCTTCCTCGTCCACACCCGCACTGATCTCCTTCGTGCCTGAAGGGCGAGGACACAACTAGACGCCTTAGGATTCTTTTTTTGGAGGGGTGGCTCCTTTTACCCCGACTCATCAGGTTGCTCTCCACGGTCACCGAGGACGCTGAGTCGGACCCGTCGGAGGGCAAACCACGCGGGAGCAGAGGGCAGAGCGCGCTGGGCGTTCCGTCCATCCCCCTCTCTGCGTCCAGTCCCGCCGTGGAGAGCGTGTCGGCCAGGAAGACCCTTCCTCTCTCAGATCTGGCCCCTCACCCCTGCTAGGGGCCCAGGCAGCCGTGGGCACACACGGGCCCCCCTCTCTGCTCTCCTTCCCTGAGGGGCAGTGGGGGGGGGGACTTCTGGCTACTCTGGGAGCAGGTGGACACCCGGCCCATCGCAGGCCAGTCCGAGTCGGCCCCTCGGGAACCAGGGACACGTCAGTCTGGGCAGGTACGAATAGATCACCGGTTTCCGAGAAGACAGAGAGGCACGGAACGCCGGGTGGCAGAAGGAAATGAAGCCAGCCCCAGGGAGGGGAACCGCCGACCCCCCTGGCTGCGGCTCGAGCACACTCCTTCCCCACGTGCCCTGTGCGCCGACCTCGTCCTCAGAGGTCACCTCCACGGGGCTTTGGCTACTTGGAACCACGAGCAGTACCAACGGCTTCGTGAGCTCCTGGTCCAGAGGCAGCAGTGAAACGAAGACCACCGTCATCCCCGCCGGTTGCGGTCCTCCTCCACGTAAAGCTGCCACTAGCTCTGCCACGTGGCCTGGGGCACCCCACCCTGACCCGAGGGTCTGCCAGGGCACGGGGCTGGCTGGACACACGCGCTCCCGTCTGCCGCTCAGCTGCTCCAGCATTGCGACGGGACCCAGCCGTCGCGCGCTCCCACGGACACAGAGCGCGCGCCCCTCCTCCCGCAGCCCGGCCA
Source organism: Panthera tigris (assembly GCF_018350195.1). Taxonomy (NCBI): domain Eukaryota; kingdom Metazoa; phylum Chordata; class Mammalia; order Carnivora; family Felidae; genus Panthera; species Panthera tigris. Next base: position 1,983,133 of record NC_056663.1, on the reverse strand, counting down.
CCGCCTCGCGTCGCTACGCGCCCCAGTCTCACCTGGTCTGGCCTCCACCAGCACCGGCTCAGACGTGTCCGACGGCCTTCCCACCCCACTGGCGTTCACGGCCCGGACCCTGAAGACATAGGTCTTACCCTGGTGCAGGTTACAGACCTTGGGAAGACAGAGAAAATACCCCATGTCAGTCGACAAATGACACAGACTTTATACTTTTCACATGTTACCGTGAACCTGCTTTTTAAAAAAGCAATTCATTTTCCAGCTAGAACGGCTGCACGCAAGGATCAAGGAAGGCCAGAGGTGAGACAGGCTGACGATCACTCCCAGCCTTACTTTGCAAGAGCAAACACTCACTCTTCAATGTTGCTACGTTGTTTCTTTTTTCTCTGCATGTTTCAAAGCAGAATTAAAATCACACCTCCAGTTTGCAACCTGAGGTTCATACTTAACACGATTCTATGGGACGAAATATTATTTTCACGGTGAGGGCTAACTGCGCAAGATATCCCATCATTTGGAGGCATGAAGATTAAATCATTTTCCTTTCGCACATACGGAGGTAATGCGTACCGCAATCCGCACTGGTAAGTAAAGTATACCTAAGTCATTTGTTTTGCTAGATCCTTAGAAGCTGATCGGTTCATTCAGAAGAACCCGATCCTGTTTTACACTGTTGGCTTGCTTCCCAGAGGCTGATGCCGATTTACGTGTCTGAAGGTGCAGCCGGGGACACAACTCAGGTGTGGTCTTTACGTACAGGCGTGTACGTGCCACGCCACGGAGACCCCGGTCAAGCGACGAAAACCCCTGGGTGAGGGCAGCTGGGGAACAAACCAGCCAGGTGGCCTCCTGCTCCAAAGACCAGGGTCACAACTGCCCCCAGTGACGGGCAAACCGTAGGTGCTAAAAATAGAAACATGTGGAGCAGGAACAGTGCAATCTTGTTAAATGTACTAAAGCTGTGCGTGTCTCGGGCAGAGTCTGTGAGCGATCCTGAATTATTCGGACAAACTCCAAGGCCTGGAGCGCAAAAAACCAGTAGTGGAGACCGTGCACGGTGGCACCGAGCTATGCGGGCGGCCGCCTGGTGGCTCGGAGCCCGTCCGCAGCGGGACCAAAGTCACCCTCCCCGCGAGGCAGCGAGCGAGCGGAGGAACACGGTCACCTTTAAGTAACGGTTGGCGGTTGCTGCCTCGTTCACGGTGCTCCATTCTCCAGAATCTTCCTCCTTATAGTCCACAAAATACCCAGAAATGGGGCTGTTGCCCGTGTACATGGGCGCCTTCCAGAGCATGACCAGCGACGTGTCCCTGACCTCACAGAACGTCAGATCATAGGCAGGACCTGCAAAGTGGAACATACCCCATGCCCATGCACGCACACGCCGGCCGCACAGCACAGCCGCCGCCCCGGGGAAACACTACTTTTTCACACCACGGTCATCGCTAATCTGCCTACTGAATGTCTCTATCGGCGTTTGTCCGAGAACGTCCGGGAGGAGCGTGGAGGGGGGAGTGGGGGCGTCCGGCCGGCCCCACAGCCGCGCATGGGGCACGGGGGGCACTGCGGCCACCCTCGCGATGGCTCATGAGCCCACATCGCTGCTCAGGACCAGCAGCCTGTCTCACAGACAGAGCAGGTACACGCAGGTGGGGCACGCGTGTTACCCACACCCACGCAGGAAACCTGTCCGCCGCAGCGCCCGCCCCCTGGCCAGCCCCATGCATGCGCAGGGCACTCGGGGCCCCAGAGGGGACTCGTACCAGGCTCAGGCATGGTCCACGCCTCACACTTGAAGAGCTCGCTGGGGTCCGACGACTGCCCGATCCCCGCCAGGTTGACGGCCGCGATTTTGAACTCATAGAGTGAGCCTTCTGTCAAGCCATCCACCTACGCGGATTATTCAAGTTAACGCATGAAATAAGCGTTGTGTTGCAGTCCGTTCACGACTGACTCACGAATGAACCCCGAGGGAGGGTCCACGTCGGTAAACTGTGCAGTGAGGTCAGGGAGGGCTGCGGATGCCCCTGCCGCATGTGGCCGCTCCAGGGGACCTCACCCGCTTTGCCCTGTTCCTTCCTTGCATAACCTTGCCTACAGGGGCGGCGTGATGACCCCCCCCCCCCACCGGCAGATAGGGCTCCGGGGGCTTGGAGACACGAAGGCACAGAGGCAAGTGAACAGCAGAGCAGAGGGGCCTGCCCTCAAGCCCCCGTCCCTTCTGTGAACGCTGGCACATTGGCCGCCACGGGTTGGGGACCCGAGGCCTCCCTGCCAGACCAGGTCCTCACTCTGTGACACCGCGCAATCCGTCACCGTCCCCAGCACACCGGCTGGAGGCCCTTCGGTCGGGACCTCAGCCACACGAGGGTCTGTACCCAAACGTGAGGTGAAGGCCTTGACTAGGACCCTTAGCGCTGCCTGGCAGTTTCCAGACAATACTGTCTCTAAAAACAGATGACCTGCAAAGCGAGTGCGTTTCAAGTTCAACGGCCTCGGGCGCCTGGGTGGCTCAGTTGGTGAAGCGGCCGACTTCAGCTCAGGTCACGACCTTGCGGTCCGTGAGTTCGAGCCCCACGTCGGGCTCTGTGCTGCCAGCTCAGAGCCTGGAGCCTGCCTTGGATTCTGGGTCTCTGTCTCTCTCTGCCCCCACCCACCTGCTCATTATTGTCTCTCTCTCTCTCTCTCTCTCTCTCTCTCTCTCTCTCTCTCTCTCTCCCTCTCTCTCTCTCTCTCTCAAAGGTAAATAAACATTAAAAAAATTTTTTTAAGTAAATGCTTTTCTCATACACACGTGAACACACATGCACACACATGTGTGCACTCATACCCATTCACAAATACACGTACACATTCATATGCTCACGTGCACACACAGGCACATGTGTGCATGCTCACATGTGTTTGCACTGTGCACACACGTTCACACACACAAGCCTGTGACCTACACTGTGCGAACGAGGAGTGGGAATGTCAGAGGTCAGAAGAGAAAGCCCACGGGCTGCTGAGGGTTTGTGTCTGGATTCGGTCCTGGATCTTCCTTCCTCCAAACCCACGTCCTTCCCACTCTCTCCGCTCGGACAGAATAGGCGTTTGGACAAGTGATTCCCTCGGGGGCGGGCATGCAGCCTTGCTCAGGAAAACCGCGACAAAGAAGCCGGGGGGGGGGGGGGGGGGGGGCAGGGGGACTCCCTGACTGACACCTGCTGGGCGCAAACCTCACATCCCCGCGGCCGCTCACTGCGACAAGCTCGGGGCCTGGAGCCGGCCGCGGCGGTGTCCCTGACCCCCCCCTCCCCCGCCCGCCCCCTTGCCTCTCCACCTGCTTCTGCTTCACAGGACAAAATGCTTCCTAAGGCCCAGTTCTAGAGATACAGGATCCCAGGAGACTGCGAACTTTTCTTAACCCGCTTTTGCTTCCGTGTCACGTGATCTAGTGTCTGAGTCGCCGAAGGAAGGACTCTGCCCGGGACACGAAAGCAGAGCGGAGACCAGTGAACCCAGAAGAACCAACCGTCAGGATCCTCTCCTTCACAGGCGAAGAGTTGACCTCATGCCAGTTCTTATGCTGAGCCTCGCGCTTGTCTATGTAGTAACCCAGGATGGGGGCCCCGCCGCTGAACCTGGGCACCTTCCAGCCCAGCGTCATGGAGTGGCCGTCGCAGTTCAGAAGCGTGACCCCGTACGGATGCGAGGGGACAGCTGCAGGGACACAGGGTGGGAGGGTTACCCCAGAGTCGGCCTGGGCACCCCCTGCCCCGCGGGGCGGCTCCTGCACTGGGGTAAGGGCGGGCAGGCAGCAGTTGGGGGGGTGGCGCCCAGACTCGACCCATCTTTGTGTGTTTTCATCTCTTCCTTTGAAGAGAGGACGCGTCCGTCGTATGTATTTATTGCTATTTCTAAACACATCCCCCAATAAATAACACAGGCACACAGACATCTTCCAATATTTCAATAATACAAGGGCGATAAATTATTGAAATCTGACCCAGATGGCTGAAATATGAGATTCCTCCCCCTCCTCTGGGGAAAGCCTCGAGGAGCCGTCTCATCACATCCATGAACGACACCTGTGCCCCCCGTGACCAGAGATGATGAACCTTACAGACGCCAGAATCACTCAAGTGAGCACGAATTTGTATTTCCCTTCTGAACCCATTTGGAAATGGACCATCTTTTCCTACCGGGTTGAAGAGGGACACGTCTCTGCTCCCCCACCCCCAACTCTGGGTGACCTACGCCCAGCCGTCCTCTGTCACCTGAGACACAGGTGACCCGGGAAAGATCCGTTCTCATCACAGAATAAAAATGTAGATGATTGCTTTTCGTTTAGTAGAAAGGACTCGAAGAGGAAAATGGTAACGTTTGGAAGTCCTTCCCGGGAAAAACTGACAGATTAGAATAGTGACCTTAAAACGAAAGAATAACTGATTTTTTTCTTTTTTTTTTTTTTTTTTTTCTCTATTTCCTACCTAAGTGTTATCGGACCCGACATTCCTCGGAAATTCCGTAACACTGTGTATCGTCAGAAATCGTAAGTGAGCCCGCGGGTTACTCACTGAGAGCGGCCTGGACCTTGATGACGTCCGACTCCTGAGAGTTTTCACTTGTGCCGACGGCATTCACCGCCTTCACCCGGAACACGTACTGCTCACCGGTGGTCAGGCCGTGCACCACGAACCTGAGGGAGACACCAGTCAGGGGCACGACTACGTGGCTGAACCGTTTTTCTCTCTCCCGCAGCACGAGTACAAATCGTGGGGGACACGCCAACGTTTTGTTGAGTTTTGTTGACACGCCAATGTTACTCTGAGTCAACTTGTGTGCGCATGGCATACATGGGTTCACGCTGGCAGTTTTAGCTTTCTGATGCAAACCAGCACGCGGGGTCAGGAAGGAAGGCGGCGTGACGCCTCGCTACGCCAGGAGCTGGAGGGGCACAGGTCTGGGGGCACAGAAAGCAAGCCCCTCAGATCCTAAGCGCCCCTCTTCCTCTGTGTCGCCCACGTGCCCTGCACCCCCCCTCCCCTTCGCTTCCCCAGTTACCAGGTTCTGTCTGAATCACACATCTATCACGAAACAGCATTCAAGTCCTCATCTAAAAGAACCCACGTGTGGAAGGCTTAGAAGCAGAAGCGTTCCGGACACGGAAGGGACCCTAGTCAGACGAGGCTCGAACACCGGCCTCCACACTCAACAGATTTGGGCCCCTAGTCACGTGCCTCCCCCTTGGTGAGGCTGCTAGCCCATCTGTGCAATGGGACATCGGCCCCCTCCTCCAGCACCCCTGGCAAGTGTCACCCGGGAAACGGCACGGGAGGATCTGGGTCGCCCCGCACAGGCCGGCGCTCTGCCCGGTCCGTGTAAGCGGTCACCGCTGGCCTCACCGGGCCTGTGAACGTGCTGTGACCTTCTACAAAACTCCGGCCTGAGAATGCTATTTTCACTTCTTTGTTCTGAGATCTCTTTCTGCATTTGCCGCCCATGAACTCTAAATAACATCTAACCAATGCTCTCAGTCGCATCTCTTCTTTCGCAGCCACGGCCTTTTCCAATTTATTACTTTCTTAAGAAGACTGAAACAGGAAAGATGGCTGAGCCATCACTGACCGCCCGTCCATGGTGCAGAGCCAGACAGCTGCCTCTGTTTTCTGGAGAAGCACATCCTGGAGAGGGCCTAACAGGGTCTGACATTCTGCACCCTTGGCAGGAAAGGGGAGTGCATCGATGCCGGAGTGAAGACGCTCCCTCCCACGGCAGGAGGGGCCCAGGTCCCCTGCACCAGAGATGGGACGTCCCCCGGCTTTGTCTCAATCGGTGGTAGAGTGCGGGCTCTCACTTACGCGAATGAAGCAATTTTAAAAGTTCAAAAAATCAACACAGAAAAATAAAACACCTCTCAGGTCGCGGTTGTGACTGTAACTTTCCCGCTGGAAGGGAAGCCTTAACTGCTCCCGTGTCGGGAGAGTCAAGGTTCTGGAGCCTCCTCTGTCATGAACACACTAATCGTTTCAGGCACGAGCCTGGGGACCCGAGCAGCCTGTCAGCTCTGGAGTCCTGCGCCCCTTACGTGGGCATAAGAAACAGACCTTTGTGTAGAGGCTCACGGGCGTGGGCGCCACGGCGTGGACCGCTCTGAGCCTGAGCGGCTCCTGTCTGGTTTTGCGCCTCCTACTCTGTCCCCTCACACGGCAGTTCTGGGACCCCCACAGGGCCACACCTGTTGTAGCCAATGGGCTTGTGATTGCACGGCTCCCAGACGTTGGACCCCGCCACGGAGCAGTCTACGTAGTAGCCGAGGAGATCGTCTTCCTGCTTGGGTCTGTCCCACCGCACAACCACCGACGTCTTCGTGTTCCGCGACGCCAGCACCCGGCCAGGGGCAGAAGGCACGGCTGTGTAGGGGAGACACGGTGACAGACGGGACACGGTATCAGAGTTTTGGAAGCTGTACCACAGACCCTCGAGCCCTTGTGTCCACAGGGAAGGACGACCTGAAATCTGCACATGGAGGGAAGTGGAGGGCAGGCTGCCACCCGGGGAGCCAGAAGGTGCCGGACCTTCCTCCGTCCTCCCAAGTCCTACCTGATTCACAAAGGAATTACAACCACCGAATCTCCCATACCCCCACCAGAAAAGTTGAAAATCACGTTCAGGGGCGCCTGGGGGGCTTAACCGGTTGAGTGTCCAACTCTTGGTTTCAGCTCAGGTCATGATCTCACAGTTCATGAGATTGAGCCCCACATGAGGCTTTGTGCTGACAGCGCTGAGCCTGCTTGGGATTCTCTGTTTCCCTCTCTGCCCCTCCCTGCTGGTTCTCATTCTCTCTCTCTCTCTCTCAATAAATAAAACTTAAAAAAATAAAAAATAAATAAAAAGCATATTCTGATGACACACACACTTTGGCTAACAGGGTAGTTAACAATTTCCAGAGGGTGAAATGACTGATTTTAAGAAAATAAGACACATTTCTATCAGATTGATCAGAAACTTGACGGGATTCCAAATCTAATCGTGATTAGACCATAATTTTTTCTCACTGGTGCAATTCAGAATTTCTGTAACTCCTACTTGACATATTCCAAGAGGGAACTTGAAGCCATACGGGCAAGGAGTTCCGGTGTGTTCAGGGTTTTTAAAAAGGTGGCCAGTGCCTAAAAATATTTCTAACCCATTTATTAGTTCGATGAAAATAAGATGGAGGGACACCTGGGCAGCTCAGTCGGTTAAGCATCCAACTCTTGACTTTGGCTCAGGTCATGATCTCATAGTTTAGGAGTTCGAGCCCCAAATCGGGCTCTGCGCTGACAGCACAGAGCCTGCTTGGGATTCTCTCTTTCCCTCTCTCTCTGCCCCTCCCCTGCTCACAAGCTCTCTTTCAGTCTCTCAAAATAAATAAGTAAACTTAAAATAAGACAGAACTTTGGAGAAATGTTGAGTACCAACCAACACAGGGCAAAGAGATCTCCGTCTCCTGTAAAATGAAATTTTAAGACAGCTTGAATTTTAACTCCCATACAACATGAATTGTCTTTTTCAACACAACATGATGGCCTCTGATGTCAGTGACTCAGGGCCTGTCCCCAGCTGTGGTCACGCACGGACATGACCGTACTCACCAATCATATCCTGGGCCTGAATGGGGGCAGTGATCTCCGATGGTTCGCTCAGGCCATGTTTGTTGGCTGACAAAACCCGGAACACGTATGGCTTCCCTTCAGCAAGGTCAAAGACGGCGTAGCGAGGGGACCGCACGGCCGTCTGGGCGTTGACCCGCTGCCAGCTCCCGCTCCCGACCACCGACTGTGAAGAGACATGGGATTCGCCAAAGGAAGCCAAGAACGGCCCAAACACGTGCTGAAGGAACCATTCTGCTTTAGCTAGCCAAACTAAACTCTAGGGACGTCCGGGGGTAGGGCGCGTCCTGGGCCATCAGTAAACCTTTCCTGAATCACGCGAAAAGGGAATTCAACTGGGAAAAGTAGGTAAGAAATTACCCCAAGTTGGAAATGCTCAGCAGTAAAAAGTTTTACGTGAAAGCAAATAAACTTCAAGGAATTAACACATAGGTTGTAGTTTTAGTAAAGTGGAATGAACTGTAAAGAATGAAAGATAAGATATTCATAAAATTCTATCGTAACTCGACTGGTCACATTTCAATTTAAAACGTACAGTATTTTGCGACTATTATCGTAGTAACAGCAATCTACCTAACCAGCAGCAACGTAAGACGCGCTATGATACATCCGTACATTGGAGAACGTAGTCACTTAGGCTACCTTATAAAGATCCTCAATCAGAGGAGAGCGACTGTTTTGCTAAATGTAACACAGGATGCCAACTGTACCGATGACATATAAAGTATACAAAAGACTATAGAGAAAAAGACTCTTAATATATGTATCATACATTCATCATGACTATTTCAGGGGTGCCCGGGGGGCTCTGTCAATTAAGTGTCCAACTTCGGCTCAGGTCATGATCTCGTGGTCTATGAGTCCGAGCCCTGTATCAGGCTCTGTGCTGACAGCTCAGAGCCTGGAGCCTGCATCGGATTCTGTGTCTCCCTCTCTGCCCTTCCCCACTCACTCTCTCCCTCCTTCTCTCCCTCTCTCTCTCTCTCTCTTTCTCAAAAATAAATACTTTTTAAAGCATAATGACTATTTCACATGATGGAGTTATCAGTGATTTTCATTTTATTCTATATAATGTCTCTGGATTTCCCAAACTTTCTATACTGCAGGTTTCGTTTTTATCATTTGATTTTCTCATCACTGATAATTATTTTTTTAAACTTCAGTTACAAGTTTGACTTGTTTCCTAAAGAGAAAGATCCCCCTTCCTGAAGGGATCCTGAGGCAGCAAAAGCACGTGCACGGTGACCCTTGGAAAGGCTCCCAAGAACAGTGAAAGCGTTTCAAATGACCCCGGGCTTCTAGAAGTCAGAGTCACATTGAAAGCTGTCTCTCGTTTCAGCAGGAGCGAAGTCACCGTCTAGGGGCTGGTGCAGGCACCCGCAGTCGGAGGCCCCCACGCGCCCCCCGTCTGACACTCAGCTGGGGCCGAGCAGAGAGGAGGAGCCTCGCGTTGGAGGAATGACGACAGGGAGGAGGGAGGAAATACAAGGGGCTTACTGCCAAGCTTCTAGAAGCCCAAGAAAGGCTCGGGAGCCAGAGCTAAGTCGGGAGCTGCTCATCCTCCGGTGGAGGCTGGAAGGACGCGTGCAGGTCCCCGTGCCCGGAGCAGGGCCCCCAGGGCATGCGTCTGGAGCTTCACCTCAGGCAAACTAGCCACTGAAGCGGCCACTAGCCGCTGAACCATGGGCGTCACAAATGACCGGCCACTAGCCACTGAACCACGGGCGTCAACACGGAGGGAATGGGCTGGGAACCACGGGGATCAACACGGAGGGAACGGCCCGGAAGCCGTCCAGGAGCTACCCAGCAGAGGCGCAATGGCGCTGAAACTCCGCTCCGGGTGATGCGGCAGGCCATCCGCTGGGCGTCTGGGTGCCGGGCTCCCGCCCCCCACTCTTGGTGTCAGCATAAAGCGGGAAAGAGGAATCCGTATTCCTGCGCTTCCTTCCGGGCCTTGACAGGAATGAAGTCACCACAAGACCACCGCAGACGGGCTGGGGGCGGACCGCCCGCCAGGAGCCCACACTCGGCGTGGCCCAGCTCCGGCCCCTCCCGGGGGCCTCACGCTGCTCCCCGGGCCCCCGGCGCACGCCGCCGGGCCCTGAACACTTCGCCCTGCAGCACTGCAGGGTCAGCCGCCACGTAAGGCAGCCCCGCAGACCAGCGGTGAGGGCCACGGGGTCCGTCCACGCCCTGGAGGCTGAAATAGCGCTCACTTCATTCCCGCGTCTGCTTCCTCTAGTTGTACCGTGCGCCGCTCCTGTGCCGCACGCACCTGTTACTTGTTCTGTCCCGTGTGTGTGCCATAAACGGCACGCTCCACACCACACTGTGGCGTAAGTGGAGGGTCACAAAACCAGCCACGGGATCTGGACCACAGCGATTTTTCTCAGTATGGCCCACAGCCCACTAGCAGGTCACTGAGCCCGTGAAGGGGTCGAAAGCTGTGTCCAGCGCTACGGGACAGACCAAAGTCGGAGCGCATCATAGCATGCGGTAAGGATGTCGCGGTTTGGGAGTCGTTGGTTAGACATGTGCACGTGTGTGTGCGACTGTGTGTGCATGTGTGCAAGTGCATGCATGTGTGCACGTGTGGGCCTGTGTGTGTATGAGTGTGTGCATGTGCATATGTGTGCATGTATGAGTGTGTGCATGTGTGTGACTGTGTGCGCATGCATGCAAGTGCATGCAGGTGTCCACGTGTGGGCATGTGTGTGCGTGTATGTGTGCGCATGTGCCCGTGTGCATGTATGAGTGTCTGCGCATGTGTGTCTGAGTGTGTGCATGTGTGTGCCTATGTGTGCTTGTGTACATGTATGAGTGTGTACGTGTGTGTGCATGTATGTGTGTTCGTGTGTGTGCAAATGTGTGCGTGTGTGTGCTTGTGCACATGTATGAGTGTGCGTGCATATGCGTATGGGTGTATGCATTTGTGCATGTGTGTGCACATTTATGAGTGTGTGCATACGTGTATGAGTGTGTGCTCACGTGTGTGCATGTTTGTATGAGTGTGTGCGCACGTGTGTGCATATGTGTGTGAGTGTGTATGGGTGTGTGCATGTGCATATGTCTGTGCATTTATGAGTGTGTGTGTGCGTGTGCAGGGCTGCAATACACAGCTACTTCTCTCTGCGTCCAGACCTAGAGCCCTCCGGCCAAGAACCGGCTCTCCCCGCCAGCTGCAGTGTGAATCCCTGTACAAGACCGCCACCAAGTGGCCACGCGACCTCTGAACAAACGCAGAGCAGCAGCAAACGACCCTCCTGCCCAGGTCTCACTCGTCCTCGAGACGTGGGAGCTAGACTGCGTCGGCAGGAAGAAAACATACGGATCCCCCATTTCGGTGCCTTGGTGGGGGTGGGGCCGCTCGCTCACAGGAAGGCAGCAAACCCAGACCCAGGACGCAGTCCCCGGATTCCCACTCGCACGGCCGGGCTGGCCACATACTCATAGCACAGCCGGCTCCCTCAGAGCGCAACCCACTGAACGGCACAATGTGAGGGTTTACAACACACGGTACCTTCTCGATGAAATACATCAGCGGCTCCTTGCCGCGGGGAGCAGGCGGGTCCCAGCTGAGGACCACATACGTCCTGCTGATCTCTGAGGCGTGCACGTTGGTGGGCGGCCCTGGGACCTGCACGTCGCCTGCAGGAGTGATGAACTCAGTTAGTGCTGGGTGTGCCCCAGGTCCCCCCGTTCGCCGGAGCCCATCGTGGGAGCGCGGTCCCCGGGGTACGTTCCCAGGCACCAAAGATCTGCCCTACCAGTGACGTCCTCTGCTTCGCTTCTATTTGGGGACGGTAAGCAAACTATTTTTCCCAGCCAAGTCTAATGCACTGCTTAAGATCACCTAATTAGTTTTGTTTCTGACATAAGCCAGCTCATTAAAAAAAAAAAAAGAACCTAATCCAAAAATCTTCCAGAGTTCCGCTGGAAGGGGAGGCAGGAAGATCCACCCGGAAGAAATAGAGGGCTTAACCACAGTGGAGCTTTCGAGGTGCCAGGAACCCGTGCAGAGGAGGTGCTCGCGGTCTGTGTTCCGCGATACGGAAGCCTTCCGGAAGGGGATTACCCTCGCTCTGCTGGTCCTCTGGGTTATTTTCCTCGTACTGCTCGCCCTCACAGCCCTGGATCTGTACACCGACCTTCTATAGCCCGTCGTTCTTCCCTCCCTAGGGGGGCCTGGGCCACATTCACAAGCACTGGAACCTATACCCACAGGTTTAAAATCCTGGAGTGATACCAATAAGCCTCTTGCAAATAACTAGTTTGGAACATTTGTGATCGGAGGGGTCTGCTGTGCCTGGCTTGTGACACACCCCTTGCTTTAACACACGTGAAGGTGTCGGGGGCGTTATATCTGGAGAGAGCTTTTCATGAGATGTGGAGGTTTTCCAGACCCACAATCTCTGTAGCTGTGATACAAAATGTTATGAGCTTCCGATTAGATTAGCACATGATTAAACCGGTTTGAACGTCCCCAGGACACGTCTGAGCCCTTCTCCATATCCCATTGCGCCCTGGGGACTGTGCAGCCGGCAAGGAACTGAACCACCGCATGGAGACGGGACAAACAAGACTGGGTCTGGTTTCCCAGGAGTCCTGTTACACATTTTACAGGCCACTCGGCACAGAAGGGTGTCGTGGCCTGATCTAGGAGCTTCCTGGCAAGGGGCTTGGATTCAAACAAGGACTCAGGGAGTCTCTCCAGGAAAGTGCCCAGTAAGGCCGGGTGGAGCGGGGCCCCCGGACACCCGACGGGACCCACGCACTGCGTCCCCTCCTGAAGAGATCCGGACACAGCCCTGACGGGAGAAGATACAGGAACCTCCCCCTCGGGTGACACGTGCCGAGCCCCCAGGGCTGCAGCCTGGTTTATGCTTTATGCCCAAGGTGCCGCAGGACGTGGGAGGCAAACCCAGGGAACAGAGGGCGGCAAGGCAGGTGGTGAAGGCAGTAAGGACGTGTGAGTGCCCGCTCACAGAGCTGCCGTCCACGTGCTTTCAGGTCTGAGCGTGTCACTGTCCTCAGACCCCGCACAGAGCCGCCAGGCCCAGAGAAAACGGAGCAGGAAGCATCTCGTCCGATGCTGGGGGAGAAGGAAGAGTCCCCGTTTGTGTCAGCAGGGGACCCCTGGCTGGGGCGAGATGCTTGGGTCCCAGAGCCTTTCGGCGTCAGGCCGACCCGCAGCGGCGGGAGCCTCGGGGATGTGCTGTTGGCATCAGCCACGGACAGCAGAGGGGGGCCAGGGAGGGGGACAAGGAGAGGCCACGGGCAGAACCCACCTCTGTTACCCACACTCCCAACAGCCGAGAGGAGGGCGCAGAGAGAAGCAAACGAAAGCAAACGGAGAGGACAGAGAACTCCAAGTGCGTTACCAGGTTACCCTGGGGTGTCCCCGTGCCCGGGGCTGCGCATCTCTGGAGCCCACGGCGCTCCCGCATGACTGCAGGTCAGCAAGCTGGGACGCTCTCCCAGGACCCGGCTCGCAGCGGTGGGACGGGGGCCCAGGCCCTGGTCTCCCGATCACAAATCCTGCACTTGGTTCTCTCCACCCCGGGAGACTGCAACCCCCACAGGCTGCCCAGACGTCCCCTCCAAGTCAGTGAAACCCGAGCTTCATCCCCGGGATGACAGAGCCCGAGAGACGGTGCACGTGTTCAGAGCACACGGTGCCTTCGCCCCGGACGCCGGGTGTGCAGTTAGCGGAAGGCAAGCCATCTGCCTGGGCTGCGAGGCCTGTGGGCCCTTCCCAGAACGGACTGTGTGCCTTGAGAGCGAGCAAGTCAGGAAAGGTTGGAAAGCTGGGCGACATTCAGAGAGGGGCACTGACCGTAATTAACACGTTTGCAAGGGGGGTGCCGGGGTGCCTTCTCTGACCCGCCTGCCCCTGACCTCGGACAATGTGCGGCCGCACCCCGGAGAGCTGGCGCCCGCTGGCTGGACTCCGGGAGTACCATGGCCCGTCTGAGCGTCTCAGCCCCTGGCCCGCGTGGCCAGACACAAACAGAGCCTCAGGAACACCGGCCACAGTCTGGATATAACACAGCCATGTTCAAGAGTGCATCACACAAAATGAAGGCACCTGCCTTCTTAAGAAAGGAAGCATGAGAAGCAGGAAAAGTGGGGTCTGTGACGTCACTCCAGTTGGAAATAAGATGCATTGCGTCTGTAACTCCCATTTTATCAGCCGGAAAACAAAGTCTCTTACGTTGTGTTATTTCTTTGGCACTTAATAGCTGGCCGTTTACACCCAACACGTCCGTATCTATGTGTGAAAAGGCAGATGTTCTCTGCAGACGGGCACGGGTCCTGCCACGGGAAGGTTTATTATATTATTTCTTACTGCCATCGCTTTGCATGGTGACCTTCACGTAATGCAAATTTCACCAATAGGCGTGGGGAGCAGCCAACGCCTCCTCGTGTGGGGTAATTTTATGTGAATTCCTACACACCCACTCAGGTTGGCTCAGATGGTTCTCTCGTCGCTTACCCCAGACGCGAACAAAAGAACTTCCTTTTCCTCGCGTCTGTCAAAAGCGCCTACGTTACCCAGGCTGGGGTGCTGCCGGAACCCCTCCTCCACTCTTAGCAGGACCAGATTTTACTTGTTCAAAGAGCGACGTTTCCATCGGGTATTTATGAAGCCACAGTAAGTCAACCTTCCCTAAGTTGTTTTTCTTTCGTCACCGCTTTCCTGGGCATCTCCCCCCATCTCTGAGAATGTCTGGCAGTGGAGGTCTCATCTAAGCCGTCAGATGTTCCCGTGGGGCTCAGCCAGGACTCTTAAAGGCGTCCCTCTGGATGCTGGGTGTTGAGATACTAGAGAAAAACCATTTTAGGTGCAGAAGACTGCAAGCCTGGAGACCATCTGGGGGCAAGTATGGAAATCAACGAAGGACCCCTCAGTCCGCGGCTCCCTGAGGACAGAGCTTGGACCACAGCGATTTCAAAGGAGAGCCTGCTCCGAAGTACGTGTCCTGAGGCTCCAAACTCAACTTGCTTCGTTTTTAAGTTTTTCATTGTTCTCTATGAACTGTCCTTGTAAGTCCACGTAAGATCTTTGGCTTTCTGATTCACAGTGCCAGGTTCCCCTCCTTAATAAATTCATCCTCCTCCCTGTCTCTGAGAGAACTATCTAGGAGAAGGGTTCATAAAATCCAGTATAAATCAGGGAAATGCAAACTTTCAGACCAGGGATACCGACTGCAAGAACTCACTCCATTTCGGTTACAATGCTGGAAATACAATCTTGGCTTAAAAGGAAAAACTAAAATAGTCCTCCACTAACGGAGTCTGAGAGAAGGGGCCCCAGCCTCAGCCAGTGATCAAGGCTCAGATTCAGTTTGATCTTCTCTGCACGCCCCCAGGAGAACGCCGTAGTGAACCCTACATGGAAGCAATGAGGCCCCGTGAGGACCCCTGGATTCTAATCCTCTCCTCGCTCTGCCCTGCTTGTGCTTCCTGACTTCTACAGGCCGTAAGCACGCAGGCCTGACCCGCGGGTTTTACGTTTACGTGTGAAGCCTGTGCTGACCAGCTGATCACGCTCTACTTGCCACCCTGAATCCCCAGCTGAGCCAAAGTGGTGAGAGGCCACTTACCCTCAAGGTCGTCCTGATACATTACGACTTCTTTATCCCCCTCCAAATGGACCGCTGCAGAGAGAAAGGTTGGTGCTCAATTTGGCATCCAATGGTTTCCTGAAGAAAGCCCAGCTTCCCTAACCGAGCGTGGGATCCAAATCACCTCCGCGTTATGATTACAGCATACTCCCGACTCTACAGGAATCAGCGTAGGTATTCCGAACAGGCTTAAGAGTTAGTGCTTCCCAGATCTTTGTACCAGATCAGAAAGACCGGGGAGGGGGGGCGGGGAGGGTAAGGAACACGTACGGGCTCACTTAAAACCACGATTGAGGGGCCCACCGTCCCATCCCTTTCGGGAATCTGGGTCGTGGGAAATTAAACTTCGGAAACAGAGCGGCCTGGTCTCAAAGCCTTCTGAGTCTTAGCATGTGTTGAGATCGCATCACCAACGGACTAAGAAAAGGCTAATTCTGAACCCAGAGATCTGGATTCCAGTGGAGGGGCATGAGGACGGCAGTGTGCATTCGTGGTGAAGCACACGCACCCACCCGGCCGCCCCACCCCTAACACGGCCCCGGTGGACACACGGGCACCACGAAATATCACCGCCCCACGCTCGGCCCCAGGAGACGTTCTTAAGGCTCACATACAGCTGAGCACAGAAGACAACGTCCCAAGTTTCCAAGACACGACTGGAGCCTGAAATCTGCACGGCCTACCTTGTAACCTCCTGAGGTCTACGGGGTCAAGGGCAGCCACAGCCTCGGAGACTCTGGAAGGCCTGCTGATGCCCGCGCTGTTGACTGCCCTCACGCGGAATATGTAAGACCTCCCTTCAAAAAGGCCTGTCACGGGGTATTTGCAGATTTTCACAGGTGAGTCATTGCACTGAACCCAATTGTCTGTCCCCACTTCGCATCTGTGAATTACAAAAAGAGTAGAGAATAACAAATACATCAGCCTAGTAAATTCACTCAGGTCTATACATCTATTCTACACACACGTGATGTATATAGGACAACTGTAACAGGAAAAGACCTTGCGTTGGTAGAAACCGATGCTGGTGAAGTACTGATTTATGTTCAAAAGTAGTACAAATAAACCATAAAAGACAAAGCTACTTAGGAAATGTGAAATATATTTATATATTTAAAAGCTTGATGACTTACAGCTTGAAAATCAGTTCCTGCCTTCAACCACATTTAGGCAAAATGACCTCCAAAGGTCATTCGAGGCGTATCCTTGATAGTCCTTTTTCCGACACATGTGGCGAAATCACAGGGTGCCCTAAGCTCCCCAGCATGCCCAATGCCAGGGTGCAGGGGAGTGCCCCGCTGCCCGTCCCCCACACGCCTCCCACCCTACTGAGCCCCAGAAGTGAACGGTCTCCAGCCCGCTGGCTCAGTCTCTCCCGATGCCAGAAATACGTGTCTTTCAAGCACGTCTCGTGTGGAATTTGGAAGTCTTTTGAAAACAGTTAAGTGCTGACCAGACACCTGGAAAGGCAGAAGAGATCGGCCTCCATTTTTCACAGGCTGAGAAATTTCAGCACCAAAACGTCATGGCAAATTCCCAGAACACAGCAAGTTCAGAGAAATCATTTTCGGAGCCATTCGGAGCCAGGTTGTGTATTCACTTTAAAGAATCAACTCTCTTTCTAACTCTTCGGAATTTTTAATGGAAGTTCTGCGACCCACACGTGCTAACCTGTTACAGTCAGAACGTGACACGGTCATAGCTGAGCATCTGGCAAGGAACAACTTGGCTTAAATCAACACCTGGCTGTTGCAGGACGGGAGGGCGCATAGGGTAAGAGCTGCCTCCCCCGACCTGAAGTCCTGTTGTGTTTATCTTTGCCAATGAAGGAGAGAGGGGGCAGGTCATTAACTGCGAAGGGCCATGAAATTGTTTTCGCCAAATCGCTGAAAAAATTCTCAAATGTCACAGGAAAACAGAAAATAGCTTTGTTTTAGTTTTTTGTTTTTTAATTCAAGGTAAACCCCGACCGATGCCCTCTGCAAAAGCTGACCTTAGCACTTCCAAATATCATCCCGATGGTGAATATTTTACCTAAACAAGCAGCTTTGTTGGTGTGGAAAAGGGAACTTAACAAACGTACTGACAAAAAAAAAAAAAAAAAAAAAAAAAAAGATTTGATTTTTCTGAAACAAACGTCTTATTTTACTGTGTTTTATACATACGGCATCTTAAATCCCTCCCCAGACGCATCATCTTCTGATAGATCCATAGCTTAGACCTTTTATCTTACTTCCAAATTCATTTTCTTTGACTACAGTTTTTCTCAGGGATTGGTGTGTGTAATTGAGGCATAAACTGCATGTGCAACAAATTCACCGACTCTGCTTGGTTTCCTTCCCAGGCTCTGAGCGCCACACCAAGTAAAGGAACATGAAAGAATTAAGACTCTGATGCGTTTTGTGATGATCCACATTTAAGTTATTAACTCAAAGGTGAAGTCCGATCTTCTGTACTTGAAATGTCAATAGATTTTTTTTTAACTTGGAAACAAGAAGAAAACCTAATTTAATGGAGAGGAAGACTGGAATTTGGGTACGAATGGGCAGGCGCTCTTCCCAGCCACGCTTCACGCGGCCTGTCTTCTGCTCCGGAAGGAGGCGCAGGACTGAAGTTCTCCCCAGAACCCACAACCAGGGTTCCGCGTGCCGGGAGAAGCTGGAGGGCATTCGGTACCGGGTGTCAGACAGGCAGGCAGAGCTCCAAGCACCACAGGCAGAAGTCTACCCGCCCTCGCCCCGCCATTTGGTGATATCTTCCAACTATCCGGTCAAGAGCCTTAAATAACCATATAGTGACGTACCTGATCAAGAACGCTGTCGTGAACTTGAGTTCAGAAGTATATCCAAAGACACTGTCCGTGCCAACAATAATTTCAGGAACGTTCCCATCCCCGGAAGAAGACAATGGGCACTCACCGATCGATGAAATAGCCAATGACAGGGCTCTCCATGGTCGTGTTGGGCGGCTTCCAAGTCACGATGACATAATCGCGGTTTGCGTCATAGCACCGCAAGTCCATAGGCGCACCAGGAGCCCCGGTCACCAGTGGGTCTGCGTCTGCACCGGGGGGAGGGGGAGGGGAGGCATGAGGCTTGGGACACTGTCAAGCCTGTTCATGGCTCCTTCAAACTCAGACTTGTATCTACTCGACTCGATCTGACCCCTGCTTCATCCTCACGTCTAAATGACCTGACTTCTTTTTGACTGTAGTGGATTGGTGACAAGAAAGATAAGCCTAGTTAGGAGGTTTTAAAGTCAACATGTTCTGCCCTCTATAAGGTACTCAAGTCTATGATTTTTTTGTAATCGATTCCAAAATGGAAGGTCACCTTCTCTTGATAGTGGATTATCCCATAAGGTCATGTCAAAAACTAACCAATGAAATGATAATAGTGTGGCCTTTTTAACACCTGAGAAATATTACCTTAGACGCTTTTATCTTTCAAAATCCTTCGGAGATTGAGGATTTAAACCTTTCTTTTTCTGCAAGCTGTGAGCAAACATTTAGGTCCACACGACACTCACTCTTTCATGGGCCACTCGTGACCACGGTGCACATTAAGTTTTATTTTCAGGTTTTAATTACAGGAGCACTGAGGCCAGCAGAGCTATTCAGAAAGTGGATACGCCAAACATTTAATTTCCTTATCTACAATCTGTATTTATTCCGTAACCATGACTGTCACACTCTCCTGTTCGAGGCATATTAAAAGCTAAGCATTTCGTGACATTGAGCCAAATATTTTCTCTCCCATTCAAAATCCTCAGAAAGTAATCAGAACAGTAAAACTCCCCCCTACGTGCATTATTTTCCTCCTGCTGGTGGTGCTGAATAAGCAAGGCGATTTCAGCTATGCTGTATTTATTGCATTTTTATGGGGCGAGACATCTTGCCAGAAGGCGTACAGGAGAACGGGAGGGACACTTTAACGCCAACCTAATAAAAATGGTAAAACTTCACAGAAGGGCCTAAAACCCCGGCCCTGCAGTTTTATGCCATCTTGTGGGAGTGGGGAGGGGGAGGGTATTTGTTTTACATTTATTCCTTTTTTTTTTTTTAAGTTATAATACTCCCTGATGATACAGCCCTTTCTTGCGCTCTGACAGCTCCAGTGGAAAACAGAATATGCTGATGGGACCATCCCAGGCACATATAACCAGAGCTGGCGGTAGGCACAAAGGTGCCGGGAACACCGAGTGCAGGTCAGGCTGGGCAGCCCGTCCGAATGGAAGGGCTCAGGACAGCAGCACCGGGCAACTAGAGCGGAAGTGTTCTGGGATCTTCGGCGGGGCTCAGCTGGGCCCTGTGGAGGAGGGCCTCCAAGCTGGAGGCCACAGGGGTCTGGGAGTAGATACAGGCAAAAGGGCTCTGCCAGGTGAAGAGAAAAGCCCGGGGGCTGTTGAGTGTCCAAGGGAAGGCTCCAGCTGAGGGTCCAGACACCTGACCCCCTGCCCCTCCAGCCTGGAGAAGTCCCCCAGGCCTCTGAGCCTCCACATGTGCATTTGGGAAACAGAGAATAACAGCCCTTGCTTACAAAATGGGCCTAAGAATTGTAGGGTATATACACATACGTGTGGATGTGTGTGTGTGTGTGTGTGTGTGTACGTGCACATGCACACCTGTGTGCACACATACACAGACACATGCATACACTGCATACGTATGATATACATAATTTTATCCATTTCATGTGTCCATGTGTCCGTTTTGTACAGGATAGATACACGATGTGTACGCATATGACACGTCCACGTATAAACGTGCACATACACATACACACACCTCCGTGCCCACGTGTGATAGGGATTCATAGATCATGTACAGAACGTGTGACCCCGTGGCTGGTATGCCATGACTTTGTCCTCAATTCCATGAACTGGGAGTCAGGAAGCCGCCGGCGGGACCACGTCAGGAAGAAAGGGGACAGCGTGCAGACTGCTGGATGTCAAGCTCTTTGCAGGTGCCAATGCCACGCGGGCATCCTACCCACACACTCGCTGGAGGCAGTGGTGACAACAGCAGCCCTCCCCTCCCGGCCTGTCCTCGTGAGTGCGCCCAGAGGCAATGAGGGGCGCCCCCCTGGAACCCCCTAGTCCGGGGCCCCCTCAGCTCTGCAACGCTCTCGAGAATCAGTAACGCAGGCCTATTCATGCTGGAAAGCCATCTCATAGATTCTATCGATTTATCAACGGAGAGACAAAAATGGAGATTCTGATCTGTTCCCAAGTGTAGTCAGGGACTCGTTGTCAGGACAGGAGCTGACATGCAGGACAGGGAACGCTCGCGTCACGTCAGGAGGCTCCGAGGAGCAGAGTGAGTGGCCCCACACACGCACCTGCTCCGGCCTAGCCCCTGTGAGGTCCCAGCCTCCCGCGCTCACGCCCTGACTGTGCCCCCCTCGCCCCTGGAGGCTCCACGTACCGCAGACAAACAGGAAGGCGCTGTGCTCGCTGATGCCCCCTCTGGACACAATCCTCAAGGTGTACAGACCCTCGTCGTCCTTGTTCAGGTGGCTGAACGACAGGGAGGCCTGGCCTTCGCCGAAGAACATCTTGGTCCACTTGGACTCCTTCACTAGCACATCTGAAAGAGCGTGCAACACGGGATCGCCTCAGAAACCGTCAAGGAGATCGGACGATGAAAGTGGACAATGTGTCCTGGCCGGGCGGCGGGACACAAAGGAAGGGAGCCTCA
Source organism: Panthera tigris (assembly GCF_018350195.1). NCBI lineage: Eukaryota > Metazoa > Chordata > Mammalia > Carnivora > Felidae > Panthera > Panthera tigris. The sequence goes on along the minus strand of NC_056663.1, from coordinate 1,962,176 downwards.
GCCTCACAACGACCCGAGGGCGTGTGACACGCCAGGAGCACACACGGTGGCCCGTCGGGAGGACAGGGGCATCCTCAGGACAGTACCGAGGCCCGCACTCGGGGTGCACAGACACCCGGCACGTCTCCGCGGGGACGGGGGGTCGACCTGGGCTCAGAGCTCCCGGCCGTGTGACTACTGTCTGCCTGCCCCGCCCCACCCACACCTAACCACGTGGTCTAACCACGTGGTCTAACCACGGCCACGGCCACGGCTTCCTCGCAGGTAACACTCTCCTGGGCAGAAAGCTGGCCTGGGAAAGACCCCGCCCATGCGCCTCAGCAAAGAAAGGACAAGCACGGACAAACCGTCCATCAGAGGCCGCGAAATGAAAAAGGCGGCTGCGGAAAAAGAACAGATGAAACCACAGTGGTGAAAAACACCCACTCTGGAAATCAAGGAAACAGCGAACAAGCGATCCTCGTCCGCCTCCTAATTTGGCTACATCCACACTTGGGAAGGGCAGAGAGACCCTGCCACCCGCCTCCCAGGGGAGAACAGCCACACGGGGTGAGTCTTAGGACAGGCACACCGTTTGGGGCACAAGCACAAGTTCCAAGAACGTGTCCCAGGGTAACAGAGATGCATGGTGACGGTTTCATTCAAGAACTGTCCCGGGGCACCTGGCGGGCTCAGTCAGTTAAGCATCTAACTTTGATCAGGGCATGATCTTGACTTTGGCTCAGGGCACGATCTCATGTTTCATGGGTTCAAGCCCCACATCGGGCTCCGTGCTGGCAACACAGAGCCTGCTTGGGATTCTCTCTCTCCTTCTCTCTCTGCCCCTCCCCTGCTCGCTCCCTCCCTCTCTCTCTCTCAAAATAAATAAGTAAGCTCTAAAAAAAAACCAGAATTGTTCCTAATGGGAAAAATAAAGACCAACTCAAGCCCTGAGACCAAGGACAAATACGGACCATCCTACAATGGGATACGGTGCCCCAGAGCCAATGACATCAAACTACTGTCATGAAGACACTGTGTGGCCTTTTGTGAAATGAAGAAAAGGAGAATTGTAAGTTTTAACATGTATGTACACATACAGGATATATTCTACAGCCAAGTGGTAAGAGTAATTTTGGGGATGGGGCACCCGGGTGGCTCAGTGGGTTGGGCGTCTGACTTCTGCTCAGGTCATGACCTCATGGTTCGTGAGTTCGAGCCCGGCGTCGGGCTCTGTGCCGACAGCTCAGAGCCTGCAGCCTGCTTCCGATTCTGTGTCTCCCTCTCTCTGCCCCTCCCCTGCTTGTGTGTGCTCTCTCTCTCTCCCTCTCTCAAAAATAAACATTAAAAAGAAAAAAATTTCTAAAAAAGACTAATTTTAGGGTGAGAAAAATTACAATTTAGGGGTTTTTTTTTTTGCAAAAAACAGACACGACATTTGTATAAGAAAAAAGTTATTTGTGTATTTTCCATTTTAAAAACAGGCTTGTCTCAGGCTTGACTGGCAGGCTCAGGAGTGCGTTGCCCAACAAAGTACCCTGCTGCACACAGTAGGACTTTCCCTTCCTGGAGCCCAAGAGGCGAAGCCCCACTCAGCAGCACTCTGTCCCGACAGCGTGGAGCCTGCTGGGATTGTCTCTCTCTCTCCCCTACTCTCTGCCCCTCTCCCCTTCACACTCTTTCTCAAATAAAAATAAAAAATATTTTTAAAAAATTTTAAGTATCATAAAAATAGAAAGTTTAAAATATTTTATCACTTTTTCTCTCTTATCCAGAGGAACTAGCACAGTACCTGATACACAGTAAGTATAATATAAATATAAATAAAATATAAAAATATAACGTGATTTAATACCAAATACAACGTTAAAATGTAACCCTCCAGAAAGAAGTGAGTGAGATAGGATGATCAAGTCATTGGAGTGGAGGGGGAAGGCTCCCCAGTCCGCAAGCTGGTGGGGGGGGGGGGCCTTGCGGGTGCCCAGGTCTTGGACCTCCAGCCTCCAGAAGTGTGGGAGGTCCGTCCACTGCGTAAGCCGCCCGGCCGTGGTATTTCTGTCAGCGCAGCCGGGACGGACTAGGACACCAGGCTATTCCCGGCAGGATGCTGTCGTGGCTCGTGCTCTCGAGGACCTGTCTGTCCCCACAAAGTCCCTCACGCGCCATAGGGAATGCACAGCACGTACGCATGTGACTTGCTTGCGGTCACATGTATTTAAGACCAGGGCCCATCAGCTGCAGTGGCATGTCTAGCCAGGATCCAGTCCCCTGACCAGAGGCCCACCCCACCACGGGCTCCGTAAGCATCTCAGGACTTGCCAAACGGGCCTCAAGTGCAAATCACACCCAGGGGTGGGTCTCGGGTTTTAATATGAGTAAACTTGGTTCTCCCTCCTCCTGTTAGATTAGAGTTCTAATCCATCTTAACTTGTGTCCCCAATTCCACATGTCCCGTTTGCACGGTGCACCTGCCGCGCCTCACGGAGGGTAGCATTCCTCGGGCTGACACCACTTCGGGGTTTACCAGCCACCTGGAGCCTCACAGCTCATTAATTTTAAAGGGTAAAAAAAAAAAACCCAAAATCTCCTTGCATTTTAATGTCTACAAATAAGCCACTGATAAGTCTCTACCGGTTCCCTCTTGAATACTAAAGCCCGTGAAGATCTTACCGTGACTGTGCACGCGGGGCGTCTGGCACAGCTAAGCCCCCTAATGCCACAAGGCCCCAGCTCGCCATGGGGACAGGCCAGGCACTGGCTCCGAGCACAAGTTCTCCGCACACAGGTCAAGGCCAGGAAAGTGCCGCGTCACCCGGATGCCAGGCGCTTCCCCGTCACTAGGAAACCCTCCAAAGCTGACATCACTATCCTCCGGGGACATAATGAAAACTTTCCTCAAACCTATGTCATTCTCCACAGAAGAAGTAAATTAGAATCTTGGAACTCGAGTTAGACCTCCTGTCTTAAATTAGAACTCCAGAGGGTAAATGAAATCCCGTCTGTCATCACAAAGAGCGTCCCCCTCCCTCCCTCGGCTCCGCTCAGACTGGACACGTGGTCCTTGCCATGTATTTGGCAAAGCGTCACGTTCTGGGACATTTCTTACACTTTAAAAAGACACGGCTTTATATTTCTATTTTCCTGCAGCCGGATTATAAATACCTTGTGGGCAGGCTGGCCTACGTCCTTGTCATATTTTGCACCGTGTTAGGGCCCAAGAAGAGATAAGCAGGCCAGTCGCACTGGCTGCACAGAAAACCGGTTTCTGTTAGGAGCCCCAGGGCAGACACGATGAAGGAAAACCCTCTCGAACCATCCTTGCACCTCACAGGACAGCCGTGCACGCTGGGAAGGAGCGCAGCGTCTTCCCCAGTCCTGCTGTGCAGGAAGCACCTTGAACAAGCCCCTTGTCGCAGCGCCCACCTGTCGCAGGGAGCCACAACCCCATCCCCGTCTCGGGTCCGCGCGGAAGAAGAGTGTCACGTTCAACACACGGTCCAACACACAATAAATGGCGGGGGTTGTTTTAGCCAAGGAGGAACGTAGAGACACAGACACCTCGCTTCTTCTTAACCCCAGAAAGACCCTTCTTAGGCAGCTATCAAGATCTCCTGTGCCTCCTCTAAATTCGGGCACCCCCGTTGACCTCTCACACGCCGGGGTGAAGGTCAGGGTCCGTGGCAGGCTCCCGGCTCTCCCCAGTCTCCCTGCTGGCCGTGCTGTCTGCAGCGACCACGGCGGGGACACGAACGCCCAGGGGTGTCCCCGGTCGGGGGGTGGTCCCCACATCACACTCACCATCTCGGTACCACTCGGCACGCGGCTGCACCCTCTTCAGCTCCGGCGTCACCAGCAGCGTGCACTTGAGAGTGACAGTCTCGCCTTCCCTCCTGAAGGTGACTCCAAATTTCTCCAGAAACTGGACGTCAAAGTGCATGTACGGGATCACGGACGAAGGGGGCACTGCGCAGGGAGAGCGGGACAGCGTTACGGCGGCAGGCGCAGCCATTCCCAGCCCGGCAGGTGCACAGCAGGCCATGACCGCGAAAGTCCCCCAATCCACCATCACACATCCCGTTCTCGAGAGAGGTGCGTGACGGGATAGACTGGTGTCCCCCAAAGTCACGTGTCAAAGCCCTAAGCCCCAGAGAGAAGGTACGAGGAGGCGGGGTCTTGGGAAGGGGAGGAGTTCTAGATCAGGCCATGAGGGTGGGCTCCGTGATGGGACTAGCGTCCTTATCAGGACGGGCAGACGCTCGGGCTCTCTCTCCTCCGTGGGCGGACGCGGTGAGAAGGCGCCATCCGCACAGCTGGAAGGGGGCTGCAGCCGCTGGGCCGACACAGTGATCTCTCACTTCTGAGATCCGTGAGTAGACGCGTGAGGTTGAGGCCCCCAGCGTGCGGTCGTGTCCTGGCAGCTGAGCTCACTAACCCACTCCCAGAGAACCAGAAGACCCGTCCTGGAGAGGAGCGGACCCTCTGTGACAGAGGGGACAGAAACAGGTGGGACAGGAGGCAACCCGGAGTCTGAACCACAGGTAAGAGTAAAGGGTTTGAATCCTGCATCGACCCCACATGGGGGGCTTTCTTGTTGTCAGAATGAACTGTGGCACATTCATCAACTGAATGCCGTTTACGCTGCAGACAAAATGAATTAACCAGATCCAGAGGCACCGAGACTGAATCTCAAAAATACACTGTTTAGTGGAGGGGGCAGTATTTTAGAAAAAAAGTGCACAGTAAATTTTCGAAATAAAAACCACCTGTGACTTAGAAACACATGCCTTCAGGGAAGATGTTTTTAAGGAGCTGCGAGCTTCAAGGTAAGAGTTTCTTCTTGGAGGAAGACGGGTGAGGGGAAGGAGGGAAGGATTGTGGAGATTCCTCAACTCCTGATAGTTTTGCTCCCTAAAAACACCCGAAGGTCACCGAAGTGTCCATTTGAAAATGCTTAGCTTTGTGTTCTGCCGATCAGACCCCAATTTTTTAAAAATAACTGAAAAAAGTGGCAAAATATTCACATCTGCTGAACACGGGTGGTGGACGACTGCACAGTGTCTATTATGTCACGGTCCGTGCACATCAGAATGTTATAGATACTGCAGAGGTTTTACTCAAGCAGACACAATTTTAACCAACAGAGGAACCCCGGGGGACGGGACCAGGAACAGCCCCCAATGTCCCTTCCGGCTCCACCAGTGCCTCAGGGCCATCCTCCCGGCGGGCTCCACATGGTCCCTGGAACCCAGGGGACACCATCAGACGTCTCCCCAACACACACACTCTCGGGCCTCCCTGCCTCTCCACCTGTCGGCTCTGAACTTGTCCTGCTCACCTGCTAATGGTCTTCGACAACCCCCGAGGGAAGGACACGAGCCAATCCAATACCTGACCCAGAAATGGCCAAGGGCCGACCACACACAAGTGTCCAGCGGCTGCCAGAAAGGCTTTCCCCTCGGGCACCCGACCTGAAGTCAGGTCTTCACCGACACCTGACCTGTAACATCTCCACCTCCCGTCAGGGTAAAATGAAAGCTGCTGCGGAATCACACGATTATTCTTTCGGAAGGTCAGGTCAATCCCAAACCTCACTCCCATCCCGTGAAAAAGCCACGGTAAGTCACTGAGTCAGCCTGCCAAGTCCTGGTCCTGGAGATGCTACGGACACGGCTCCCTTCTCCACCCTCACCCGACTCGGGCCACCCCAGCTTCCTGGCCTTCTGGCTCGACACCAGCCCTGGGACTCAGGAAGACACTCGACTTGCCTCATCAGGGGCCCACCTCAGGTCGCCTTGGAAACAGGGGGCCCACCGGTGGCCTCCAGTCCCCAAGCCCCGCAGAGGAGCTGACAGCATCAGACATGTGTCCACAGTGCAGAGAGGGAGAACCTTCCCAACAGGTAAGCGAAAGAGCCGGGCCCGAAGTCACAGGGGCTACGGGCATCACACACAGCGGGACGGGAGCGTCCACCGTTTAAAGGCAGGGCCCCGAGCCAGCTTCTGAACGTCATGTGCCACACGCCGCCACCCTGCTCGACGGTGGCTGTCTGCTATAAATGGGCCCTGTGGCAACAGCACGCATTCAGGTCAAAGATCTGGATTCCGTGTTGTCCCCAATCCAAAGGTGTGAGGTCCGTCAGGTTCACCAGCGTCTCAGAATTCCACGTAGCCACAGAGTTACGTGGGGACAGCCTGTCAGCATACTAGCACTGCCAGCAAAGACAGAAGAGTCTTCTGACACACGGCTTTAAGAAACGATTCGACCCTCAGAAAATGACTTTTTAATTCTGTGCTGTGTCCCCACGCGTTTTTCTGCACAAAAAGGAAAACAGCGGACTTACATCCGATAGGGAGTCCCACCGAACGGAACGGCTCCTCGTCTCCGTGGAACCCTGCAAGACAAGCCGCTGAAGGGCACGGGGGACGGGAGGCGCCAAGGCGTGCCCGCACCCCGGGAGGACAACTCACTTCTGACGACCACGGCAGCGTTGGTCGACACCTGTCCGTACCCGTTTGTGGCCACCGCGGAGTACGTTGCTGTGTCGTCAAAGTTCGCCCTTGGAGGAGAGAGAGCAAGGTCACGCCCTGAATGCACTGTGGGACTGTTCTGCAGGGGCCGGTGACCCTAATCTGAGCACCAGGTTCCTCAAAAGCCAAGCGTGTGACCCAGATCCTTTGTTCGTGAGTGGTTTAAGAACAATGCCAGCTCTGTCTGTGGAACGAGGTGGTAATTATAGACACGGCAAGGTCTGATCCCAGACTACGGCTTCCCTGTCCTCGAGGAAAACAGTAGTACAGATGCTTCTCAATCTCCTCGACTGCATTCTCAAGGGGAAGTCTATGTGCCCCTCTGGCTCAATTTTTCTTCCTCTATAGGATTCGTGGCTTTATTTTGCCAATGGGAAGGCCCCCCTGACCTCCACCACCGGGAAAATTAACTCCACCTCACTCCATACCCGGGGTTCCCATGTGGACGGGAGAGTATTTCCCAAGCCCCAAAATAACAGATACGAAGCACCCACTCGGGGGTGTTTTGAAGCTGTCGAACTGGACCCAGCCCAGGCAGCCATCCCCAGGGCCATAGGGATGATGGACACCCACCTCCAGAAAGAACCGTGACCCAGGAACCGCCAGACCCCAGCTTCTCCAGGCTGGAGCCCCTCCGCACCCCCCCCAAAACTGATCTGGAAAAAGTTGAAGCTTCCCAGCAGGATACAGAAGATGTCACAGAGACCACGGATATAGGCAGGAAACTGAGCCCCAACACGGGGCTCAAACTCACGAACCACAAGGTCATGACCCGCGCCGAAACTGAGAGTGGGATGCTTAACCCACCGAGCCACCCCGGCGCCCCAAGCCATTTCGTTTTCGTAAATGCATTCTGCAGACAGGAGGGTATCCTGCATCTGGGATCAGCCCCACACCTGCCCCTGCAAGCAGCACCCCCACCGGCAACAGCACGGCACGGCCAAGGCCACACGGAGAGAAGCACGGAGGTCTCTGAGAACCGCTGGGTCAGGGTGTCCCGACCCTGTGCCACGTGCAGAAAGGGGAGACCGGCCGCCACAGGAACACGGGTCCTCAGAGAGCACGTATGGGGAGGTCACTTAGCGCCGTCCAGTCGGGCACCGTGAATCTCTTTCCTGTCTCCTTGGCCTCCTGGACTTCATCCCGGTGGTCCTCAGGCTGTGCCCCGTGGTTTACAAACTAAATCTTCCCATTTTGTCTTCAATGTATATTTTAGCAGTTTTTCAAAGTACGGCAGGGGTGCCTGGGTGGCTCAGATGGTTAAGTGTCCGACTTCAGCTCAGGTCACGATCTCACGGCTCGTGGGATCGAGCCCGAGTCGGGCTCTGTGCTGACAGCGTGGAGCCTGCTTGGGATTCTCTCTCCCTCTCTCTGCCCCTGCCCCACTCCATCACGCACATGCGCGCCCTCTCTATCAAAATAAATAAAGTTTAAAAAGAAAGATCCTTTAAAAAGCGCAGGAACCACAGGCACTCGGCAAGCGGCGCTGGGATATTACGAGCTGGCAGACGGGTCACGTCAGATCCTCGCCTTCGCTCCACCCGCCTGACGAGTTCATCCGCTGACTTTGTAACGGATAGACAGCATCCGCCTTAAACTTCTCAAGTACGTCTACCGTGCACCTGCCCTTCACTCAGGTGACTCTGACAATCAAATAAAACAACATATTTGAAAACATTTGTAGTTTGTAGGACCGTCCCTCGCTCGTACATTATTCATTAAAACATATTAGCAGAGCTCCCGGACCCAAGTTCGAAGATGCTTCCCTGCTCGCTCCGTGACTCGGGCTCTCTCCTCTGCCTCCACATTCCAACAAAGCAAAACAGACATCTAAGTGTTTTGAGAACTGCGATTAATTGCTTTCGTTTCTCTGTGGGTGGAACAGCCAGAAGGGACAGCGGAAGGGAATTCACCTTGTGACAGAGTCCCTAGAAACAACTCGGGAGAAGGGAAGGAAGGGGCAGGGTGAGTCCTGCAGGGCAGGACCCAGCCAGGCAGCAACTTCTACAAGATTCTGAGCTCATGTCTCAGCCGAGAATAAGAGACGGAGGGGAGCTCCCTAACACATTAGCACTGACAGGTTGTCAAGGGACCAATTATCACTTAGTACTTAGCGGCAGGGATGGGACTGGGGAGGAGGAAGCCGGTACTTAGGAGCTGGAACCTTCCTCGGTGACACACAGACTGATTGTGTACGTGCTCGTGTGCATGTATCCAGAACAGGGTCCACGGCGCTCGTCCGGGGTGCGAGGAAGTCCATACGCCCAAGTATTCAGACGCCCTGATTTACTGCAACCGTCCGGGGAGGGCGTCCCGCACAGGTGCTGGCTGTGGATAAGTCGACACTCGGTCTTATGTTTACTTTTATCTCGTTGCTTTCGCGTTTCCCCTTTGCAAATGTTTTATGTTGCATAAAAAACGCCGGGACATCGAGAGGCTGTAAGGAAGCGTCCCTGGGTGTACGGGGTCCTGCTCACACACGCTGCCCCGTGCTGGTGCTGCGTGAGGGCTGCGGGAAGGACGGTGTCTGGGGCACTGGGGCAGCGTGGAAGCAGAGGGTGGACGGGCCGGGCACGCAGATTTTGAGGAGACTGTACCCAACTCAAAATTCTGTCCAACCTTCCCACGGGCCAGCAGGACTGCGTTCTCTCTCTCCTCCCCCAGGCCGCACCGGGAGGTGGCATTGGGCAATCCCCTCCCCATCCTCTGCCACCCCCACCCCCCAGGGCAGAGCCTGCTTCCGGCCTGTCCTTCACGTTGTGAGAAATTGCAAGCGAGTGATTAAGAGGCAAACGGTTTTATTTTCTGTTGGGACAGGTTGCCGGAACAGACAGAGGGGGTTTCCTTTGGTCCCCCTTTGTACAAACTTCCCGGGGGCACTTCTGTGTCTCAAAGTCTTGATCTGAACTGCCTCAAAAAGGACTCATGATATTGTATCTAGTTTAAATAGGACGGACGAATGTTTCAGTGGTCTGTGGCCTGCCCTGGCTACTCTGGCCCAATGTCCTTACGCGGGACTCACCATTTAACTCGAATCAGAGTTTGCATAAGTGCAAGAGGAGGTCAGCTGTGCTGAGCTCAGCAGGCATGGGGGGGGGCGGTGCTACAAAGAAAACGGGAGCCAGGTCCCTCTAAACGCTCTCATTACACTATGACAGCAGCATTACAATTCCCTGAAGAAACAGGACGCGCATGGTGAGTCCCCAGAGAAAATCTTACGAGCGTATAAAATACCGTCGAATTCGAACAGCACCAAAGGGTCAGAAGCTTCCCTTCCGGCACTTTAAGAATTCAGACGGCCGCCAAGGAGTATTCCTGGAGGTGAACGTCACTCCCGCGGCCACGAAGGAAGAGCTCGCAACTCCCCCGCCTCCCGCCCCTGCCCTCCCAACAGACGTGGCCAGCACATTCCCCACCACTCAGAACGGCCACAGATCAAATGATGGCAGGTCAGCACTTTGGAATGAACAGCTGAGCCCAGAGGCAGCTGCGGGCCCCCCCCCCCCACCTCCACTCTGTGTCTGAAGAAGGTTCACACTGCCTCTGCCCAGAGGGTCCCGACCCAGGCCTATCTGGGTTCATGAACTGCAGATGACGGCATCCGGGGCCCTTCGAGGATTTATCAGTCTGTTTGGTCCAAAGCCCGTATAAATTTAAACGTTTTGGGGCCTCTGGGCGGCTCAGTCGGGGGAGCGTCCAACTCTTGATTTCGGCTCAGGTCACGATCTCACGGTTCGTGGGATCAAGCCCTGCGTGGGGTTCTGTGCTGACAGCACGGAGCCTGCTTGGGATTCTCTCCTCTCTCTGCCCTTTCTCTCTCTCTCTCTCTTTCAAAAAATAAATAAGCATTTTTTAAAAATTTTAAAGTTTCATACTTGAGAGTGGAAAGTGGTTTTTCCTCTTAAAACTGTCCTTACCACGCAGCTGGAGGGGAGCTGGCTGGATCGTCAGCCTGACCCTCGTAACCCTCACCGGCCACAACGCACCCCAGGCCAGAGAAGAGATGTCCCTGAGCACAAACGCACCCCCCAAATGAGGGTGGACATTCTCCTTCTACACAGCGTGGCTCTCTGTCCACTAAAGTTTCATGAATTGTGGAAACCAAAGGAGAGAAAATTGCAGCAAGGGGCCAGGGCATTCCAATGCCCCAGGCGAGGAGACCCTGACCCTCTGTGCGTGCTTGCACCTCGACCCGCCCCCCTTCTGCCTGCTCATCTCAGCGGCCCCCCTTTCCATGAGCACCCTGCCTCCGATCTGTCACACTTCCTGTCGTTCTCTCTCCAGAACCCATGTAGAGCCCACGCCCTTCTCGCCAGCCACGGCATGGCCACCAGCACTCAGCCCTGCCTTCTGTTCAGAGCCAGGCTTTAGACCCTTTCAAGACACGGGTCAGATCTTCCACCGTCCCCCTCAAAGTCCTTGCCACGGCCCACAGCGTCCGTGTGGCCCTCACGGTCCCGGCTCTATCTCTGACCTCCTGTCCCTCGCCGGCCACAGCCCAGACCAGCCCGAGGGCCTGGGACACAACCTCTTGGAGCCTCTGCTGCAGCTGCCGCCTCAGGCTGGCACCCTCGTGGCCCAACTCCCCATCTATCCCATTCACCATCTCCTGTAAGCCTTGTTCAGAAGATGTCTTCTCAGGGAGGGCTGGCCTGACCACCCCACTTAACCCCACAACCTAGCCCACCCCCACACCAAGAGACCCCCATTCCCCACGCCCAGTACCACAGCCTCCTGATTTACTCTAGAATTCACTATTTTATTACGCTTACGGTTCACCTCCTTATGCCAGCATGTAAGACCTCAGAGATGAGGACCTCAGTTTTGGTCCTGTATCCCAAGCATCTGGACCAGTGCCTGGTACACAGTAGGTTGTCAATAAACAGCACCAGTAGGCCCATGAGGCCAGAACCTCCAGCTTCCTGAAAGAGCCTCATATTTACCTGGCAAAACAGGGTAACGACTTGTCAGACGCTTCCATGTTCATTACAGTCTTCTAACACCTGTTCTAAGTAATCTGTAGGTGCAGTGACAGTTCTGGTGACGGGGAACCTTCCGGGCCTCCAGAGGAACATACCGGGCTGCGCGTGACTGACGAGGAAGCCGGCCTCGCGTGAGGAGGAGGGGGGACACGCAGCCTGGGGCTGACAGCCAGCCGGCGCCCCGTGCGGTGCGGTCCTGAGTGCTGGGTGGGCGGTGCCTGGGGGGCTCACGCCTGGGCTCTACCCCAAAGTCAGAGTGGGAAACAGGGAGGGAGAAAACGGGCAGGAGGCAGAGGATGAAACAGCGAGGGCGACGAAGGAAAGCGCAGAAAGGAGGCGAGACCGACTTCCCGCTGGGTGGAGGGGAGCCGGCAAAGACTCCCGCCCGGATCAACCTGGGTCAGCCTCCGCCGAACCTCAACCTTGGGCCTCGTCCTCATGCTCGGGAAGCCCGCTACGTCAGCTCAGGGAGCCCCCAGCTCCGTGTCGGACCGGGCTCCTCACCGCCCCCCGGTGAGTCCCATCGCCTGGCCGGCCTTCGGCACGAGACCTGCCGGTGGGTCTGGAAGGACCCCCGCCCCCTGACGCTTCCTCGGGGTGGTGTCCCTCCGCGCCCCCGCCCGCTCCGAGGAGCACACCCCACTGCCCTTCTGGGGCAGGGGCCTGGGCCCCACCCCCTGGTCGCCAG